>NW_020837946.1:59640727-60101593 GCF_003676395.1 Aethalodelphis obliquidens | reverse complement strand
TGTGTGTGTGTGTGTGTGTGTGTGTGTGTGTGTGTGTGTGTGTGTGTCCCACCCCGGCTCTCGCAACATCTCTCCTTCCTCCGCAGTTCTCTCTGCCCTGGCTCTGTCGCTGCCCTCCGTTCCTGGACAATCTGATTAGGGCACAAGAAGGATTTCCCTAGGCATTTTGTTTGGGGACTCTGAGGTCACACGTGCCCGAACAACTGGAACAATAGACGCGGGGGTTAATCCCTTCTTTGCCTTTAAAGTGTGTGGCTAATCACTCCTGGCCTGGGCCCGAGCCTCTGTCTCCCTCCTCCTCCGCCTTCTCACCGGTTTGGGCTGGCAGGGGGAATCCTTTCCTCCGCCCTCTCACCTCCCAAGTCCCAGACCCTGGAGGAGAAACGGAACCTTCCTTCCCTGGTTTCTCTAAGATTCCGGGGACCCCTTGGGCGTTCTGATCACGACTGGTGCGGGTTTCCAACGTCCGGGCCGGGATTTGGAGCAGAGTTAGGAGACGCTAAGGAAAGGTGGATTTGAGTCCAAATGAAAAGTTTAACAAAACCCTGTGGCCTCCTCAGTCAGCCCGCAACTTGCTCAAGGGCTGAAATGATGGCGCAAAGAGAAGGCGGGTCACACTGGAAATAAATTTCCTCCACTTCTCTTCTCCACTCGGTTCTTTTATTGATGTTCATACTGGAATTGAAGCCTCGATGTTATGCAGGCTCCGCGTCTTCCCCAAAAGATTGCCGGGCTCGGGCTGAGTCCCAAGGCAGGCGAAGGCCTGGATCCCTGCACCGCTCACCACCACGCTCCCTGGCTCTCAGAGAGCTGCCCCTGCCGGCCACCGGCGGCCCGCGGTGGAGCCTCCCAGCCTTCGGTTCTTATGGGGGAAGGGGGTGTGTGTATGCTTCTCCAGCAGGGAGCTGCCAGGTCGCGCAGGGCAGGGGCCCGCGGGGTATCCTCTCTCGCTGTCGCACGGCCCCCTTATCTCCCCAGGACCAAGGTAGGCACAATGGACCTAGACCGAGTCACGTTGTTGTCCGCTCTTGCAGGTCAAGATCTGGTTCCAGAACAAGCGCTCCAAGTTCAAGAAGCTGATGAAGCAGGGCGGGGCAGCTCTGGAGGGTAGCGCGCTGGCCAACGGCCGGGCGCTGTCTGCAGGCTCTCCTCCAGTGCCACCCGGCTGGAACCCCAACTCCTCTTCCGGGAAGGGCTCGGGCGGCAGCGCGGGCTCCTACATCCCCAGCTACACGTCGTGGTACCCCTCGGCGCACCAAGAAGCTATGCAGCAACCCCAGCTCATGTGAGGTTGCGCGTCCGCATCCGCCCGCCTCCTTCCCGTCTCCCTCTGCCCGGGCCCCTCTCGCCTCCCGGTCCATCCGCCCCGTCCGCGTGCCGTGGGTCCGGAGGAGAAGGGCCCAGAGGGAAAGAAGAAGGAACAGTAAAGGCAGGACGCCCGCCGCCTCTTCCGAGTGCCGCGCGGTCTGGCTCGGCGACTTCCCTGGCGCCCACGCCCTTGCCCGAACCCCGGCCTCGGCCGCGCGGTGACAGCAGAGTGGCCTCGAAGCGCAGGCACAGCGGCCTGAGACAGCGGGAGCCGCAGCAAGATCCCGCCGGACCCGACCGCCGACGCTCAGCTGTATGGGACTATCAGGAAAACAAAACAAAACAAAAAACAATGTAGAAAAAGCAAAAGCTCTTTCTGTCCTGTCCGTTTCTTGTCTCCTTTCGCTCTGTATCTGTGCGCTGACGAAGTCGAGGTTCTCGTCCGTCCGCTGTCCTCGTTCTTCGGCCGCTGAAAAAAGTCACCAGGTCGGAGGAGGCTTGGTCCACCGGGCCACCCTGCTCCGGATACTGGAACGTTTTGTCTTTTCGGACCTTTTCCTGGGCCTGCCTAACCATCTGTGTGGCTCGTTCGGGGATTGGGGGAAATTGGAGGGAGGGGGTTTTATTTATTGAGAAATGGACTTCGCTTGAGGCTGAATGTTCGGTCAGTTCACGGTTCTGTGGGGCGCGAGGAGCGCAGGGTCCAAACGTACCCATTACTTTAAACGCACCCGGAAAAACGAATAAGGAGGACCTGGTGATTTTTAATTTATATAGTAACTTTTGTACTTCGCTGGTATGGAGAGGTTGGAAACGAATGATTTGCATTTTTTACATGTCCCGTATTATTTTAAAAAGAAAAGAGAGAGAGAAAGAAATGAAGCCAACACAATTTCCTCATCTCGGGAAGAACGCTTGATCGCTTTGCCTGGTTAAGCAGGAAAATCCTAATTCTTCCCTTGTGGAGAGAGAGGACTGATGGGCGGGGAGAGAAAACGTGCAGGGGTGCGCCAGTGCCCTAATGCCGGTGGGCTTTAAAGTAAGACGAAAGCAGCTTTACAACAATCCCCAGAGGCTCGACCACAGAATAATGCCAGTCACCACCCTGAATGCACAGTCTCCAGTGCAGGATCTAATTGCTGTACATATTATTGTTATTAATTATTATTGTTATTATTATTGTTCTGTAAACATGTTGCACAAGCTTAGCTTTTTTTCTGTTGTGTGTGGCTGTAAAACCCGATGCTTTGTGAAATGAGAATCTTGACATTTTTCTTGTGAAATTTGGAAAATGTGATCAAATGAAATCAACCGTGTTTTGTGTTCTCTATGTCAAAGTTTAGTTTTATATTGAGAATGTTAACTTATTGCTTTGTATCTTGGGGGGGGGGGAAAGAACTTTGTAAATAAGTTATAAAGTTTCTCCGAGACAGTAAAATTATGGTTTCGAGAAAGAGTTGCTGTCTGGTGTGCTGTGTGAGGGGTGCTGGGGCCAGGCAGCAGACTGCCACCTCTGGGGACAGATGAGGCAGGGGCAGCGACTCCCGTCTCCAGACATAGCAGGATAACGGCGGAGGTATGCGAAGCCCCTGCTGGGACCATTCTTCAAGACTTAACTCCTGCACCCACCCCCCCCAAAGGGTCTGATCCCTGCCTGGGTTAGAGGGCGGTGGCAAGGGTTCCTGGGAAGGGGAATCATGAACAGGTGCGGCCTGGCAGAGCCAGGACTCAGGAACCAAAGGGACTGTGAAGGCCGTCTGAAATGAGATGAAAGCAGAGCTCACAAGCAGCCGCCCTGTGAGATGTAAGTGCCCCCCGCGCCCAGTCACCTTGCAGGGGGCCTGGAAGACTGCAAGTGGAGACACCCGACTATGCCCCTCGAATCCGCCGGGATCTGGCCTCCCGGCTTTTGCTTACCCGCAGGGTGCTGGATCTCGAGGCGGAAAAGACGAGGCCAGACGCAGGAAAGGGGCCGGAAGGACACGTCTGTCACGCTACCCCCCAATCAATCAGTGAGCTCCGGGGGACAGTCCCAAGGCGCCACCCGGGCCCCTCCACAGCCACTCCCACCCATCCGGGCCCATCCATAACGAGAGGCCCATTCCTGCCTAATGACCCCGGGCTTTTCTCTGCGACTAGGAGAAGCGGAGGTGAGGAGGGAGGGGCAGGTGGGCTCCGCTGACTCGACGGAACCTGAGAGCTTGTCAAGCCAAGCCCCTACCCCCTCCAGCGCAGAAGTCCCAAGGCCAGGCGGTTAAGGGGCACCTCCGGTGGACCGTTTTGATCAGTACACTCCAGAAGAACGTGGGCTCTGAGCCGCTAGCATCAGTCTGGCACTCTCCTCCTGCGCCCCAGACCAGCCTCAGCCCCAGGCCCCACAGCAAGCTGAGAGAGCTCAGGAAAGCTGCGGGCCCCGACGGGCTGCTTTGAAAGATTCCCGCTTCCCTCGAACTCGCCTTCCGACACTGCTTCCCGAGGGGGCTGGTGCTCCGCCTTTGGGGGCCCCTTTGCAGCGCGCGGTGGGGAGCAGAGAGGGGAAGGCAGTGATCTGTGTTATGACAATCACCCATTTTTCAATTGGTGCTGGTGAAAGATCGGATGCGCCAGGCTTCTCCGACGCCCTTTAGGAAAGGGAGGGGAAGGGGGGAATGGTGGAGGGAGCAGGGGAGGTGGTGGGGAATGGAGCGGGGAACCTCGAGGCTCCTTCTGGGCCTGAGAGTGGGGCTCTTCCTCTCCCACAAGCCCCCAGAACCTGGAGGGCTAAGGGGAGGTGATCGGACCTTGGAGACCAGGATGCATGCGGGCGGGTGTCGAAGCTAAAAAGAGGAAACTGTTTTCCCGGGCTGGGCTCCGGCGCGGGGACAGGGACCTTCCTGGATTTGGTTTCCCCTGCCAAATGTGACTTTGCTAGCGGGAAGGTTTGGGCAGATTTCTTTCAAGCATCCAACTCTGGTACCCCAGACGGCAGACAGGGCCCAACGCCTGAAGCCACAGGCAAAATCTGTTTGGTCAAGTGGATTTTAATACGTTGAGATACTAGCTTATACTAATTTAATAATCTCATGCTAACAGTTCAAATAGAGAAATTATTAGTTTTAGCTCAACGAAGGCGGTCTTTAGTTAGGCTCTATTATAATTATAAGCGGTTGTACTTTTAAAAAATGTTAATCTCAATATAGGTCTAATTAATGCTGCCTTGTTACTGACAAGTAGTTCATCAAATATCTGATTCAAAGATTTTCATAATGAGTATATTAATTAAACTATGAATAATCTAAAGGTGGTTATATTTAAACAATACCTCATTATAATGATTAAATACTGATTTTGAATATTATGTCTTAACAATTGTCACTTAGAAAACACAACCTTTCCTTATGTATGAGTCTGTAATGGCAAAATGCAATTTTGGGATTTTTTCCCCCTTGTTCAAAAAATGTGAACCTCATTTTAAAACACTTCTGAAATAGGTTACACACAGCTTAATGATTATCAAAATGACTCTTTTCTGCAAAAAAAGACCCCAAAGTGCGCGTACAGCTGCAAACCCAAGAGGGTCAGCATCATTTCACTGTATTCTCTTCTTGATTACAAGCCGGGCCCATCAAACACAACATAATTACAGTAATTTCAGGTTTATTTATTCTAATGCAGTTTCCCCATCTCTCTGGTAATTATGAGCAATTTTTTCGCCCAGGGAATCTTTTTGCATTAACAAAAGAGATAACGCACTGAAAGCCAAATTTGCTGTGCATTGAGAAAAGAAAAAAAAAATCAAATAGGTGCGAGCTGCCATCTCTGCAATTCTCCGGTACCGGAGCCGGCAAATTGCTTGCAGGTGTATGAAGCAAGCTTGTCAATGGCCGGGCCTCCAAATTAGCAAATGCACTGCGTCGAAGTAATGAAGACAGACTTAGCAAAATTGCCAAACAACAGATACCTCTTTAATATCTTCTCTCACACACTCGCTCTAAAAGGGGTAAGGGTGGGGGTGGAGGGACAGAAGCAACAATCCCCAGCCCCCTCCTCACTGGTCTTGGGTTTCATAAGCTGGGGACTGAGTGGCCCTGCTAGTAGTGGTCTAATTATGGAAAAATCAAGCTCCTAAATCTAGGCAATATTTTAAAATACAACATTGGAAACAGGTTTATAATTCACAACGTTCCTTCGTTGATTGTTATGTTTTATTTTTATTTCTTTCTTTTTGAGATCTGCACTGGGCTAGGTCAGATGGCTCTCCAGACTTGCCTATTCTGCACTAGTTTAAAGAGCCACAAAAAGTTTTAGAATCCCCCGCATCTATATGCACAGAAGTATGAATTTACTCTTAGAGTCATTTGATGTAGAAATTAACTAAATCTCTCCCCTTGAAGAAATTGTCAATTTTTGTCACCAGAAGAAAGGTAGGTCTGGGTGCTGGATACAAAACCTGTGAAACTCGATCCCAAGAAAAAGTGGGAGGAAAGAAGCAATCCAGGCCCCTAGCTATATATTTTTATCCTGCTACTCATGTCTTTCATTCTGTATCTTTAAAAAACCGATTTCAAAAATCTCTAGCTTTTGTCATCCCACCGCCTGGGTTAAACACCCCGAAATCAAAGGCTAAAGCGGACTTTTCTGCTTCTCATCCCTCATGGCCATAGAAACCTCTATCAAATGCAATAGAGAGGGTAAGGGTCTCTCTCTCCCACGACTCAAAGAAACCCTCCTTCCGTCCCAGCTCTACAACAAACCCCAATTCAGTGTAGACTGGCAAACGGCTCTAAAGGGTGCCTTCCCCAGGTTCAAGAAACTGTCACCCCCCCACCCACTCCTCTCATACCCCCTCCCTCATCCCCCAACCTTCAGGGATTAACACTTCCTGAAACATCAAGTGTTTTTATAAAAAGGAAAAAAAATAATCCTGACATCGCTGACAAGAAGTTTTGATGGAAGAATTAGCTGGTGCATACATAATCACTCCCCCCACCCTCCTATTCCCGGAGCGGGAGCCGCTGCGGCGGGCGCAGCGCAGCCTTCCAACCCTCTGAAAAATGAAACCGGTTTCCACCCTTACCTTCTTCAGTGTCAATTTCAGATAATCTGGACACAATCTTTGCTACATCAAATCAAAAGGGTCGAAGGCGGCTTTTGGCTGGGAGAATGACAGGAAAGAAAAGGCAAAAAAGAAAAAAAAAAGGAAAAAAAGAAAAAAAAAGGAAAAATAGGAAATACAAAAGCGACCAAACCAGAGCAAAACAAAACCAGAAAACCAAAAAGTATCCCCCAGCCCCATCCTCCTATCCTGAGGTAAAGAGTGGAAAGAGGTCTCCAGGACCAGACGCCTCCGAGCGCCGCAGGCTTTTTGCAGCGCTGCGCTTGCAGAATAGGACTGAAAATTTCGGCTATATAGCCTCTGTCTTTATAGCTGATGAAAAAAATTGCAGATTATTAGCATAAATGTTTACTCTTCATTACGCTGATGACATTGTGCACTCGAGATCTTGGTAATCTTTGGGAAAATTATGAGTAATTTTTAAAAATTTTAAAGCAGCAGCAGTTACCATGCAATTCAGGCTAATTCTGCGTAGGCTCCGAACGGATATAATTATCGAGGAGTCAAGATGTTATGCTAAAAACTATGCATTGATATTCCCATTTATTATGTACATACAACTTTGACAATGTTGATGCTTGAAATAGCAGGAAATTGTCTTGCGCAAAAATTACAGTCCATATTAGGACATCTGAAATTGCGAAGAATTATATAGTAATTGCAGGCTTTCAGATGGGAGAGCCAGAATGCTCAAACTAGTGCAAATGTGGATAAAATTACAGATCAGAGCAAAAATTAGGGGAAAAGGGGGTCTGGGATTTTTCAGGTTGGCTATAGGATTCCGGAAGTGTCTAATGCCACATGATTGCTGCAGCTTTAGGGGAGACATTCATGCCTCAAATAGCGCCTTGGCCAGGGTGGCTTTAATTGAATTTCTTGGGCTTTTTCTTTTAATAGGGGCAAATGAGAAAATTGGCCACCCAAGGCAAATTTTCACTGTTCTCCTGCGGGAAAAGAGAATCCCTTTTCCCGCGTGCCGGCTGGCCCCAGCTGGGATGCCTGAGAGGCCCAGGACCCCGACCCTAAATGCGGCAACTAAGCAAGAAAGTGCCTGAGCAGGATTCCGACCACCCCCCTTCCTCCTCCCAACACCTCTTCTATTTCTTTTCTTTCCAGTTCTCCCCTCCTCCTTCCTTCGGCCCCTTTCCCGTATTCTCGCAAACCCCCTCCAAAGTGCAGCCAAGTAGGGCCCTGGAATCTGCAGGCCTAGTCCAGGGGGCGGGAGGTGGGGTGTGGGGGTAGCTGGCTGAGGAGTTGGTGTGAGGCGGTCATCACCCCTAGACAGAGTGCCGCCCAGTGCCGGCGGACACCAACCTGCTTTTTGGGAAGCTTTGGGAAGAGGAGGATCTGAGGATCCTCGGGGCCCGCCCCGTGAACTCCTAGGCGTTTCTTTGATCTCCACCGCAGAGAGAGAGCGCCCCCGAGAAACACCCATTCCCCACTTGGGCGGTGCTTCTCTCGGGCACTGAGACAGCCTGCGACTTTAAGAAGCCAAGGCCAGGGCCGCAGAGGGATGGGGCGGGGCGGGGGCTGCCCCGGGGCGGGGTGGGGGGGGCTTGCTGCGGCTCCGGGCTGGAGAAGCCTACGGAAGTGCGGCCACCGCTCGGAGCAGCCCGGACTCGGTCGGGTTCCAGGGCCAGAAGTCGCCATTGTTCCGTGAGCGACGATTTCATCTCTAGGGTATTTGAGCCTCCTGGGCCACAAAAAGGAGGGCAGGAGTGGGAGCGGGGTAAGCCCGCCATGTTTGCTCTGTGCGGGCCCGAGTCGGCCCCCTGGGATTACCCCGGCGCGCTCCAAGTCCAGTCCCTCCCTCTCCTTCGCCTTTTCTCTTTCCCCTGAGTTCTAATCTTCTGGCCCGCAGTCCCGACCCATCACAGGGAGCCTTTCTCCACCTTCCCGGGCTCCGCGCCCAAACCTCACTGCTGGTCTCCGCCCTCCAGCTCCTAGCGCTGGCGGGACCGGACCCGGGACGCAGCCAGTGGCACCAGGACTCCCGAGGATTCCCAAAACGGGCCTCCGGAGAATCCTGGGAGCGCTGCGCAGCCCGCAAACTGCTAAGACACTGCAGTGTTTGCGGTCTGGCCCCACCGGGAGGACGGAGAGGAGCGGAGGCGGCCGGAGAAAGAAAGGTCTATCTAGAGACTCTGCCTGTGTTCTCACGTGGAGGTGGAATGGCCGCTCCTCCAAGACTTGCCTGCTCTCTCTTTTCGTTAAACACAGCCTACCCGCGGCATCGCCTGGCCCCAGGCCCCAGGGCGGAATGTCAAGTCTTGTAATGGGGCAATCACTGCCAAACCCGTCCCCGCGAGGGGAACTCCCGGTAGGGGGGCCTCAGAGGGTAGCGGGGGCCTCCGAATCCGCCCGCGCCTTTGAGTTTGGGGGGTGGGAGACTGGGCAGCGGGTTAGGCTTGGGGGCAGATTCCAGATGCAGAGGGAGGCTTCCCTGGGGCGGTTTTGGGTATCACGACCCTGCGAGAGCCCGCCCGTCTCCGGAGAGCCTAGTCAGACCCGGCCAGGGGCCCGCGTAATCAAGACTGCAGCATCGCGTCCCACCCACCGGCTTGCGGGGACCCCAAAGTCAAATGCAAAGGAACCAGTATTTTAGGAGGAAGAGAGAATCTGTAGTTTCATTCTCAAAGAGGTCTCTAACCCCCAACAGGTTTAAGCGACTGGTGGTCGCTGTTCCCTAGAGGGAAAAGACCCGGCTTGTGACTTTTGAGCAAGTGGTTGGGACGGGGACGGGGGAGGAGGTGTTTGGGAGAGTGCGGGAGTTGCTCCTGGGTTTTACAGTCAGTGAGGACATCTTTGTTAGAAAGGTAAGGGGCCTTTCTACTCCCCGACATCACTCTCCTTCACGGGACCTTTTACCCCTCTTTTCCGCTCCCCCTTCTACCAAAGGACTGTTTGTAAACAAAGCTCCAGTCTTCCAGCCCTCTCTCCGCCCCCATCAAACCTGATACTTCCCCCAAACTCTCCCCACTAGTCTCGGAAATCCTTACACAGGACGGATATTCACAATTTTCACAAGTAATCCTGAAAGAAGGCGGAGGGGAAGCCTCCTAAATGGTCCCACATTGCAGCCGCGCTGATTAGGCCCGGGATGCATTCCCTTTCTTTCCTGCCTCCCGCCCCTCCCCCCCGCAGCCCGGGAGCGGCGGGGCGGGCGGCGGGAATTCGGACCCGCGGGAGGGGTGTGTGTCTACACCCGGGAAGCACCCGGGGCGGGGTGGCCCGCGACGCAGCGCGCGCAGGGCGGGGGTACGGTGGGTGGGGGAGGGGGAACTGCGAGGGGCAGGGGACTCGGGCTCGCCAGGAGTGCCTGCAACTGGAGTTGGACCTCAGTGCCAGTGCTCAGCCGGAGTTCCGAGCAACACTGCCAGGGGGTGGAGCGGAGAGAACCGGGCACCCCTCACTCTTCGTCTTCCCTCCCTCTGCTTCCCAGCCCTTGTCATATCCTGTCTCTGGCCTGATATTTCACGCGAGCAAATGGAAGGAGATTACAATGAAGATTTATGTGTGTTCCGAGCGCGGCTGGTTTCCCAGTGCAGGGAGCCGAGATCGCTGCTTCCCATTTCCATTTTTCATTCGCGCTTTGGGGAGTGCAGTCGGGCGCGGGGGGAGCTTGTCTGCGCGGCGGCGGCGGGCTGATCACAGGGCTCTGCGTCTCCCAGCGGGCCGCGAGACTGAGAAGGACTTGCCAGCGCGTCGCCCCCGGCGGGGCTGGAGCCTGCCCCCTCCTCCCCCAGCCAGGCTTTGTTTCTCCCCTCGCTCACCCCTCCTCCTCCCCGCCCCCTTACTTCTGGGACCCAGGTGCATCCTTCTTTCCCTTCTCTTTGCCCTTCTCCTTGTCTGCGGAAACGCCCCCTTCCTCTGGCCCCTGCACCCTTCTGCTCTCTGTTTCAAGGGCTTCCCGGGCGCCTTGGCCCGGCCCGACCCCGCCGCCGCCGGGTGCCAGGTTCGGTGACTCCGGCGAGTCTGTGGGGCCTCGGCCCACCCCAGAGCTGGGGCCGCCCTCCCTCCCGGCTCCCAGGCTCGCTCATGCCAAGGCCTGTTGCGTGATTCCAACTTGGGCTGACATTCCCTGCCCCGGGCGCTTCGGCGTAGGCCTCTTAATCATCTTGTCTGCTGCAGATCCTCGACACCAGCCAATTTACTGCCCCGTCTCTCCTCGCTGGTTTCAGGAGGGGGAGGGGAGTGCGCGCAAAGGAAGGGAGGGCACAGTCAACCGCAGAAGGAAGGCTGGCACCAACTACTGGCACTCAAAGAAAACCACGAAATTTGGAGCTGGGGCGGGAGTGGTGGCAGGAATGGGGGTCTGCTAGGCAGCAACTGCTTAGGGAAGTCAGAATCATGGGGTCAATGAGCTTCATCCCAGGCTTCCCTAGCCTGGGAAAACACTGCAGGAATGCGAACGGACACTTGACTGAATGGCCTCCCTGCCTTCCCCAGAGCCCCAACTCTGTGGACCATACTCTGCTGTAAACTAGATTCAATGCAGGCCTCAAAACAATCTGGCCAGAAAAGTGAGAATTGCTCTCAGTGATGCTTAGAAAGTCACCATTGTCCCACGTCTGTTTTTTTTTTTAATTTTATTTTTGGCTGCTTTGGGTCTTCGTTGCTGCACGTGGGCTTTCTCTAGTTGCGGGTAGCGGGGGCTACTCTTTGTTGCGGTGCGCGGGCTTCTCATTGCGGTGGCTTCTCGTTGCGGAGCACGAGCTCCAGTAGTTGCAGCACTTGGGCTCAGTAGTTGTGGCACACGGGCTAAGCTGCTCCGCGGCATGTGGGATCTTCTCGGACCAGGGATCGAACCCATGTCCCCTGCATTGGCAGGCGGATTCTTAACCACTGCAACACCAGGGAAGTCCCCCACGTCTGTTTTTTGGCAGACATTAGTTGAGGACACACAAAAAGGATGGCCTGAATAGCCATCCTAGAGGACATATGGCAAACTGGGCTCTCTGGCTTGCCCCAACCTCCTCTCCAATAGACGCTGTTCGCTTCAGAGGGGATGGCTAAGGTTCAGCCTCTCATATAGGAAGGGGCCAGAGCTCTCCCAGCCCTAGAGTGCCCTAGAATGCTGCTCTTCCACACAAGGTGAACTTGGAAGGGCCTCTGGGTAACTCTGGACCTCATAATTGCAGGGCATTTTATCCCAATGCCCTCACTATTTGGGGGCATTGGGATAAAACTCTATGCTACTAAGCAAAATTTATTGAGTACTTACCAGGTGCCACACACTGTCATTCCCTTGTTAAAGGCTCACAGCTCTGAGATATCTGTTATTATTGATTCCATCTTACAGATCTGCAAACTGCAGCACAGAAAGGTTAAGTGGGTAGCCTAAAGTCACACAGTTTGTGACTGAAGCCAAGACGTTTCCAATTGTAGGCCCCAGCGCTTTCAAGGAAAAAGACTTTTGGTTCAGGACTGCATTACCCACCTACCCCTGGCCTTTGAAGGGAATGCCAGAAATTAGGGTCACTTCCAAAGCTGGGCGCTAGTTATGTGGGACCCAGTGTGGAAAGCAGAGCTGAATCATGTATGGACGTTTCCCCTTCGAGATCGTGAGGTGTTAACAACGCCGAATCCACAGCACTGTGCGTCGGTCTCCGTGCGAATGTACATGAATTTTTGTCGGTGTTCTGTGTAGGAGTGTAAGTGTGATTCAATATGTGATAGTATGGATGTGACTGTGCGAGTCACTGTGTGATTGCATGTGTGCTAGCGCAGCCCTGTGTGCCCAGGGTCGCCTTGCCTTCCAGAGTCTCGCGAGGGCCTGGGTGACTCACTGAGTTCTCAGCTCAGCCAGTCCCAGAAGGGCTGCAGGGCAAACAGTGGGGAGGGCCCAAAGTAGGGGTTAGACCTCGGCTTCGGCAGGTTCCCCGCGGCGGCTCGAAGGTACTGCCCTGCCTGCACCTCGGGCGCGGGGGCGGCTGAGACCTCCCAGGAGCGGGGCTGCGGCGCCGGCGCCGAAGGGGCCGGGCGGGCGGAGGCCGGAGCCACCGGGCGCTGAGTGACTCACCGCGCGGAGAGCTGGCGAACCTCGCGCAGGGACACGGATGCGGGCAGAGCGTGAACTCTCGCAGCAGCCCTGCGCTGAGAGTGCGGGTCCTCACCTCGCCGCACCTCTCCGCAAGTCGCAGCCTCCGATAGATGTAAATGTCACTCTTGGCTGACCTAGTTCCCCGCCTGGGCAGCGGCTTGAGCTTCCAGGTCGTGACACCAAGAAAAAAGCGCACACATCCAATGAAAACAATAATTTATTTAAATAATCTCTTCATATTGTAAAATCAACATTAAGAGCATGTTGTTTTCATAATAAATAACCCCAAAATACCTTTCATTTCAAGAACAAAGACTTTAGGATAAGATAAAACAAATCCAAATCAGTAGCTTAGTTAAACTGAGAACATTTTTCGAAGGGAAAAATAAAACGGAGGGGTTGCTGAGGTCACTGCTAAACCGCAGTTTTCACAAGTGGGGATTTACAAAAAAGTCTGAAAAGATGAGTATTTTTATACAAATAAATCAGTGGGAAAATCTGCACAGACACCTTTATTTACAAACGCTATATCGAAGTCCAGGCTAATAATCCTGAATAGGTTTTAAAAAAGATAATTTAAACACATTTTTTTGCAGTGTCCACATATTAAAAAAATCATTTTTTCCCCCAACATCAAAATGAGGTCATCCGCAAAGGCACCTAAACTTTTAAAAAAATAAAAATAAAAAAACTCCACTGGTGAAGGATGAGGAGAGAGCTGAGGGAGCGTTCCTGCGAGGAGAGCTAAGGCGGGGGAGGGACGAGGGCTCCAACGGCTGGAAACAGCAGGGCAGAAAAAAAGCGGCGGGCCGCCGGGGTCGAGGGGTCGGGGCGGGGGGAGGGCAGGCCGGCAGGACCGGGAGGTCAATAACCCCAGAGGACAGGAGCTGAGCCTGGGGGCGGGCAAGGAGAAAGGAGCCTCAGAGGGCCCAGGCAGCCTCGCGGGCGGGGCAGGCGTCCCTCTCCGGGACTCTGCTCGCGGCCCGGGGCGAAAAAGGCGCCGGACTGCCTCGCCGGGCGGGGCGGGGAGGGGAGGGGAGGGGAGGCAAGTCTGAGGCGGGGCTCAGGTCGGAAAGGCGGCCTTGGCAGGGTTTCTCCCGCGGATGCCGGGTTTCTCCGAGAGGAGCCCGTGGCGCGAGAAGACGCCTTCCAGTCCCTGGCCGCGCGGTGGCCCCGGCCCTGGGGTAGGCCATCCTGGGCCGCCACCTCCGGGAGCGGCGGGTGGCATCATCGGGCCAGCCGGAGGGACCCTGTGGCTCTGGGGATGAGCAGTAAGGATAACTGGTCTCTGCTCTCTTAGTCTCTGGCGCAGTCTCCGGGAGTTAGAAAATCGTCCCGGCGCTCACCGGGGCGCCCCCGCCGCCGTGGTGGTGCTGGTGGTGGTGGTGGTGCGGCTGCGGGGTCTGCGCCGGGTGCAGCAGCGGCGCAGCGGCCTGCAGGTGCGAAGCGGAGCCCGAGGCCTGGTGGTACCACGGGTAGTTGCCCAGGAAAGCCGAGGCGGCGCTGCTCGGGCTAGAGCCGGAGCTGCCCGCGCCGCTGCCGCCGCTGCCCGGACCGCCGCCGCCCCCCATCCGCTGCGGCGCGCCGAAGTCCCAGGAGGTCGGCGCCGAGGCCGGCGGCGAAGCACAAGGTGGCGAGGCGCTGGTCCCCGGGTGCTGCTCCGAAGGGATCTCACCGCTCTTCCACATTTTCTTGAACTTGGATCGGCGGTTCTGGAACCAGATTTTGACCTTTGTGGAAAAGGGACCTGAGCATTAATGGAGGAAACTCGGCCTGGGGCAGGGGAGGGGAGGAAGCTTAGGAAGACAGCTGGTTAGGAGGTGGATACCCTGGTCAGGTAAGCCGATCACGTGCCGCGGCCTCAGAGGGTCTGTCGGTTCCTGCTCCAATGGGAGGTATTCTCAAAAAACCCGAGAGAGCTGATGTGTGTGCACTTAGGTGACGGTGACAGCGGAGGGAGTCAGGAGGGCCACTTGTTTTACCCGCTTAATCAGTAGTACGCGGAAGGACAACTTGCTACCGGATTTCTGCCCACCCCTGTCCTATCCTTTTCTCACACGAGGTGGCACCCTGGGGGATTTCAGCTTCGGGCGTAGACGTTTAGGCCGCCCAAGGCGCGGGCCTCGAAATCCTTAAAAGTACTATAAAAAATACATTAAAAAAACATAGTCCTAAACCTGCCTGCTTCCTGGCCATCCCAGGCCAGCGCCCTCCTCGTGCCTCCCAGGCCGCGAGCCCTCACCTGAGTCTGGGTGAGGCCCAGAGACGCCGCCAGCTCAGCTCGCTCGGGCAGTGCCAGGTACTGAGTCTTTTGGAAACGCCGCTGAAGAGCCGCCAGCTGGAAACTAGAGTAGATGGTTCGGGGTTTCCGGACTTTCTTTGGCTTCCCGTTTACTATCCGGATTTCAGGCTCGAGGTCCTCTTTCTCTGCAATAAAATGGAATCGTGAGAACCGCGCAACCGCGGGAGCCCAGGAGTTCCCCGCCCGCCGGGAGAGCAGCGTGGAACTTGGCCTAAGCCGGGAGGCGGGTTCTTGGAGACGCTGCGCGGCGCTCAGGCACAACTTTGCAACGCGCGGACCCGCGCCGCCAGCGAACCCGGGAGTCGGCCCCTCCAGGGAAGGGGAAGACAGGCGCAAACCGGGGGAGAAAGGAGCAGCAGGTGGTAGGGAAATGAGGTTGTTGTGAGGCGGCCGCCGAGGCCACCTGGTCCCACCAGCCGAGTACCCGGGTACCCGAGGGACGTACCCGGTGACCCTCGGCCAATTGAAAGCTGATGAGGGTAAAGGGCGCGAGGAGAGCGGGAAGCAATCAGTGTGAAAGGCCAGGGCTCCAGATGGATCCCCGTCCCAAACATTTTTATCCCACCCATTCCAGGAACTAGACGGACTTGGCACCCTTGACGCGAAAGTTATGCTTACCAGGTTCGTTGTTGGCCGGGGACGAACTGGTCCCGTAGGGCGCGTAGGAGGTGTAGGCGGCGGTGTAGCCCAGGTCGTAGCCGCTCTTGGCTGAATAAGGGACGTTGTTGAGGCCGCTGGCGTGGTACTGGTAGGAACCCATGTGCGCGTAGGGCGAGCCCCCAGCGCCGCCGCCGCCGCCGCCGCCCGCCGGGTGTTGCTGGTTGGTGTAGTAGCTGCTGTCGGTAGCTGTGGACACCGGGAGTGTGGGCGACTCCTGAGGCTTGTGGAGGCTGCTGCCGTTGCTGCCGCCGGGGCCAGCGCCGCCGCCGCTCGGGGGCTGCTGTTGCTGGTGGTACGTGCTAGAGGCCGTGATCTGGGTCGAGTGCATATCAGCCACCAGACTGTCAAAGACTCCAGTCATCCTGGCCCGGGACGGGAAAGAGCAGGGGTGGCGGGCGCGAGGGGGGTTGCGAGGCGCCTCCTCCGTCTCTCCCTGTCCCCTCCAGCAGCCAATGTAATTACAGTGGGGGAGGGGAGAGGAAAACAAGAAATGCGGCAATGGTCTAGGCAACTCCTCCTCCGGGGGAGGCGATCACCGTGCACTGCTCGGGACAGCTGCCTCCGGCCTCATCATCTCTCCTCCTCTCGGGCCGCTCGGCGCCTTGCCCAGCGCGGGCTCGGGCGAGGGGCGGGCAGTGGAGGGGGCAGGGGTGGCGGGGCCTGGCCAGGGCTCCGGGAGGAGGTGGGAGCAGGTGAGCAGCCCCGAGCGGCTTTACGATTGTCTGTGGGCCGGGCTCCCGCAGGGTGGGCATTTAACACTCGTCACGTGAGCTCAGGCGACGTCACCTAGCAACGGCCAATCAGAAGCGCCGAGCCACAAGGCTTCTGGAGCTCCGGAACGCCGGGCGCGGGGCGGGGGTGTGGGGGGAAATCACAGGGCTGGCGCGGCGGCTGCTGTGGTCGTGGGTGCAGACAGGCTGCTGCTGAGTGTGAGCTGCGAGGCGAGGGGCTGGAGGCGGGGGGGCGGGGAATCAGGGTGACCGATGGCAGGAGGACAGAAGGCGTGAAGACGGAGACTGTCATTTCGCCTCCGAGAAGAAGAAATGGGGTCTCCCAACCCATTCTGTGTACAAGTGTCGACCAACTCCAGTGATTCATACTTTCACGTCCGAGGTCAGCTTTCAAACATTAATCAAAATAAAGCGGTGCGGAGAGCCCGGCCAGTTCTAGCTCCGCTTTTCCTCGAAGGGTCTGGCATTTACTGTTGTCAGCCACTCGGCACTTGACATAGTCCATTGATATAATGGTATAATAATAATACCTGCTTCCTAACCCACAGGGATATTAGGACAATTAATTCGATAATATTTAAACTATTTTCCTTGCTCCTTGAGAGAAAAGCTATATAAATTCAAAGGTAGTATTGCTAATGATATATTTGAAAGCATTTTCCCTTGTACTTTTCTGATGTGGACACCGAGACTGAGTAATTACGTGTATTTGATGGCTAATTGACAACCGAAGAACGATCCCGGGGATTTCCTCTCTAGGTTGGACTGACCAGATGGCCTTCAAAGTTCGTTCTAACTTTAAATTCCATGTTTTTACGAAAAAGGAAATGGGATGATACTTTGGTGAGAGTGTTGTCTCGATACTACAAATCTTGCTAAATTTACAGAAACAGAAAAGTTTTATCTCATGCACTTAACCCTATTTTACAGTTTTTTTCATTTTAGAACGCTGTTTGGCCCTATCACTGCAATCTCTTCTTTTAAATCTGAAGTGGCGACTTCCTCTATATCTCTTGTTTCCTGGTGGTTGGAAACCGTGGCCCGGAGTTGAGGGACACTCGCCTTTACCGGAGTCCGCAGTTCCTGCCTTGTGGCGCCACCTGGTGGAGGTGTTCGTGATTGCGGTGGGCCCAGTAGACGGTCTAATCATGCCGAGGCGCCAGCCTCTGAAACCCCCCAAAAGAACAAAATAGTAATTAAAAGCCACAAAATTGTGCTAGTGCACGCCATCTGAAGCACCCCGTTCTAAAGACATAACACGTCGCTGAAAGAACTTGTTACAACAACTGCCTAATGGAAAACAAGTTAATACTTTGAAAAATATCTTTGGTTTTCTTCCTCAGAAAAAGCAAGTGTGTAATTAAAACTGCAGCATCCACATAGCTCACTCTCTGTGGAATACTGAGGAACGTAATCCTCCTGGATTTAGTTTGCAGCCTTCCTCTTGGTTACAGAAGGCCCCTAGATGGAGAAGCGGGAGCTGGTTTAGAAAGCTTCAGGAGGTGGGTCTCGCCTCAGGCCGCATTGCCTCATCAGTGCATTGCGCTCAGCCTGCTGCTTTGTGGGCCCCAGTCTCAAACTTAACCTCTTGATATGTAATCAAGATTGCTTTTTGGTGTCCTGACACCAAGTTACAAATCTTTCTGTCACTAAGGTGGTAGCTGTTTTGACCTAAGGTAAAAACTTGTTTTCCTATTGAAAATGAAATATAAAAGATCTAATTTCCATAGCCTTGCCTTCTCTCTGCTCCTTTGTTTCCACCCCAAGCATGTACTCCAGACTTTCTCATGGTGGCAAATGCGTTTAATTTTATTAACTATGAGAACCTGCATTAATGGCCTGAAGTCCAGGTCAGCTAGGTCTGGAAAATAGCATCTTCCTGGAAGGAAATATGACCCTAGTTCCCCTTTAACTGCAAAACAAGGGACTTGTTTGTGGGAGAAAAGACCGGAGGCAATGAGCAAAGAGAGAGAGGGAGAGAGAGGCAGAATTTACAATTGCATTTGGAGAATCAAGTAAAGACCTGAGATGTTAATTCTGATAATCTGGGCACAAATCTGGGTTTGCCTAAATTATCAGATCACAATATCCAAACGATTTCCTCACTTTGGTCTAAAGTCAGGGAGACAGTACTGTAGAGAAATGACACTCTTGTCCACAGTTCAGAGTAGGGGGATGCCTCCATAGTGATTTGAGAGGAGTTTGGGGGGGCTCAGACCGAGTTTGGGGTAATGCCTCCTTGCAGCCAAAATTCCTCTTCCACCTCAGGGCACCCTCCTTCCCCTTTTCTGCTTTCAGTTTTCTAGAGAAGGATGGCGGAAGGAAGGGGGCTCAGTGTCTCTGCTCTGGTCTTCTATGTTCCAACACCGTCGCTGAGACCTTCCTGTTTTGGATCCCATGCCCACCAGGTTGTCGCGACAGCCCTTTATCTGTCTCCTCCCTTGGGAGCCTCGTGACAAGCCTTGCAGGCAAGGACGGAATCATAGTTCCCATTGTACACGGGAACAGGGAGGCTCCAGGGCAGAAACGACTTCCTTTGAGTTAGGTACCCCTCCTTTCTCTGTTGCCATAGTGTAAACCACAGGGTACTTACCGTAAGCCTTGGTCGAACAGCTGCCGACCTCTGGCAGACAGCGAGCGGCTCTGGAGAACAGGTCTGCTGCGCCTTGCTTTCAGGCCTCTGCCCCACCGCTGGCCTGGGTCAGGCGTTTAGGGCTTCCCCTGGCTCTGAGCACAGCCTCTGCCCGACCACTGGGCGTCCTCCATTACACAGAAAGCGGACGCCGAGGGGTGCCGGGATTGGGGGGTGGGGGAAGAGGATGACCCCTGTCGGCTGGGGGCGCGGGGTGGGCGCCGAAGTGCAGTTTGTGCGCAGCCGGGACAGGCTCATTCTCACTCGCCTACGTCACTCGGGGTCACACGCGCTGCTGCTGGACTGCCCCCTGTTCCCACTCTGCACTCTGCCGTCGAGGGTCCCAGGCAGCTAGTCTCGCTTACCATGCCACGTACTGTGCCAGGTGCTGGGAGTTCCTGTTCTCCAGTACCTTACAGTCTCGTGGAAAAAGCAGATATATTGCGATAACTAATACAGTAGTAACGGCCAGCTTTTATTTCTTGAGCGTTTCCTGAAGTCCAGGAGTTCTGACAAGCACTGACCCCTGGGAACCATCCTAATGTGGTGGGTTCACAATTATCCACATCGAGGAAACCAAAGCTTACAGAGACTGATTTTTTTTTTTTTTTTTTTTTTTGCTTGAGGACACGCAGCAGGATCAGGACTCGAACGCAGGTCCGGGCCACAGAGGCAAGGCCGCTGCTGCCCGGGTCCGGTTTCAGGCCTGGGGGTCACGGGAGATCGCCGCGGCACACCCACCTCTCCCGGGCCAGGGGCTCCGAGGCAGAGGGACCGCTTAGGAAGGGGCCCTGCGGCCCCAGGAGTGGACTGGAAGGAGCGGCTTCTCCGGGAGACTAGCCTGCGCGGACACGGCTCGCGACCCGGGATGATCCCGGAACAGACTCGAGGGTCACTGTTTGGCGCGGGGAAGGCGGGCGCTCCCTCCCGCTCCGCCCTCGAACCGCAGCTCCGCGCAGGTGTTTTGTCCCCGCTGAGTTGCCGCACCTCCGCTCCCTGCTCGAGTGAGTAAACCCAGAAGGGCTTGGCGAGAGTGAGCTGACGCTCGGCGTTCACAGCCCCGAACCTTCCGCGGCTGAGTCAAGGCGCTGGGTGGTCAGTTCAACATGCTTCTAGAACTTTCAGACCAATTTCCCCGACTACCTTCTAGGTCTTCCTGACCCAGATCTAGGCCCATTTCGCTTTACTGCCTCTTCAGTGGTTGAAGCAAAGAGAGCGAAAGCGGGGTTTCCTGACCCGCCAGGGCGCCCAGACTGGGGCGAAGGGCCCCCCGGGTTCTGAGGCGCTGCGCAGGGCCTCAGTGTCCAGCTGGGGCTCCCAAGGCCGGAGACTCGGCAAGGTGGACAAGCTTCAGTGAGCGAGAGGGACGCGTTCTCTCTCCGCGGCTAAAAGCTTCAGAGCTCAGTGTTGGATCAGGCGGGCCAGGAACGCAGATGGAGTAAGTTATGCCCCCGCCCCCCCGCCCCCAGCTCCGAACACTGGGACCTTCACTTTGCACTTTCAGCTGCACCCACGTGGGGTGATAAGAGGTGTGCAAACAAATGGCTCTCAACAAGGTTTATTCTTGAACCTGAAAGAAAACAATCTCCGCCCCTTTGCCCTAGGCACCGCATGGACGGACGCCGCAGGGAACGTTTGCGTCGGGCGAGCTCAGGTGCCTGCGGGGCGGGCGGGGAGCGCTGCGTTCATTCTGGAACCTCCTGCCCTCTGCGTGCCCAGCCACGGTTGACTGCTGCCTGTCAGGTTGAAGGGTAACTCCTCCCATAAGAGGGGCGGAGGTGAACCCTTGTGCGGACGCCCAGACTCGATGGTCACCCACTGAGGCTCATGGTGCTGGGTTGTCAGTTATAGCATACTTCTGGAACTTTCAGAGCCAATTTCGCCTTGCGCCTTACAGGTCTTAGACTCTAGTCAGGTCCATTTCACTTTATTGTCTATTCAGTGGTTGAAGCAACCCGCCCCCCAGTACCAAACGGGAAAAGAACTTGGAAGGAACCGTTTGAAACTCAGAGTACCGTTCTGGGTACACGGATTCCCTTCTCTCCACCCCGCCCCTTCCTCATCACACACTAAAGAGCTGTGCCACCTCCTATGGAGGTGCTGACTCCTGGGCTCGGGAGCCAGACTTTTCTGAGTTGAACCGCTGCTCTTACTGTGTGACCTTGGGAAAAGGACTTAATTTTTCTGTGCTTCGTTGTTTCTGCATCTGTAGAATGCGGATAATAATAATACCTTCTTGGAGGGAGAGGCAAAGTAGGTGAAGAGGATTAAGAGGTACAAACTACTACTATGTATAAAACGTTAACAATGATGTAATGTACAGCGCTGGGAATATAGTCAATATTTTATGACAACTTTATATGGAGTATAAAAATACTGAATCATTATGTTGTACACCTGAAATTAATATTGTAAGTCAACTATACTTAAATCAAAAACAAAAACAAGGAAACAAACAAAAAACCCAATACCTTCCTCCTGGGATTATTGAGTGGGAATATCACCACGTGTTTTCTTGTCTGCTGCCCTGCTTATCTGGAGAACTGGGCATTCTCTGGCCTAGGCTCTGCAGGTTCTAAAAGGCCAAGGCGAGTGTGTTGCCCCATTTTCTTCTCCAGTGCGTAAGGATGCTTTCTTCAGGCGGCAGGCTGAGAGCAGAGAAGGCCTGCTAACTCCAGCGGACCAGAGCAGGCTGGGGATATGGGTGTTGGCCTCCCAGTCACAGTGCAGGGCCCATGTGCCTTAAGAAGAGGTCAGGAGCTGGGATGTGGGGAGTGCAGGGCTGCCTGCAGTACTGAATTTAGGAAAGGCTCTCAGGCTACTTACTACCTAATTCATGTAGCATAGCACTATCCTCATTTAGTCCCCTGGGCACTATCCTCATTTAGTCCGCTGGGCAGAGTCCCTCTGTGCTGAGCCTTAGGTAGTTTCCCTGTGTGGCATGCCCCGGCTGCTTCTACACCTCTCTGAAACCGTAGAGGGGGATGAAGAGGAGCCCTGCAAGTTATTCATAGGGAACTGACTATAGCTATGTCCAGCTTCTTGCATCCTTTTTTAGATAAAGGGAAACGTTATTGTTAAAGAATTACAAAGTAATTTGTCAGAGAATCGAATAGTATTAGAAATATATTGGAGTGGTTAAAGTATAGGTTCTGGGCTCAATTCCTAGCTTGGCCATTTGCAAGCTGTGTGACCTTGGGAAAATTACTTAACTTCTCTGTGCCTCAATTTAGTGTTTAATCAGAATAAGACTTCATCATTTGGACTAGTAATGGAAAATTGTGGAATAGAACAAGTGCTGTCTCCCAAAATCTGATCTTTTGGGGAACATAGCTAGACTGCATTTCCAACCAACCCTTGCACTTAGGTTAATGATGTGATTCAGTTCTAGGCTATGAGTGGAACAGAGTGGGAGTCACGAGTACCAGTCCTAGGATGGGCCATTTAAGACAGAGCTGAGACTCTTCCCTGCCCTTCTTCCACTGGCTGGAACCAGAGTCAACTTAGACTTTGCATACTGTCACTTCCACGGCATTCTGTTGGCCAAAGCAAGTCATAAAGCCAGTCCAGAGTCAAAAGGGGAAGTAGACTTAAGATGACCAACTCATCTGGGTTTGCCCATGACTTTCCTGACTTTAGCACTTTAAGTTCTGTGTCCCAGGAACCCCCTCAGTCTTCTAGGTCTTCTCTCTAGTTGTGGTGCGCAGGCTTTAGAGCACACAGGCTTAGTTACCCTGCAGCATGTGGGATCTTAGTTCCCCAACCAGGGATCAAACCCACATCCCCTGCATTGGAAGGTGGATTCTTAACCACTGGACTACCAGGGAAGTCCTTCATTTGACTCATAAGAGAGGTCTGGTCTGGAGATAAATTTGGGGTGTGTGTGTGTGTGTGTGTGTGTGTGTGTGAGTGAGATTATCTAATATTTATTGAGCAATTGAATGACAGATACTAATACAGTAAACTTTTAAAAACAGTAATAATAATATCTTTAAACTGTTTAGTTTTAATCCTTACAAATTAAATAGGAAAATACATACTGTTTATCTCCATTTTACAAATGGAAATAGGAGTTTAAAGTATTGTTTCTTGAGATAAAAGGAGAGCAAGATAAAAGGAAACTGATGGTGAGGGATGGAGATAGCAAATCTACCAAAAGCTGATATATGGTTCCCAAATACAGCAATTTGAGGCTAATTAGCATAGGGGGAATGTCTTGACACACCTTGATTAGGTTCTGATGGACCTGGTAAATTATTGTTATTATTTTTTATACATCTATTGGAGTATAATAGCTTTACAATGTTGTGTTAGTTTCTGCTGTACAACAAAGTGCATCAGCTATATGTATACATATATCCCCATATCCCCTCCGTCTTGCGTCTCCCTCCCTCCCACCCTCCCTATCCCATCCCTCTAGGTGGTCACGAAGCACCAAGCTGATCTCCCTGTGCTTTGCAGCAGCTTCCCACTAGCTATCTATTTTGCATTTGGTAGTGTATATATGTCCATGCTACTGTCTCACTACGTCCTAGCCTCCCCTAACCCCCCTGTCCTCAAGTCCGTTCTCTATGTCTGTGTCTTTATTCCTGCCCTGACACTAGGTCCATCAGTACCATTTTTCTAGACTCCACATGTATGCATTAGCATACGATATTTGTTTTTCTCTTTCTGACTTCACTCTGTATGACAGACTCTAGGCCCATCCACCTCACTACAAATAACTCAGTTTTGTTCCTTTTTATTGCTGAGTAATTTTCCATTGTATATAGGTGCCACATCTTTATCCATTCATCTGTCGATGGACACTTAGGTTACTTCCATGTCCTGGCTGTTGTAAATAGTGCTGCAATGAACATTGTGTTACATGACTCTTTTTTTTTTTTTGTAAAAATAACAAATTATTTACTGCTTTATTATGTTAAAGTATTTCACCAAGACAAGTTGCAGTCAAATTAATGTGAGTCATGGAAAATGAAATACATAAAGATGTATTTATACAAGTACAGACTAAATATTTTCCATACAGACTCTTTTTGAATTATGGTTTTCTCAAGCTGTATGCCCACTAGTGGGATTGGTGTGTCACATGGTAGTTTTATTATTAGTTTTTTAAGTAATCTCCATACTGTTCTCCATAGTGGCTGTATGAATTTTCATTCCCACCAACAGTGCAGGAGGGTTCCCTTTTCTCCACACCCTCTCCAGCATTTATTGTTTGTAGATTTTTGATGATGGCCATTCTGACTGGTGTAAGGTGATAATCTCATTGTGGTTTTGATTTGCATTTCTCTAATGATTAGTGATGTTGAGCATCTTTTCATGTTTGTTGGCAATCTGTGTGTCTTCTTTGGAGAAATGTCTGTTTAGGTCTTCTGCCCATTTTTGGATTGGGTTGTTTGTTTTTTGCTATTGAGCTGCATGAGCTGCTTGTATATTTTGGAGATTAATCCTTTGTCAGTTGCTTTGTTTGCAAATACTTTCTCCCATTTTTTTTTTTTGCAGTACGTGGGCCTCTCACTGTTGTGGCCTCTCCTGTTGCAGAGCACAGGCTCCAGACGCGCAGGCTCAGTGGCCATGGCTCACAGGCCCAGCCGCTCTGTGGCATGTGGGATCTTCCCGGACCGGGGCACGAACCCGTGTCCCCTGCATTGGCAGGTGGACTCTCAACCACTGCGCCACCAGGGAAGCCCTTCTCCCATTCTTGGGTTGTCTTTTCATCTTATTTATGTTTCCTTTGCTGTGCAAAATCTTTTAAGTTTCATTAGGTCCCATTTGTTTATTTTTGTTTTTATTTCCATTTCTCTAGGAGGTGGGTCAAAGAGGATCTTGCTGTGATTTATGTCATAGAGTGTTCTGCCTATGTTTTCCTCTAAGAGTTTTACAGTGTCTGGCCTTACATTTAGGACCTGGTAAATTATTAATATTTAGAATAGTAAGCCTTGAGCAATTCAGAAAAAGTTAAAATATATTCACATGTATTTCTACTTTAATTTCGTTTTGGTCAGAGAACATACTCTGAAGGATTCTAATCTTTTGAAATGTAATGAGACTTGTTTTATGGCCCATATACAGTCTGATTCAGTGACTGTAATAAGTGTGTTTGAAAAGAACCTATATTCTGTAGTTGTTGGATATAATGTTCTAAAATGTCAGTTAAGTAAAGGTGGTTGATAGTATAGTTGAGAATTTCTGTTTTTACTGTTTTTGTTTGTTGCCTTCTATCAATTGCCGAGAGAAAGGTATTAAGGTATTCAATAATGGTTGTGTTAGTTTTTCCCTTTAATTCTGCCAACTTTGTCTTTATGTATCTTGAACTTTGTTATTAGTCACATACATATTTATGTCTTCCTAATTAATTAGATCTCTTATAATTGTGAAATGCCTCACTATTTCTCTGGTAATACTCCATCTTGAAGACTACTTTATATAATAATTATATAGCTAATCCGGATTTTTTATGCTTACTGTTTGCAGGTTTTTTTTTTTAACATCTTTTTTTTAACCTATATATCTCTGTATTTCAAGTGTCATATTAGTGAGAGTCCAACTGGGGGACAGAAACTACAGTAATTTGAACCAGAAAAGTTTAATATAAAGAATTATTAAGTAAAAGAGGGGATTGGAATAATGAGGGATTGATTAGTAAAAAGCAAAAAAAAAAAAAACAAACTCAAGAATATAAGAAGAGCAGATATAAATAGCACCCCTATTTCTAGGGCTGAGATAGGGTGCCCAAGGAAGGGTCTCTCCCTCCACCTCCCTCTTGCCAAAGCTGATGCAAAGCTCCACCTTGTTGGAGAGGGTTGGGCCATAGCTCACGGTATGGCAGAGAAGTCAATGTGGTGCCACATCAACAAATCTTGCTGGAAATCCACCCTCTGGAACTTGCCAGAAACTTGCCCTCTAGGATGCTGAGGAAAGTTGTTCACACAGAGGTGGTTTCTGCTATGAGACTGCCCAAGGGGTTCTGGAGCATCTGCTGGATGCTGGGTGCTGCTGACCATTGTGCACTTAGGAGTTGGGCACTAGAGAAGCTGACAGTGTTGTAGGTGTCTGGTGAGAGAGCACTCTGAAGCCAGCAAAGAAAATCTTTTCTTCCTGCAGTGTATCTCCAGTGATCACCACTGACAAAGCTTAACATTGTGGCAGGTGGCAAAGGGAAAATATTTAGATTCCTAACTCCATTTTTACAGAGCCTGAAAAGAAAGATGAATTTGGGGCTGAGAGGCAAAATATTGATAATTGGCACAAGTGTGTCTCTTGAAAGCATGTAGTTGGGTCTTGCTTTTCTACTGAGTCTGATAATCTCTGCTTTTTAATTGGAATGTTTGGTCCATTTACATTTACTGTAAATCATCGGTAGATTGGGATTTGGGTCTACCATTTTACTATTTGTTTTCTATTGGTTCTACTGAGTTGTTTTTGTTTTTGTTGTTTCTTTGTTCCTTCCTCACTGTTTTCTCTTAAGTCAATTAGGTTTTTTTAGAATTCCATTTTATTTTCTATATTTTTTAGTTATTCTTCTTTGCATTTTTGTTTTGAATGGTTGCTCTAGTGGTTACAGTATACATCCTTAAAGTTTTCTTAGAGTCTACTTAGAGTTTTGGTTCCATTTAATGCAAAATATAAAAATTTTGCAACCATACAGTTTCACTTACCCCCAATTCTTTATCCCAGAGGTTGACAAACTGTGACATTTGGGCCAAATCTTGCCCTGTACCTGCTTTTGTTTTATTGCAACACAACTATACCCATTTATTTTTGTGTTGTCTGTGGATGCTTTTATGTTATGATGGCAGAGTTGAGTAGTTGCAACAGAGACCATGTATCAATAGCTTACAGAGTCTAAAATATTTCCCATATGGCCCCTTACAGAAAAAGTTTGTTGACTCCAGTTTATGCTACGGTTGTCATATGTGTTAATATAAGTATGCTAAAAATACCACAATATTATAATTTGCTTAAATGGTCATATGTATTTAAATATATTAAGAGAAGAAAGATTGTCTTTTATATTTATCTACATTTTTACTACTTCTGGTCATCTTTATTTCTCCCTGAAGATCTGAATTTCCATCTGGTATCATTACTTTTCAGCCTGAATTTCTTCCTTTAGCATTTCTTATAGTGTACTTATGTTGGTGATGAATTCTCTTAGTTGTCATTTATCTGAAAACATCTTTATTTTGCTTTCATTGTTTTTTTTAAATTAATTTTTGGCTGCATTGGGTGTTTGTTGCTGCATGCAGGCCTTTTCCAGTTGTGGTGAGCAGGGGCTACTCTTCATTAAAATGCACGGGTTTCTTATTGCAGTGGCTTCTCTTGTTGTGGAGCATGGGCTCTAGGCGCATGGGCTTCAGTAGTTGTGGCATGCTGGCTCAGTAGTTGTGGCTCGTGGGCTCTAGAGTGCAGGCTCAGTAGTTGTGGTGCACGGGCTTAGTTGCTCTGCAGCTTGTGGGATCTTCCTGAACGAGGGCTCAAACCCATGTCCCCTGCATTGGCAGGCAGATTCTTAACCACTGTGCCACCAGGGAAGTCCCTGCTTGCATTGTTGAAGAATATTTTCACTGGAGGTAGAATTTTGAGTTGAAAGTTTTTTATTCTGTAAATGCTTTAAAGATGTTGCATCACTGTCTTATGGCCTTCATTGTTTCAGATGAGAAGTTGGATAGTAAAGGTATCATTGTAGTAATGAGCTGTTTTTCTCTGGCTGCTTTAAATATTCTTCTCTTTATCTTTGATTTTCAGCAGTTTAACTGTGATATACATAGGTGTGTTTTTCATTTCTTCTGCTTGGGTTTTGCTGGGCTTCTTGAATTTGTAAATTTATATCTTTCACCAAGTTAGGAGACTGTTTGGTCACTATTCTTGACATTTTGGAGGGCTTCTTCTCTCTTCTTGATTTTGGGGTTCAAGTTATATGTATGTTAGATTGCTTGATATTGTCCTATAGGTCTCTGGGACTCTTCCTTTTTTTTTTTTCCTTTGTGTTTTTCAAACTGAATAATTTCTAGTTCTGACTTTCTTCTGCCATCTCAATCTGTCCAGTAAGTGCAGTTTTAATTTCATATACATATTTTTTCAATTCTAGGATTTCCATTTGGTTCTTTTTTATAGTTTTTATTTTTTGCTTAGGTTCTCTATTCATTCATTATGTGCACATTTTCTTTTATATCTTTGAACATATTTATAATAGTTCCTTTAAATTCCTTGCATGCTAATTCCAACATCTGGGTCATTTTAGTGTTGGTCTTTATTGATTGCAACTCATTATTGGTTGTGAAATAAAATTAGAAAGTTGTGCCTATCATTAATGATAAAAAAAGAATGAAAATAGCAATGTGCATAGTGAGCACCTTATTTTGTGAAAAAATTATTTATATATGTATATATAAACACATGTGTTCTTAGTTGCTATGTAAAATGTATTTGTTATTGTGGTTATGGTAAAAAATGTTTGAAAGCCACCAGCTAGAAGACAGATATGTAATGGGATCTGTTTCAGAAGAAAGACCTCAAGTTCTTAGAACCAGAGCTTTCCTGAGGGAAACAAATGTATGTATAGATCTGGTGAGCTCTTTTATTTCAAAGGAGTAAAAAGAGAAAGTAGAAGTACTTGATTGGTATTTGCTAAAATTTGGCTCTCTGTATTAGAATCTCTAGGACTCTTGTTAAGGATTTAAAATGGTGCTTCCTAGATCTGGCTCAGAGGTTCCCAGAGAAGAGCAGGAGAAATCTGCTTTTAACAAGTTCCCTCAGGTGACCCTGAGTGAAAGGAAAGTCTGAGAACAGAGGTTTACACTAGACCTTAGAATGTGTGAAAGAAATGATAATAATGGCCACCATTCATTGAGCTTTGACTTGGATAACTGAAGCCAGAGAGGCTAAGTAATCCATCTGAGATCACACACCTTGGAAGTGATGGACCTGGGATGCCAGTGAGGATTATCTGACCTTAAGCCCTAACTCTGAACCACTGAGTGGAATGGGGTCTAAGATACCAAGTCTGCAGAGAGGCAGGGAAGTCAGTTGCCCTAAGCAGTGGTTTGGTGGGGCTCCGCTCTGTTAGCTGTGTGACCTCAGATTCCACAAGTTCTTCGGGCTTTGATTTTCTTCTCTGTAAAATGAGGGTCTAATGACACTTCCCCCTCAGGTTTTGGAGGGGTGTGGGCTGCATTACATGGTGGATCAGTGCTATAGGTCTCTGTGTTCTGTCTTTTTATCACACTCTTCCCTTTCCTCAAAAAAGCAGAGTAATGAAGGGAGTGTGAAGGAGATCATGGGTCCTTTTGCAGCCAAACTTGGGGAGAGAGGACCCCACAGGCTCGGAGGAAAGGAGGCCAGCTCTAGGAATGCAGGTCAGCCTCCTGCAGTTGGCAGGCAAGGATAGGAGAATGCAAAGGGCCTGTTTGGGCCTGGAAAGGGCCTGTTTGGGCCTGGAAAGGGCTTCTGGGATGAGTTACAGATGACCTTTCTAAGATTCCCCTGTTCCAGTGGTCTTCATGACATCAGGGCAGTCTGCTTTTGACTTGGTTAAAGTGTATTTCCAAAGCTCGGGACTCCATTTCCTCACGGGGGTATTTTGAAGATTTGTGTTTTAAAGTACATCAGTTGTTTCAAGTGAAAAGTGTTGTAGAAGGAGGGCACAGAATCATTTGATTATCTAATTTTCATGTTTACATAGCATTTGTTTTAAAGTCGTAAGAATCTAAATTCCAAATGTGGTTACAAAATCAGCCTCCACTTAAACGGGTAAGTGTATTTTAATGAAGCTTAATTTAAAAGCATGTATTTGCATATTGAAATTTGCTTGAGCCAACTTGTAGAGTGTGATCTCCAGAGCACTGGTTTTCTAGTGTTCTGAGAATGTGGGAGTTCTTTCAAATTACTTTTCATGGCCTGGAAATGTTAGCTCAGTTGGTATAAGGCTTAGTAAAATGGAGAAGGTTCAAATTAAATTATGGTATAAGTTACAATACAGTACTTTTCCAAGTCATTCTTAGAATGCTCTTGGGATTCTTTAGAACCCAAATGTCATATTTTGGAATAGTTTGTTAACTTTATTCTACAGCTCATCTGTATTTAAGGCAACAGGCATGAGAACTTAACATACGAGAATTTGCCAAGTCAGAAATAGACGGCTTCCATTTTCTACTGATACCTTCATCCAAAAGTCAAAGTGTATTAATACACTTATTAAAAGTTTAACAATTTCAGAGGGACTACTATAGTTATATAAAATGAGGCTGATTTGTTTATTCTAAACCTTTATTAATTGTGAAAGATAACACACAGAGAAAAGGTACATAAAACACAAAGTATGATGAATAATTACAAAATAAATATAATTAGAAAAAAAACACAAAAGCACCACCCAGATAAAAAAATAGAACATTGCTGTTATCCCCAGAACTGCTTCTCATGTGTCCCATCCAGATCACCTCTTTCTCAACCTTCCCCTACACCCCAGGTAACCATTATCCTGACTTTTATGGTAACCACTTCCTTGCTTTTTAAAGTTTTGCCCATTTTTGAACTCTATACCTAGATGGACTAATACTAAGAAACACCAACTTGGCTACCTAGCCTGCCCACATCTGTGTGAACCTGGCTGGGTAACACAATTCCCATAGCTAATCAACCTCACTATGAGGCTTTGTTTTCCTAATATCAGTCCAAGAAGAGTCTTGGTCTTTTTGGCTTTAAATGACCTGCCCTATTTCTTGTCCTTCCAGTTTTCATCTTCCAGAGCCTAGACTCTGTGCTGGATTAAGTTCCTCAGTTTGGCAGTATTTTTTTCTACTCAGTAGTCAGTCTTTACCAAGAGATGAGATTATTATTTTTTCTTTAACACTACAGAAAGTTTTCTTTGGGATATGTCTTTTTTGCTCAACTTTATAAGATTCATCCCTGTTGTAGGTGTAGCTGTTGTTTGCTCATGTTTACTGCTGTCTCATATTCCATTATGATTATATATATAATAATTTATCCATTCTATTATTGATGGACATGGGGTTGACTTCATTGTCGTTAAGAATTTCTTGTGCTTGTCGCCTGGTACAAATATATATGCATTTTTGTTGGATATGTACCAAGGAATGGAATAGAGGGATCATAGGATATATGTATCTTATATTTTAGTAAATAATTCCAAACTACTTTTCACAGTTGTTGTGGTGGGCGTTTGTGCAATATAGTTTTTTAAAAATGTGGTCAGTGTAGAAAAATAAATAGTAAAATAAGTCATTCTTCAATATGCGTCTGTTAAATTTTGTCATTAAAAACGGTCTATGAGGGCTTCCCTGGTGGCGCAGTGGTTGAGAGTCCGCCTGCCGATGCAGGGGACGCGGGTTCGTGCCCCGGTCCGGGAAGATCCCACGTGCCGCGGAGCGGCTGGGCCCGTGAGCCATGGCCGCTGAGCCTGCGCGTCCGCAGCCTGTGCTCCACAACGGGAGAGGCCGCAACGGTGAGAGGCCCGCGAACCAAAAAAAAAAAAAAAAAAACGGTCTATGAAAAAAAAGAAAAACAAAAAAACCAGTCTATGAGATCTGTATAGGTGAGCTCAGGTTCAAGTAAAGTGGTCCACTTTCATGATCGTTCCTGTTCCAGGCACTTCTGGATACCTCTGATAACATGGTGGCCCTCCAAGGGAGACTAGTATACTTGTAGATTGGTAAGACACTAGTAGCTACCCAGTGGGCGTCTTGGAGTAGGTAGGACAAGATAGATCTAAGGGTTCTTTTCACAGGTCCTGTGTTCCACCCAAAGCAAGAGTCCCCTTTGGGGGCAGCTTTTTTTAATAGCTGCTTTCTGCAGAGTTGTAATCCCTCCTGTGATATGCTTTTTGCTCTAAGTGTATTCTCTTACCATCTGATGTTCTGGTTACGAGGGGGGGCCTTGTTTAAGTTCCCTGCCGAAAATTATATGGCTTTTTGATTTGCAAATGGCTAAATTAAGAATGAGTTAGGGAAGTGGTTTATCACTTTTTTTTAGCATGACAACCTATTAAATGTTTTTTTTATTGTGGCCTTTTCTAAACATACACAAACGTATAAAGAATGGTATCTCATGTATCCACCTCCAAGCTTTGATAATTACCATTTTATGGCCAGTCTTCCTTACATCTCTCTTACTCCCCTTCCTACTGGATTATTTGGAAGGAAGTCCAACATATTAAATGATTTTATCCATAAATACTTTAGCCTGTATCCCTAAAAGGTAAGGATTGTTTAAGAAAACACAGCCACAATACCATTATTACACTTAAATAAAAGTAACAATTCTTTAATATCATCAAATATCTTCTCAGGATCCAAATTTCCCCGGTTGTCTCATGAGTGCTTTGTTATGGTTGGTTGGTTAGAATCAGGGTCTTATGAGGTAGACACATTGCATTTGGTTTCTAGGTCTTCTGAGTCTCTTATGTCCTATTTTCTTTGCCCTCTTTCTTTTCTTGCCATTGAGTTGTTGATTAAACTGCATCGTTTGTGCAGTAGAGTTTTTCTATCTTAGATATTTATAATTTTAGTCCTGTGGAGTTGCAAATTTTATTTCTGTGGTGATAAAGGCCGTTTTAAACCATATACTAGTAGTTGTAATTTTAGTATCTTTTAAGAAAATGCATATTGATAAAAGGCTACTAAAAATTCAGTAACACTTTCAAATTAATTTTTTTTTTTCGTGCATGGGCAAAAGAGTTGAGAAATTGTAAATCAGTGAGTTCTCAGACTTTGTGGTCAGGACTCCTTTACTATTGAGGAGCCATTATAAAAGTCTCTTGTTTGTTTATTGATATCTGTTGTATTAGAAATTAAAACTGAACAATTAAAATATTTATTTGTTAATTCATTTTTAAAAATAATAAAACTGTTAGATGTTAACAAATAATACATTCGTGAGAAAAATGACAGTGTTTTTTTGTTTTTTTTTTTTTGCGGTACGCGGGCCTCTCACTGTTGTGGCCTCTTCCGCTGCGGAGCACGGGCTCCGGACGCACAGGCTCAGCGGCCATGGCCCATGGGCCCAGCCGCTCCGCAGCATGTGGGATCCTCGCGGACCGGGGCACGAACCCGCGTCCCCTGCATCGGCAGGCGGACTCTCAACTATTGCGCCACCAGCGAAGCCCGACAGTGTTTTCTAAAACAAAAAAAAATTAGTAAGAAGAGTGATGTTGTTTTACATCTTCATAAATCTCTTTAGTGTCTTGCTTGATAGAAGCCAGTTGGATTGTTTTATCTACTTTGGCATTCAGTCTGTTACAATATTACACACGGAGTTGCCTCTGGAAATTTTGCTGTATATTTTTGAGAGATTGACAGTGAAAAGGGCAAATAAAGTGTTAGTTTTATTATGAAAACAGTTTTGACCTCATGGAGCCTCTGAAAGTGTCTAGGGAGCCCCGTGGGTTCCTGGACCACACTCTGAGAATTGCTCTAGAATATTGATGTGTGGAAGACATTATTATCATTAGTAGTATGTAGACAATGCTTAGGGAAGGTGTGTATTTGAGCATCCCTTGCAAATACTTCTCAACTCCCCCTGTCTCCCAGATCTCCACGATTTCTTTCTCCTTGCCCCAAGTTTGGGAGTGGCAATACAAAAATATTCTATAGATGTGGTAATGGCATTTTAATTATGTTCTATGTTCTTTTAACAAAGTGTTTACAATCTCTCCACACAGTACCTACCCCTCAATTCCATAGCAAGCTCCATAATTTTTTCCTGAGAGTGCAAATGAAGTAGTGGAGCAGAAATGTACAAATGTGGAAGAAGCTGGAAACGTGGGTTCTAGTCCCAGGCCTGTTTCCAGAGAGCTGGGTGACCTTGGGCAAGCCGTTAACCCTCACTGAGCCTCTGTTGCTTTAGCTATAAAATATAGGTGTTGGAGCAGGTTATTTTAAGGTGTTTTCTGGGTCCCAAATCCAATAAATGCTACTATGGCTCATAAGTTAAGTCCATCCTGATGTTTCCTTTAGCTCAGGGATGTAACACTGGCCTAATACACAGAGGAACCCACAGCAACATGAGAAAAGGGGATTAGGACCCTATTTGGTGAGTCAGAGGGAGAGTGAGAATTGAATACGCTGAGACAGACTCAGAATGGAAGAGTAACAAGGTGTAGGAGTTCCTTGTTAAGGAGTTTTACAAGATTTCCCACACCAAGAGGTATCCTCAGAAAAAGAAACAAAGCCCAGCATTTTTTTTCTCCTAAGATCTTTGCAGCCTTCTAAACTTCATTCCCTAAGGAAAAGTGTCAGTAAACTGGTTGAAAAAAAATCAAAAGATGAATACTATCTTGTGACATGTGAAAATTATGTAAAATCCAAATTTCAGTGCCCATCAGTAAAGTTTCATTGGACACAGTCATGCTCATTCATTTATGTAGTCTATGGCTGCTTTGTGCTATAATGGCAGAGTTGGGATGATATGACAAATACAGTAGAGCTTGCAAATATTTATTATCTGGCCATTTCCAGATGTGCAGGCCCCTGCCCTAATGCAAACCTATAATTTGCATTTTATGGCTCTCTTTCAAAGGCTGACCACAGTCAACAAACACTTCTAAACACCCATTCACACGCCTTCTCTGACTTAATTTGGTTCAACTTTTGTATTCTCTTAGGTTTCTAATGACTTCTGCTTCAGATCTTTCTTTTATATAAAAACTCCACTCTGACACCTTTAATTAGGCATCTCAATCCCTGTTCCAGTATAGTTTGAGGGCTGAAGCAGGTGCTCTTCTGTGATCCACCCCCTTCAGGTCTAGCGGAAGCCCCCCCATCCTGGCTTCCCCTACAGACTTCCTCACATTGAACACCACCTGCACCCTTTAACTTTCTCCTTCTAAGGCCTCCTTACCTATAGCAATTGTTGACAGTGGCAGGAGGAAGATGTGAGTTTGTGTTTTTGTTTTTAACTAGGGCACAGTTTGCTCAGCTAAGTCACATTTGTAGTTTTGTCACTTCATGGTGTTTGGTGGTCTTTTCCTGCTTCTCAAGGACATAGGCTGTAGTCTGAATGAGCTGGGGAAAGTTAATTCAGCAGTTAAAATGAAAAACAAAACAAAATGACCCCTCTTCCTCTCTACCTGGAAATCCTTGGAATTTTTAAAAGACACATAGCTACCTATTCTAAAATTATTCCCAGGATTTAATTTATAGAGGTTTGATTGAGTGACGGTTTGGAGATGTCAGTGCTGTTTTTTTTTTTTAAATTTTTATTGACGGATAGTTGAATTACAATGTTGTGTTAATTACTGCTGTACAGCGAAGTGACTCAGTTATACATATAATATACATATATAAGTATATATATATATACACATACACATTTGTTTTCATTTCTTTTCCGTTTGGTTTATCACAGGATACTGAAAATAGTTCCCTGTGCTATACAATAGGACCTTTTCGTTTATCCATTCATCAGTGCTGTTGAATGAAGATTTTATACCACATCACACAGGGCCCCAGGGGAAAGGATGGTCAGGAGGCAGAAGGGGGGGCGGGCAGGAAACATTGGACCAGAGCCTTTACTGGGGAAAGGCAAGGTAGGGCAGAATGAACAGTTTAGAATTGGCTGGCTTGAATAACTGCATTGGGCCTTGGGACATAGGGGCTGTCTGTAGTTGCCCGGTACCTAGCTCTGGGTTTGATTTAGGGTGGGGGAAACATTGGCTCGGTTGTGTGAGAGTTAGATAAAAAGATAGTTGGGAGTATAGACTGGGAGATTGATTGGTTTGCATATGAAAGGTGTGTTCTTTGGCAAGTTGTTATTACCTTTAGGAATTAGCAAACTCTGGGAGGGGCAGTCTCTCTCTGGGTCTGTAAGGGCCCTAGAGTATCAAGAATACAGAAAATAAGAAAATATAGTTAACATAATTGGCTCTGTGATGAATGGATGACAAATAGACAAATACAGAATCTAAGAAAACACAGACCACTACAAAAGCAGCAAATTAATTGAATTTATGTGTTTATTGGAATGCTGATTTTTACCATTAAAAAATAGAAATCTTGAGTTTGAACTAGTTTAAAAATTAATAATAAAAGGTATAGAAACTCAATAAAAATTTAAAAGTGTATATACTTTTATAAAAGTATATATATATACTTTTATATATATATATAAAAGTATAAAAGTATATATATATAAAAGTATATACCTGTATATATATATATTTCTGTTTCTGCCTCTGATCTCTGCTTGTTACACCTGTGTGTGTGTGTGTGTGTGTATATATATATATATATATATATATATATATATATATATATATAAAAGTATATACCTGTATAAAAGTATATAATGTGAAAAGTAAAAAGATTTTTCCACACCTATTCCTAATCACATTTCTCAATTAACTGCTAATTAACATTTTTTCTAAGATGCTTTTCTTTGCAGATGTATCCATCTCACTTAGGGTAAAAGCAGTGTTCTCACAATGTCTACAAGGCCCTGTTACCCCTCCTTGCTCTGTCCCTTCTCCCCCACTGGCTGTAACCCTCCAGGCAGGCTCCTGCCTCAGAGCCTTTGCTTCTCCTATTTCCCTGGCTCTTCCTAAGGACAGCAGCCTGACTTCCTCCCTCACTTCCCTCCATTCTTTACTCAAATACACCTCCTAGAGGTCTAGACTAGATAGTGGTGTCAAAAATCACAACCACCCCACACTTCTGTCCCCCTTCTCAGATTTCTTTTTATCCTTAGCACTTTGTACATGGTACATATGCCTTTTGTTTATTTCTCTTCTTTATTATGCATCTTCCCCACTGGAATGTAAGTTCTGTATGGGCAGAGATTTTTGTGTGGTGCCTGATACACAGAAGATGCTCAATAAATAATTCCTGAATGAATGGATGAATATCAAGCACAATTATATAATATATATTTATTTGTATAATTTTTTTTTTTTTACATTATATATATGATCTCCAGCTTGTTTTTTTTTCGCCCAGCAAGGAATCTCAGACATTTTTCTATGTTAGTACATCTGGATGCAGTTCATTCTTTAAAGTAGCTGCTTAGTATTCCAGAGTACAGATAAACCCTAATCTATTTAACCAGTCATTTACTGATGGTTGTTAGGATGTTGAGAATTTCACCATTTCCTGCAATAACAACAAGTCAAGGAAAAGAATGCAGATCATTCAGGTTCAGGGTATGGGACTTGTTCTAGAACTGAGGAGGAGACTATTGGTCATTTTCTGACTTTCTTGTGCTATAATTTTTATTTTTCTTTAATCCTTGCTACTCAGTTGGGAAAAAGGTTGCTCCATTGAGGTATGGGCAGAGATGGACATTGAAACCATCACAGGTACTTAACAATAATTCTATGTTAATAGTTACTAGAGCCAAGGGCAGACCTATGTGCAGGCAGGCTATAGGCATATGGTGGGAGGCCTGTAGGCTGCGGAGGTCTGTGGTGGGGAAATGGAGGGGAGGATCCCTTCATTTCCTTTGACCTAAGTCACCCCATTTATCCATACCTGCATCTTGTCTTATATACCCCTTGCTGACTTTTCCATTCATCTACCATGTCCCTTCAAAACTAATACCTGACACTCCATGTGCTGGCCAATTTCTCTTCTCTGCAGTCATATCTTTCTTCTGTTTTCTATTCATTTAAACCACATTTCTCAGTCGCTTCCTCTGTAGAGCATAGTCACGTACTCTCTTTCCCCATTGAAATCTGCCCAGTCTCTGACATCTTCCATACAAAGGTTCAAGCCTCATCTCTCAGTGATGCTTAATGATATGGCCTTCATCTTGCCTTTCATTTCCTCCCTGGCCCTGGACCAGACCATCTGTTCCTTCCTAGCATCTCTGTTGCTTTAATCTGTTTCTGCCTCTGATCTCTGCTTGTTACACCTGCAAGCCCAGCCCATGTAATATGCTCTTCCTCCCTAACCTTCAGAAACCTCATCTGCTTCCCTGACTGATTCCAGCCTTACCAGGCTTCCCTGAGCGATTCTGCAGGCTACCTGAGCTGTGTTCTCCTGGGGACTGGGTGTTTATTCTCCATGTTATATCCCTTTTAGCTCTTTTGAATGTTCCCAGTTTGGCTTAATTAGGGTGCTGTGGGATCATACTTGGCCTTCCATTGTGGAGGAGACTAGGCAGGGGCACAGGAATGATAGGAAGGGCTTGTGAGATGGGCTGCCAAGCCTGGTGTCAGTGAGTTCCTGGTACCCCCCCAGCTCCTCTAAGGTGTCACTGGCGGAGAGGTCACTATTTTCAGGAGGGAGGGGCAGTTGGGTTTTAGAAAATACTGCTGGGTTATAGAAGAGATTTACTTTTACTGTAAGTTAGTGGTTCTTAGTGGTTTTTTTTCCCCCAGTAGCGGGCCTCTTGACGATAGCCATGAACCCTCTTTCCAGAAAAACGCACATACACACAAATTTTTGAAGGAGCTTCCAAGATATACCGGGAGCGCCTGAAGGCCACTAAAGATTCCATGGTCCCAGGTTAGAACCCACTTCCCTAGATCATGTTTCATACTTGTTCTTAGCTGTTGTATTCCCCCTACCCCCTCGACCTGTCCATTGGTTGTGGCTGGAAAGCATTGTCTTAACAAGATAATGAAATAGACACAAAATGACTCTGATGGCATCTTTTTTTTTTTTTTTTGCAGTACGTGGGCCTCTCACTGCTGTGGCCTCTCCCGCTGCGGAGCACAGGCTCCGAACGCGCAGGCTCAGCGGCCATGGCTCACGGGCCCAGCTGCTCTGCAGCATGTGGGATCTTCCCGGACCGGGGCACGAACCCGTGTCCCCTGCATCGGCAGGCGGACTCTCAACCACTGCGCCACCAGGGAAGCCCCCTGATGGCATCTTTTGCTTTTTTTTTCCCCTTATTTTTAAAGCAAGTTTTGCTTCTCTTTGGAAATGTTCTATATTGGGATTTAAAGAATTAGATACAGTTCTTTCCCTGCACTGTGCACAAATTTAGGATTACAACGTTCTGTCTTGTATCTTAGTGATTTGTATTGCAGTATAGGTTGGTGGGAATTCCCCTCTAAGCTGCACTGGGGATTCTTCAACACTGGTAAAGGCATTATCTTGAGCTCAATAAAAGGAATGTGTGATTATTTGTCTTATACTGACCCTGTTAAAGTGTTATGTCAGTTTTTGACTTGAGGCAATTGAGTTTAGGATTCAGTTTCCCCATCTGTAAAATGGGCATAGTACCTATCTCAAAGCACTAAATGACTTATGAATGTAAGAACTAAATGAGTTAGCCTGTAAATTCTGAACAAATTGTACATCTGGTTATTAATAATAATCCACAGTGATGAATGCCTTAAGAAGTGCTAGAAGTGTGGGGATGGGGGAATAGGGGCAGATGGAGCTGAGAGATGTTGAATCAGTGTGAGAATAAAACTAGGCCTGTTTGCTGGGAAAGTCACATGAAGTGGGAGAGCACAATTTGGTCCAGAAAGTTGCAGAACAGCAGCCTGGAGTTGCTGACACACAGCTCAGAGAAGTCAATGCCCAGGGTTCCGCTAGAATGGCAGTGTGTGGGTTCCACTGCTGTTTCTTGCAGGGGAAGTGAAGGCCTCTGCCCAGGCCTATTTCCTGTCAACTCTCTCACCCTCAGGCCTTCTTTTCTTCCCACAGCTGCCTTCTTCCGCTGCCCACAGATTTCACAGCCGTTTCCAGACACAGGAATGCTTTTGATGCGGCAACATCCTCCACAGCCCTGGAAGGTAGGTCTGAGATGCCATGGCCGCATCCTGGGTGTCTGAAGCTCATTTTAATCAGCAACTGGGAAGCTCCCTAGGACTTCCAGGAGCTGACCGCCGTGGCCTGGTTAAGCACTGACCTCTCACTGACTTGGGCTCTGTTGTTGTCTGTAGGAAGGGGAAGGGTGTGTCAGGAAAGCACTTGATGGGGCAAGGTGGGCAGACTCTGCCTCCTGACTTTGGGTGGCAGGCTGTGGGTCTCAGCTGCATTATTAAGGAGCGCCGACTGCCATCATATCTGGAGAGCCTGAGGGTGGGACTGAGGTTGGATTGGGGACAGGGAGTGAAACTTTCTGTGTTGGCATGAGCTCAGAGGTTAGGATTGCAGATCCTGGGTTCAAATCTCAGCTTTGCTGTTTACAAGCTATGTGACCTTGGGAAAGTCACCTAATCCCCTGGAGCCTCAGTTTTGTCACCTGTAAAAGGGGAATAATAATAGTACCTACTTCAGAGGATTGCTATAAAGACTGTGTGTGTGTGTGTGTGCACGTGCACGTGTGTGTGCATGTGCTAGCTTACAAGCGTTAGCTACAATGATTTATTATTAGTGTAATACCAGGGCTTGGATTTCTGGGCTGGGCATTAAGGGTGGGCACTGGTCGGGGCTGGGGACTGGAATGAAGCTAAACATGAATGAATGAATGAATGAAACATAGCATTGGGGACAAACATTAGAAAAGTTGGGGTTAGGGTTGACTCTGGAATATAGCTTGGGCCAGCACATTTGCTGCATACTTTCATCAAGGGGTGAGAGACAGAAGCCGGGGATGGGGACAAAGACTGCCTTCCCTACCCCCAATGCATGAGATCAGTATGGACACACATATATACTCTTGCCTCTCCTACTAGACCAGGGAGGCTGTAGCCCTGCAAGAGGCTAAGAAGGGGGAAGGAAGGTTCTAAGTTATTTGCACATAGCTCGAGAATGATGGTGGCAGTAGAGCCAGTGCCAAAGGCTGGCTGAAGGGGAGATATAACTGCTGTTATCGTCCATCTCCCAGGTCTCTTCCCCATAATGACTCTCCTGCTGCCATAGTTGGGAAAACCCAAGAGAAGTCTTGGAAGTAGTTTTGAGTGCCCAGGACAGTGGAGATGACACCAAGCTTCCCCTGTGGCTGCTCTGACAGCAGCAAAGCTTGGACAGTGGGCTGGGGAGGATGGGATTCCCTGGAGAAGACCTCCTTGTCTAGGTGGTGCATCAGGTCCATACACTTAGGTCCTGGTGCCATTGCACCTGACAGTGTATTGCCCTGTATTGGTGACCGTGGCCTTCATCACCTGGAGGCAGCTAGTGGCAGAGCTTGGTTCTGAAAAGGAGGAGATGTGTGCAGGAGATGGAGAAGGTCTGAGACCAGAGAAGGGCAGAGTCTCTCCATGAGCTCCAAAATGGTTTCCAGTTTCAGCCTGCTTTGAATTAAGTAGAGGAGACAGAAAAAGAATTTGCTCAAGCGTGGATGGGTAGTTGGACCAACGAAAAGAGCCAGAGTCCACCAGAGTCATTGTTTGGGGCAGGAGCAGAAGTAATTCGTTTTATATTGTTTCAATATGCTGTTCAATTTTGTGCTGATTAGGACAAACACACAGTTAATATCCGCTAATTCATATGGTGCTGCCGGGACTCATCATGGGAATGCACGTGTTTATGCCAAGGGTGCCAATTCTTGATGTTCTCAGAGCTGCAGGAACTGCCTTAGCCACGAGTGCTGTGGATGTGCTGAGCCCTTGAGGCATCAGCGTTGCTCCACCACCCTCCACAGCCCCTGAATCCCTGAGGTGGCATAGCTTGGACATGCTACATGTGCTCTGTGTGTGTGTGTGTGTGTGTGTGTGTGTTTAACAGAGGCAAAGGGATGCTCTCACATTGTGGTTTAGGGGCAGAAAGGAGACTTCTTTGAGAGCTAACCACCCTGGTGTTATTATGACTTAGATTGTTATATTAGGATTATTTTAAGTTGTCTGTAATAAGAGTAAAGTGAAAGGAAGTAAGCACATGGGAGGTTGCTGGGCTCCAGTTGTGAAAATCAGAATGAGGAAACAACAGAGGCCTTCTCATTAGAACCATGAATGGATGATAGAACACTCACCATTACCATTATTATTTGATGTCTTTCCCAGTTTGTCACTTGTGCAATTAAAGATGAAACAGAAACAAGATTTAGATTGTTGGAAAGGAAAAGACAAAATTTTATTGTTTGCAGATGATATGATTTTATACCTAGCCTACTAAGAGAATCAAGCAAAATGAACCCCCAGCTATTGGATTTAATAAGCGAGTTTAGTGCGCTGGCTACAAGCAGGATAGACATACTCAAATCGAAAGTTTTCCCACATGCCAGCATTGGTGGGCTATAAAACATAATAAGAGAAAGAGAGATTGCATTTTTAAAAACAAATAGAACTCACAAAATACCCAGGAATAAGCTTAGTGAGAAATGTGTTCTGGGATCTATATAAAGAAAACTTAAAAATCTCCTGAAAATAAAGATGTGAATAAATAGAGAACCATATCACATTTTTTCCTTATTACAAATGTTATATTTATATCTTCTTTATTGCATTTCACTATATGCTACGGGTTGGGGATTCAGTGGTGAAAAACACAGATACCTTTATGGAATTTACATTTGAAAGGAAGAGATGTTGATAAAAGAATAAACAAAACAAATTATTTACATGAATACAGCTCACAATAAGGATCGAGAGACATAGCCTTTCTCTTTGACTTCTGTGAGAGAGCTCCCTGACAGGCCCCTATTAGCTCTCTGAAGTACCCAAACATTTTTCTTTTTTTAACTACAAATACACTGACTATAGCAAATTTGTTGAATAAGCAACAGATGACAAATCTAATTTAACTAAGAAAATATGCAGACGGGTCACTATAAACCACCTCAGCTCTCAGTTGTGGCCAGAGCTCACTGAGTACTGGGTTCTTTCCTTTAAAAGGAAAAGAACCTTTTCTTTTACTTTGTTTAAATGCATTTTTGTGGGAATTCCTTGACGGTGCAGTGGTTAGGACTCTGCGATTTCACTACTGAGAGGGTGCTGGTTCAATCCCTTGTCAGGGAACTAAGTTCCTGCAAGTAGTGCGGAGTGGCAAAAAACCAAACCAAACCAAAACAAAACTCGCCTATGTCACGTGCAAGACAGGAGGGCTTGATTTAGCCTGTGTCCCTGAGAGGTAGGGCAGGCCCACTTCTGGCTTTCACAGTATCCAATCTGAACTCTATTAGCGAATCATAAGGAGGTAGTGGCTTCTTCACTCTGGAGACTGTCACAGTTTTGTGGACCGCTGCTTGGCTTGAATGGTTAACCAGGGAAGGATGCTGTTTAAATAGTTTCGCATCATTATTTATTATAAAAATGAACAGGATAGAAAATACCATTGAAGCATAGGGTGGTGAACTGAATGTGGAGAAAAACAGTTTCCAGTATGATATTTTCTAAAATTTTTTCTTCTCCATTTATTACCGATCTCTTATACTTTTCATCTTCTTCATCTGCCCTGGTCACACCCTGGATGAAAGTTTACTGATTTCCTTTGCAATTTCTGCCCATATCTTCCATCATCTTCTATCCTTTGGCCCTGTCAGAATTTCCCAAGGGGGCCTATAGCTAACAGATAATGTTCAACTTTAGAGAATAAAGAAAGCCGCTAACCATATTCCACACAGGGTGTCCTCCTTTGATGCTCTCTTTATATAGCATGCTAAGTACATATGGAATTAATTTCTTTCTGAGGCTTACAAGTTGCCAACTGACACATTTGTTTCCAGAAGGAAGGTAAGTATAGGCCAGGTGCTTAGGTAGGTTAGTTTTTGTTTGTTTTTAAAATTTTTATTGGAGTATGGTTGATTTACAATGTTGTGTTAGTTTCAGGTGTACAGCAAAGTGGATCAGTTACACATATACATATATCCACTCTTTTTTAGGTTCTTTTCCCATATAGGCCATTACAGAGTATTGAGTAGAGTTCCCTGTGCCATACAGTAGGTCCTTATTCGTTATCTATTTTATATATAGTAGTGTGTATGTGTCAATCCCAATCTCCCAATTTATCCCTCACCCCCTTTACCCCCTGGTAACCATAAGTTTGTTTTCTACATCTGTAACTCTATTTCATTTTGTAGCTACTTTCATTTGTACCCATTTTTTAGATTCCACATATAAGTGATATCTCATGATATTTGTCTTTGTCTGACTTACTTCACTCAGTATGACAGTCTCTAGGCCCATCCCTGTTGCTGCAAATGGCATCATTTTGTTCTTTACTTATAGCTGAATAATATTCCATTGTATATATGTACCACATTTTCTTTATCCATTCCTCTGTTGATGGACATTTAGGTTGCGTTGATGTCCTGGCTATTGTAAATAGTGCTGCAATGAAAATGTTTCCGTTTGGAGAAGAGCTGAGGGTGCTACTTCACCATGGCAGCAGCCTAGAATTTGAGGACTGTTCTCAAGGAGGAGACTTAGCCCTAGCTTTGCCTTCTGGGCCAAGGAAGCAGGGACTTGAATGATAAACTGTGAGAGCTAGAAGAGGATTTTAAAAACATTCATTCCAATCACTCTTTTAAACTAATGAAGAAACAGAAGGCCTGAGAGGTGAAATGACTTTCCCAAGGAGATTCCCAATTTTTAGCCCAGTAGTGTTCCTAACATACCTTGGCATCTGTTATAAACTTTGGAAGCCACTGTTGGAATCTACTAGTGATCTGAGCAGAGGGCTGTGGGTGTGGCCCCCTCTTGCTACAGGGCAATGAGGAGGTCATATGGTATCTTTTCTTCCAGAGACTGGGAGAATGATTCATCTTTAAGTCACAAAGAGACAGTAACAGATTCCTAAAGCTGCACACATCCATGAGAAAATGACAAACACGTGAGGTGCTGAAGGAGAAAAATGCTCTTAGTGATACAGCTGTGAAGAGGGAAAGCCTGTACCCTTTTGGGCAGTGGAAACCATACTTTTCTTGGAACAGGTGTGAGTTCAGCTTCAAGTGCTTCAGGAGGGTCAGATTAGAAGGCATTTGAAACAAAAGGTAATTTACAAGGACATGGGGAATGCTTTACTGTTCAGGATCATGAAGAAACTGAAGAAACACACAATTGAGATCATGTTCAAGTCTCCACCCCCTACATTTTAGTTGAAAATTTTCAAATCTACAGGAAAGTTGAAAGGATAATAAAATTAACATCTATACATCCTTTGCTTAGATTGACCAATTGTTAACATTTGAAAGTTGCAGATATTGTGACCCTTGACTTTAGCAAGCATCTCTTGAGAATAACGACCCTTCCCCTATGTAACCATAATACCATGATCATACCTGAGAAAATTAGCAATAATTCTGATGTATAATTTGTATTCAGTTTCTCCCCAAATGTCTTTTTTTATTATTTATTATTTAAAAAAATTTTTGGCCGCGCTGCACAGCTTGTGGGATCTTAGTTCCCTGACCAGCGTTCGAACCCATGCCCCCCACAGAGGAAGCGCGGAGTCCTAAACACTGGACCATCAGGGAATTCCCCCAGATGTCTTTTTATGATTATTTTTTCAGTCTGGGATCCAATCAAGATTCATGAATTATGTTTAGTTGTTATGTCTTCGGTCTCATTTAATATAGAATAACTGCCCCCTCCCTTTTTGATGACACTGGTTTTTTGAAGAGACCAAGCCAGTTAGTTCCCTTGTAGAATGTATCACATTCGGCATTGGTCTGATTGTTTTTTTCTTGATTACTTTTAGGGAAACATTTTTGGAAAAAATGTTACATAGGTGAGATTGTGTGTCTCTTTTTGCATCACACCAGAAAGCATATAATATGCTGCTAAGTGTGGTCATTCAGTTAGTGATCCACCAGTTAGTGAGGTGTCCCCCATATTCCTACATATCTCCTTTATAATTAGTAAATCCTCTGTGCAGTGATACTTTGACTCGATGTGAATATACTGTTTCCCCTACATTTTTTGCATCCATTGCCTAAATTAATAATTACATCACAGGCTGCAAAATGGTCATTTTCTAATCCTATCCTTCCTTCTATATTTTTTAGTTGACATTCTTCTATGAAGAAAATCTCTTTCTCCTTCTCTCTTTTGAGTATCACCATGGAGCATGGATTATTACTATTTTTTTTTACAAACAATCCATTATTATCATTACTCTATTTCCATTTGCTGCTCAAGTTGTCCCAAATTTGGGTAGCAGGAACCCTTTCAAGCTGCATCCTATAACCTCCTGTGACCTTTTGACATGTCCTGGTTAGTCTTTGAATACTTTCTTGCTTTCTGGCGCAACAAAATATCCCGGGTTCACTTGTATTTTCCCTCTCCTAGACCTGGAATCAGTATTTTATCAAAGGTTTCTTATGGAGAATGATTTAAGCCATGGCCCAAGAACCAAGCTCATTGGTACTGTGGCACATTCACGTTAAAATGAAATCAACTTACGACAAATTTTAGTTATGTATTTTCTGTTATATATAAATAGTTAAATTTCCTGATCTCAAAATTAGGTAAGTCAGGAGTGAATAACTAGTATCAGTAATAAGAATTCTTGAAGAAGTCCTAAGCATTAAAAAAAACCCGAGTACTGTATATTTGAGGGAAACTGTATTAGTTTCCTGTGGGTGGCTTAAAATAACATAAATGTATAGCCTCACAGTTCTGGAGGCTAGAAGTCTGAAATCAAGGTGTTGGCAGGGCCCTCTGAAACCTGCAGTGGAGAGCCCTTGCTTGCCTCTTCTAGCTTCTGGGTGTTTACTGGCAATCTTTGCTGTTCCTTGGCTTCTGAATGCATCACTGCCATTTCTGCCTCCATTGTCACATGGCCATCTTTTTCCTGCATGTCTCTGCCTTTGTGACTCTTCTTTCTTATAAGGACATCAGTCATATTGGATTAAAGACCCACTCTCCTCTAGTATGACCTCACCTTAAAACTTGATGACACCTGCAAAGACCCTGTTTCCAAATTAGGTTACTTTCACAGGTACCAGAGGTTAGGACTTCAACATATCCTTTTGGGGGGATCCAATCCTACCTATAATATACACCATAATCCAGGAGTTAAGTGTTCAATGAAGTGTTTAGCTAGAGTAAGGAAACATCAGTTTATAGAAAAGCACTTCCTTGCTTTCTGGTGCAACAAGATATCCCAGGTTCACTTGTATTTTCCCTATCCTAGACTTGGAATCAGTATTTTATCAAAGGATTCTTATGGAGAGTGACATTTTAGCCATCACTCCTGTAAATTCTGACAACAGCTCTCTAAATTGAATGAAAAAAATACATAAGAAATATTTATAGTATTGTAATCAGCTTTATATTATATATTGGTTAGATAAAAGAGATAGGAGAAAAAGAGGGGTGGAAGACAATGAGAGACATACTGAGAGGACAGAGGGAGCACTTTAGACAACAGGCGATAAGAGAATGAGAGGCCATGAGAGAGGGATAAGTAGAGGGGGTTAAATAGGGAGAAAGCAGGAGAAAGAGATCTTTTGCCCATTCGGCTGGATTCACACTGTGTGACTTCACGGTCCATCCTGACTTTTAAGCTAATGCCACATTTTTGACTTGTGCTTCTTTATTAATGAGGCTGAATATTAGTCTCTTTTACTCCTTGGCATGGATAGGGTGGGGACTGTGTGAAGTGTGTACCCTTTTGGCTTGAGGTGCATCTTCCCTGAGAGGTAGGGGCCATGAGTAACAGCAGGACCAGAGTTTGGGGGCCAGAGCTGTGCCTGGGTGAGGCCAGTGTCTAGGTTACCAAATCCAAGTGGTCAGCCGTAAACTGGACATGAGTGTGACCTGAGGAGCTAGTCCAAAGTCTGTTCACAGAATTTGATAGGAATTATGGCGGGAACCAGAGCTTGTAGCTAGGAATGGGTACTTAGCCAATACATAAGAGTGTGGCAAAGGGTAGGCAGGGGTGCCAGTCCCCATGTGCCAGAGCAGATACAAGGAAGGTTCAACTTTGTGTGTCTTCCTTTGGGACCTCTCATCTGCCAGCCCCTTTAGCATCTGTCTGATAGAAGTTGGGGGAGTGGCACCTCGAGGACGTGCTAGTGTGAAGGCCTCAGCATTTGCAGGATACAGGCCTCCCTTTTCTCTTTCAGCAGAACCAGGTCCTGAACCCAAGGGCCTGACCTGACCTTAGTGACCACTCGCCTCCTGTACTGCAGCGTCCAGACTTCTCCAAGAAGCTTGATAAACAATTACATGTTCCTGGTAGTGTTAGGGGCACTGGGGATCTATGGGGGACAAGGCAGACCTATGGGGGACAGGGCCGTGCTCTCCTGGGGCTGACATTCTAGTGCACATAACTCCTAAGCCTGAAGCTGAGCCCTACTCTACTATATGGGGGTAAAGTTACCACAAGGGCTCATTCAGTTGTGTTATGCTTTGCTTTTCTTGTTTAGTGCAGTATTCTTTTAGGTGAAAGTTTCTAATAGTAAATGATTAAAATCATAACTACAGACTAGTCCCAGACAATCCTTTGCTTTTGTGACCTTTTACCACAGACAAAATGAGAATAGAGTTATGAAAATGAATCATATATTTTTAATATTATTCCATAACAAAAATGTTTTCTTGGCATCACTTATTACACATTAATACCAGGTTTGTTCATATGCTGTACAAGTTTTTAAAAAAATTGAGGTAAAATCCACATAGCAAAAGTAAAATTAATTAATTAATTAATTTAAAATTAACCATTTAAAAGTGAACAATTCAGTGGCACTTAGTATATTCAAAATGTTGTACAACCACCAACTCTATCTAGTTCCAAAACATTATCATCACTCTGAAAGGAAACTCTATACCCATTGAGTTGTCTCTCCCCGTTTTCCCTCCCCCAGCAGCCACCAATCTGCATTCTGTCTCTGTGGATTTACCTGTTCTGGACATTTCATATAAAAGGAATCATACAATATGTGACTTTTTTTTTATGTCACCAAGTCCCCTTCTGATGAACACTGGAGTCTTGTGCTATTATAACTTGTTATGGGTGGAATTGTGTTCCCCCTCAAATATATATATTGAATCCCTAACCCCCAGTACAATTGTATTTGGATATAGGTATTTAAAGAGGTAATTAAGGTTAAACGAAGTCATGTGAGTGGGGCCCTAATCCCATAAGACTGGTATCCTTATAAGAATAAGAGAGCATACCAGGGATGCATGTGCACAGAGAAAAGGCCATGTGAAGGCACTGTGAGAAGGTGGCCATCAGCAAGCCAAGGACAGAGGCCTCAGGAGAAACCAAACCCGATGACACCTTGATCTTGGACTTCTAACCTCTAGAACTGTGAGAAAATAGATTTCGGTTTTTTAAACCAGGCAGTCTGTGGTATTTTGTTGTGACAGCCCAAACAGACTAATATATAAATTGAGACAGACATTTACAATAACTTCAGCTAGTACAAGGCAATGATCTAAAACAGCATATCTGTGATCTAAAATCAGCATAAATATCTGTTGATTTTAGGGGCTAAAAAGGGCCTTTTCTTTTTCTTTTTTTTAAAAATTGAGGTATAATTGACATATAGCATTATATTAGTTTCAGGTGTATAACATAATGATTCGATATTTGTATACATATACTGCAAGATGATCACCACAGTAAGTCTAGTTAACATCTGTCCCCATACATAGTTACAAATCTTTTTTCTTGTGATGAGAACTTTTATGATCTACTTACTCTCTTAACAACTTTCCAATATGCAAAACAGTATTAACTATAGTTGCCATGCTGTACATTACATCCCCAGGTCTTATTTATTTTCTAGCTGGAAGTTTGTCTCTTTGACCTATTTTGGATCTATTCTGGATAGTTCAGATAAATGGAATCATACAACATGTGACCTTTTGTGTCTGGCTTCTTTCATTTAGCATAATGTTTTTGACATTCATCTACTTTGTAGCATATATCAGTGCTTTGTTCCTTTTTGTGGTTCCATAATCCATTGTGTGTATACTCTACAACTTGTTTACCCATTCATGTGTTGATGGACATTTGAGTTGCTTCCACCTTTTGGTTATTGTGAATAGTGCTGCTGTGAACATGTGTGTCACATGTGTACATATGTACATGTATTTGAGCACCTGCTTTCAATTCTTTTGGATATGCTGTTCTGCCTTAAATCATTAAGAGTACCCAGGACTCTGCCTAACCTAGGTCCTCAATGCCATCAGCATTTGGGTCTGTCATCCATCACTGATTGGGTAACTCTCTTAACTCTAAATTGCCCTTTTCCTGGGCAAGCTTCTGGTCTCCAGTCCACTCTCATCTGGGAGATGGGGTGGGCTGGGGGAGTCTGTACAGCACTTTTACATCTACATACATGGTTCCTGAGAAGATTAATTTGATTATTTGTTTAGTCAATCAACAAATTTCTTTTGAGCATCTATCTATTCTGTGAAAGGCACTGTGCCAGAACACTTAGAGGACAGGAAGAGATCTAAATTATGATCCTTGTTCACCAGTGCTGTACTTACTAGCCAGTGACAGATGATCTTTCATGCAAAGAACTCTAAAACCAGGCACTTGACAAGTGTCCTGTGCCAAATACAGGACAGAGGGAGAGAGCCCTTCTTGCTGGGGTGACCAGGGAGGCTTTGTCTAGGAGGCATCACTTGAAATGAATGTAGGCTGTTAATAGGTGAGGCTTTGGGGAAGGTATTTTTCACGGCAAAAGTGTGGCAGTAGGAAATTCAGTGCATAGATCTGTTTGGCTAGAGCAAGGATTAATATAGGGCGAGAAGACTGATGGAGGATTTGGTTGCAAAGGATTGAGAGTTTGCACTTTATCCTGAACCGAAATAGAATCTGGTAGGAAGCAGTCTAATAATTGGGGATAAATCTTTATTTTATTTCATTTTTATGGCTGTAAGATTGTGATGATCTTTAGCATTGATGCATGGTCATAGTTTAGAATAGTTACTCTTGCCAAATCCTTGAGAGCCTTCAGCTGTTCAGTCACTTATTTTTGGCTTCTCTGATACTTACTGATACTCTTTCTGAGAATTTGCCTAGCAGGTAAATTATAAGCCTATACTGGAGTGTGTTCTGTGGAACATCACTTCTGTGAATAGGATTACATGGTCAAATACATTTGAGAATCACTGTATATAGTGTCTTTCTCTCTAAAAGTTTCACAGTGCCCATTAACAAATTAAAGGCTTTGCAAAATCCTGCAGCAAGAAAAATGGCTTAATTTGTTTAGTCCAGCGTTTCCTAAATTTATCTCTGTAGTGGGTTGAATGGTGGCCCCCCCCCCCCAAAGATACATCCACATCAAATCCCTGGAAACTGTGAATGTTACGTTATTTAGAGAAAGAGTCTTTGCAATTGTAACTAAGTTAAGGGTCTCAAGACAAGATCACCCTGAATTATATGACTGTACCCTAAATCCAATGATACGTCCATATAAGAGAAAAATAGAGGGCAATTTGAGACAGACAGAAGAGAAGACAGACGTGGAAGAAAGATGATGTGAAGACTGAGGCAGAGTTTGGAGTGAAGTGGGCATGAGCCAAGAAAGCCGAGGATTGCCGACAGCTACCAGAAAATGGAGGCCAGGAAGGATTTTCCCCCAGAACCTCTAGTGGCAGGGTAGCCCTGCTGACAGCTTGATCTCAGACTCTTGGCCTCCAGAACCGTGTGGAATACATTTCTGTTGTTTTAAGCCACCCAGTTGGTGGTAATTTGTTATGGAAGCCCTTGGAAACTATAGGCACACCTCACTTTATTGTGCTTTGCAGATATTGCCTTTTTTTTAAAAAAAAAAACAGATGCAAGGTTTGTGGCAACCCTGGGCTGTCAGATGATGGTTAGCACTTTTTAGCAATAAAGTTTTTTTCTTTAAATTAATACATGTACATTTTAAAGACATAATGCTATTGCACACTTAATAGACTACAGTATAGTGTAAATAAAACTTTTGTGTGCAGTGGGAAACCAAAAGATTCACGTGACTCACTTTATTGCAATATTCGTTTTATTGCAGCGGTCTGGAACCGAACTTACAAGGTCTCTGAGGTATGCCGGTAATCCATTTGCCCATAAAACTCTTTTTTAAAAAAGCTTTTCATGGAACAACTACTGTGTATGCCCAATAGTGAAGTAAGGTTTTCTTCTTCCAAATTATCCTTCATGGACATGTACGATGGAGATGAATATATAAGATACATAAGATGGAGTTTCCTGATATTCAAGGGCTTTCAAGATCTCATATTTCAAGCCAGTTTCTCAAACACTTTCTTTTGAAAGTGATTAAACAACTAAATTTAAACACCTAAAGCACTGTATGAGGAAAACTTGATCCTGAGACAGCTTTAATCAATGTTAGTTTTAGTAGCTGGTAAAGGTTGTCTGATGGAATTAGTTAAAAAAAAAAAAAAGGAGGGAGCAAATAAATGTAACAAAAAATTGGTAATTATTCTTGAGAGTATGAGGCAGATGCTATAGACCAGCTTGCTCATCGTCTCAAACTTTCTTCTGATCTATCTTCCTATATTGAAGAAGCTGGAAAGCTAAAAAGAACGTTTTCTTAGACTCTGCAGTGAGCATTTTGGAGGTACTTCAGGTTCCAAAAGTCAGATTAACTTGCATGAAACTTGATTTCCGAGCAAGGCATTCACTTTGGTTTGTGGATGGTAGCAGAGGGGATATGCAACAGCAGACTCTCGGCTCAGCCGGCAGCTTTCTGATTATAGCATGAGTGGCACAATGTTGCATGCTGCAGCGGCAAACCCAGATTTGGCTTGTGGCTTTTTGTTTTCTGGCCAGTCCTCTGGTGTGGCTTTGGAATTATTCTTGGAAGCTCAGCCTAGAGTCTGTTTCTTGCCAAACCCTCCCCACCCCCCCACTTCAGTGATTCTGGAAATTATGATACTGTTACAAATCTCCTCTTGTGTGAACTAGTCAGAACAGATTCTGTTCTCTGCAGCTAGACCCTCACTGATACAGGGTATGACCTCCCTATGCAAGTATTTGGTGTGTATGTAAAAAGCAATGATTAAAAAGCAATATAGTTAGTGAACATGTCAAAGAGATAAATCTAAACCTATAGCGCAAATTTGAAAAAAAAAACACCCTTGAATTTATATAACTATGGTTAGGATTAAAATGTCCAGTGACAGCACCATACACGGATTTAAAAAAATAATGTATGTAAATAAAAGTGACTGTGTTAGACGCTTTAAGAAGGGCCTCTTGGCATGACTGAGATACTGAAACACTCAGGTGAGAGTTTAAATAAAATTGCTTCATAAAAAGCGAGAGGAAAAAAAGCAGTATTACAAAATCAACCTGCTATTTCACATGTGACTTAAACTTTAATGTGTAACTGAAGGGATGAATTCAATCCTATACGCAGACATTTAACTCTCTTACCTATTGCTGAAACATTTATATTTTTAAGGTGGCCAAAAGGCCCCCCAAGCTGTAACCTTGTTTTTTAAGAGGGTTTTCCCTCGCAAAATGTGAGATCCCTGTATATTCAGAGTTACCTGATATTCACGATTTATGGCATTAATATGGCCTGAAACTAATATGCAGAGGGCGACCTTTGAGAAATGCTGGGCTACTGGACCAAGGCTGTTATGACATAGATTCTTTCTTCTGTTTTTTTTTTTTTTTTTCCTGTTCTTGATGTCTGCATCGTTTCTGTCTTTCCCCCACTCCTAACACAATGAATAAGACATGGTCTCGGCCTCAGGGAACTTGTAGGTCCAGTAACGAGGCTGATGTGAAGATCTGATTCACAGCGGAAAGACCTTCACACAGGCCATGACACTAAGTAAGGGGACACGTCTACTTAACCTAGAGGCCGATTTCAGGAAGGAGGTGGCATTTTGGTCGAGCCTGCTTATATAGTCAGTTCTACTGTCCATAGATTCTACTAGACCATAAGAGTCATCCTTCAAATAGAAATTGATAGTTCCTTCCTTGGACTTCATAAATGACCAGTCGTCCAGAATTCTGAATAAAATAGCGCAGGCATTTCAAACCAGAACTTATCTGGCAAGCCGATTTTTACCCACAGGGTGAGTGCGGTAAGAAAGACCTGTGGAATTTAGCAACAGTGTCTTGGCAAACAGATAGACTCCCTCCGTTTACAGAGGAAGGACACTGCGTTCGCATCACCTTTCTTTGAGACTGTAACTGGCAGAAAGCAGTGACTCTCCGGGTCCTCGCCCCACCGGCCGCCGGGGCGGCCGTCGGGCGCAGTTTCTCCGGCGGCCCGCTGGGTCGCACTGTGGCCCTACGGATGCGCGCCCGGGCCGGGCAGGGGCGCTCGGGAGCGGCCGGCTTCAGCCTCCGCGCGCAGGTGGCAGCGCTGAATCCGGGCGCAGCTGCTGCCGGGCCGCCGGCCTCCCGGAGCGGTGCCCGACGCAGAGCTTTCCAAATCCCGAAAAGTTGCCCTTGACAGTATATCCCAGGGCTGGACCTCGCCGGCCCGAGGGGCTGCCCTGCGCCACCCTCTGGAAGGGTGCGAGTTCCGGCCGTCCTGGCTGTCTCCCTTGTCCCGGATATTTGGCGCCTCGATTTGCTGTCGCCTCCTCGGATGGCACGAAAGAGTGGTCTCAGAGAAGAGAAGGCCTGGGGGCTTCAGCAGCGGTTAGGGCAACGGGTGGTCCTCTGGCGCGGCCACACTCGTTCCAACTCGATGTATGCTGGTGGAAAGTGCTACTCCAGTTTCTTTGTTACATTGCTTTAATTTTTAAAAAAAATATCTGCACGTTTTTAATTTTATTTTAAAAATTGTCTGCATTTGACTTTTCATGAGTGCTCATTTCTGGGGTTGGATGTGTAATCTCCTTCCTCCTGACTCAAAGCACCATGGAGTCCCCCACTCTGCTTAAATATTAATTTAATATTTATTCAAAATAATTAGCTAGTTTTTAAAATGGAAAAATAATAAATACATATGGTAGAAACTTCAAGCAGTACAGAAGCCTCTCCCCCCTTTTATATGGCCCCAATCCCCCTTCTCAGAGGCAGCCACTGCTAATACTTTCTTTTGATTTATTCCAGAACACAAGTATATGGATATCTCCTTTGAAAGGTCCTCTGTACACAAGAACTGTGCACCCCTTCTCTTCTCCCTTTATAATACATCCTGGAGATGGCCTAACCAGCACAGGTGGATCCCGGGCATTCATTTAGAATGGCTGCCTGGGGTTCTGGTATGCAGCACACCATAATTATTCAATCAGACTTCCACTAAAGGATATCGAGGTTGTTTCCGGTCTCTTGCTGTTGCAAACAATTCAGTGAACATCTGTGTGTACGTGTTTGGAGTACATGTGCAACTGTGTCTATAGGATAAATTCCTAGAAGTGGAGTTGTCTTGATGAAGAATATTTACATTTTTAATTTTATAGATCTTGCCAATTAAAGGTAGCACCAAGTCATACTCTCCTCAGTGACTACTCCCCATCCCCCACTTTGTTAACAATAAGTTTACTGAGCTTTTAAAATACTATTTGCCAACGTGAAAGATTGAAAATTAGCATGTCATTGGGGCTGGGACGCAGTGGTTGAGAATCTGCCTGCCAAGGCAGGGGACACGGGTTTGAGCCCTGGTCCGGGAAGATCCCACATGCCGCGGAGCAACGAAGCCCGTGCGCCACAATTAACTGAGCCTGCACTCTAGAGCTCGTAGGCCACAACTTATGAGCCTGCGTGCTGCAACTACTGAAGCCCGTGCCCCTAGAGCCCGTGCTCCGCAACAAGAGAAGCCACCGCAATGAGAAGACGGTGCACCACAATGAAGAGTAGCCCCTGCTCGCCGCAACTAGAGAAAGCCCGCGTGCAGCGACGAAGACCCAACGTAACCAAAAATAAATAAATAATAAATTTATTTTAAAAAATATAGCATGTCATTGTTTTAATTTGCATTCTTTAAATTTTGAGTGAGATTTATTCTTTTTCACATGAATAAAGCAATGAGAATTCTATGAGTAGATGATTCCTCTCCTTTTCCTGCTTCTATTGGATTGTTGGACTCTTTCTTATGGATTGCAAATGCTTTTTATACATTAAAGAAATTAGACTTTTGGCTCTTACATCTATTCAGTCTTTTGACGTCATTTACCTTTCATAAATTTTCATATTTATACAGTCAAATTTATCAGTCTTTTACTTTATAGCTGCTGGGTTTTCTGTTTTGTTTAAAAAGACCTTCCTGACCTAAATATTGCATTCACATGTCCCCAGCTTTTAGTCTTTCAGTCTCTACAAAGAGACCCAGGTACATGAAGAGCCTCCTGGGTGCTAAAACAGAAGGGAGGGAATATTATTTTTTCCATAAGACAAATATATGAAGTCAAACACGTAGTTTGCCTTTAAAAAAAATAACATTTTCTACCTGTTTACAAAGGTTATGTTCATTGTAGGAAATTTGGAAATGTACAATGATATAAGGAAGAGAATGTAAATCATTGATAATGCTACCACTTCGAGATAAACAACGATATGTATATATATATCATTTATACTGTTTATATTTTGTAACCTACTTTTAAAATTATAGCAATATTCTATGGGAATTTTCTCAGGGTATTAAGTATTCTTCTAAGCATGATTTTTAATTATTGAATTATTTTTTATTATATAAGTAAGATAATGTGTTTAATCCTAGTTTCAGGATGTTAGGGAATTTCTAATTTTTCACTGTTTTGAGCAAATTGTGATAATATGCATTTCCCTCTTTTTCTTTTCTTCTAATTTAGCCAATTCTGTAAGTGTAAAATGTACTGCAAAGAAGGGAGAATATGGATTTAGTTTCGGGATGGAGCCTTCCTGTCCCCAACTACCTTTTTTCGCGTGATCAGTTAATCTCTGGCTATAATGTGCCAGGACCTCTATAGATTCTGTGCCTTCCTTTAGTATCCTTTTAGGACGTAGTCATGCTTTCTACACATAAAGGAAGAAGCAAGTCAACAATCCAGTTCCTTATAGTTTTCACATTTCAGTGCTTGCCTGACAGACTAAAAATTGAAATTTCCTTTTTTTAACATATAACATCTCTGAGGCTCAGAGTGAGAAACTATAGGTGGTATCATTTGTGCATCTAGAAAAGATGTCAGAGACTATCTGGTTTAGCTCCTTCATTTACAGGTGAGGAAGTTGAGGCTCAGAGACGTTATGTGAGTCCTGGACTCACTCCTCAGCTGCATGAGGTGATGCAGGTTTTGTATTAGATTTTCTCTTGTCCATTATCTGAATTGTACATTCTTTCTTTAATGAAAATATTTTTGGTGAACTGGCCTTTAGTGACTGTGATTACAGAATTTCTGTATAGCGCATACTTCTGTAGAATCCTGGCTTTGCTAAATGCTTGGCTTCCCGAGAAATCTCAACTCCCCATACAGGCTTCTCACCTCTTTCTGCTCTACCATTTGCACTGAAAAAGTTCCTTTATGAATTTCCTTTCTTGTCTACCATTTTCCTGCTGCAAAGAGTTTAACCAATTGTATGCTGCGTTTTTGCCTCGGTTACTGATCAGGCTTTTATTTTGCTTCTCATTGAGAAAGAACTTACTGTGAACTCCCATTGTTACGACTTTCATTTATACTATAAAACAATGCTTTAGATGAACATGCTGAAAGCCTTGAAATCTTTTACCTAATTGACTCGAAGGTAAGTATAGTTAAAAACAATTTACTTGGATTTTAGACACTTTCACAGTTGTGGAGAATCGTTTTGGACAAGAAATCAACAAAATTAGTCGGATAAAGCTCAGTTGGCTGAGAATTTGAGATTGGTTTGTTTTGGTCCTTACTGTTCCTGAGTTAAGACATCATCAGGACTGCATCTCTCTTTCCCTTCCCTTTGTAGATTATGCAGATAGTTCTCTCCTTTGCTTTTTTTTTTTTTTTTTTGCAGTACGCGGGCCTCTCACTGCTGTGGCGTCTCCCGTTGCGGAGCACAGGCTCCGGACGCACAGGCTCAGCGGCCATGGCTCACGGGCCCAGCCACTCTGCGGCATGTGGGATCTTCCCGGACCGGGGCACGAACCCGCATCCCCTGCATCGACAGGCGGACTCTCAACCACTGCGCCACCAGGGAAGCCCCACTCTCTCCTTTGCTTTTGACATAGAATAAAGCTTTTTTTTTAATTTTTTTTTTTTTTTTAAAGAAAAGGTCTGGGAAATTGTTTTTTGCTTTGGACTTGGCTTCTGATGAATTGTATGACCTTGGGGGAAATTCCGTATAGAAAGTTCCCTGTACTTCCTTTTCCTGAAGAACAAATAGGATATCCTACCTAACAATGACATTCAGAATATTAGAATATGGACTATAATTCTGGATCTTGAATGTGGCTGATAGTCCCAGTCATGGAGTGGCTTGTTAAACCTCCAGTGAGGAAGTGGAGATGTTAATTAGTTAGGACCCTTTAGGCTGCAAGGGAGAAAACCAACAACATCCAGCTCAAGCCACAAGGATAAACTTATTGATTCTTACAAATGGGAAGTCCAAGGGGGTAATCGTGACTTCACATGTAACTGAATCCAGAAATTGAGGTGATGCCATCAGCTCTGTCCTTCACTCTCACTTTTTCAACTCTGTTTACCTCTGCCTGGGTTTATTCAAGCCTTCATGGTCTTAAGCTCAAGGTCCTAGAGTAAGAGAGACAACATTTCTCTTCTAGTGCCTACATGTCAAGTCTTAGGGAAGATTCTGATTGGTCCAGTTTAAGACATTTGCCTATCACTGGACAAATAATTGTGGCTGGGAGAATGGGGTACTGTGATGGGCAAGCCAGGGTTGTGAGCCCATCTCTTTGAGGGGGGTGTGGGGATTGTGGCACCATGATAGACACCCCTACCAGGTTCCCATGGAGTCAGGTGAGAGTAATCCTGCTGTTCCAGACAAAGAGCAAAGGTATGCTAAGCAGGCCAAACCAACAGTACAAAAGCCTTTGCATGAAGTGTGAGTGTATTAGCTATAGATTTGTGCAGTGTTTAGACATGTTTATGTCTCTCTCTGAAAATACACCTTGTACATACAGTCACATTTAATTTGATTTCAGTATAAAGCTTAAGCTCCATTGAACAGAAGCAGCATCATAGTAAGCCTGGCAAAGCTGTGGTATTAATACAGAAATGTATATCAGGCTAGAGAGGTACAAGTAAGAAGATCATTTTTTTTACCTTCAGTTAGCATAGAGACATGATAATAGTTTTTCTTGGCCTCTTACATCATATCATTTAGAGAAGGTTTTCAAACTTTTAAAAATTATATAAACAGCCAAAAGGAGATAAAATTGAAGCTCCCTCTATCTCTCCTACTTCCAGATATAGAATAGTGTATTTTATAATATTCTAGAAACTTTCCATGTACTTGCAAGAATATATGTATTTTTTAATATTTTATATAAACACTGGAATGATTCTACACGTCTGCACTGCAGCTTGCATTCTCCACCTAGTGCCCTGTCCTGGACATCTTCCTTTGTTGATATAGACAAAGCTTCATTTTCTTTAACAATTGCACAGTTTTCCATAGTATGGATGTGTAACTCATCCCCTCATTAGAGGATTTTAAGGTGCTTTACAAAGCATTTCTCTTTGGCCTCTCCTGCCTGCAGGAAACCTGGTCTGGCTGGAGGGCCTGTAGCTTGGAGTTGGGTGGTAGATGCAGCAGAAGCAGTGATGCCATCAGGGATTTCCCAGAGGGAGCAAGATTCCTCCAGAGCTGAGTTAGAGCTAGAATCTGGTCCTATTACTGCCCCACCTCCTGCCCTCCCTGTGGTTGGACAGTAAGGAGGCCCATTGTTGAGTGGATTGGCAGGTGTCTGAGAAAATTGCAAGGGTGTAATGACTTCCTCTCTAGCTTGTAGTCACACACAAGGGGACCGTACTAATTTCACAGGACTACTGGGTAGCTTGTCTTCTCCAGCCTCCTGAGTGGGCTTCTTTGTCTCCTTACAAATGTCAGCACACATTCCTGGTTATGATTGATCACAGGAAAGTAATTTACATCTGGTTGGGAAATGCTCGTATCAGATGTGATTCCCCCAGTATCTGTTTCTTGCCACTGAGTTACCAAGACTGTCCTAAAAGGCAGGCTGGGTTGGAGGGACTGTGACCAAGGTAGGTTGAGAGGACAGCTCTGAGGCAAATGAGCAAAGGAGCCAACCTCAACTCACTTTTCTGACTAAGAAAAGGCCTTTGGTCCTCCTCGTCTCCAACCTCTGCCTCCCGGTATTCCTCCCTCGTTCCCCTTCCTGCTCACTTCCTTCAGCATCCATGTCAAAGGAAGGGCTTCCTTTCATTCACAAAGGCCCTAGCTCCTGGAGTCTCCTGGTCAGATGAATGGCTACAGAGTTGCAGTGACCTTGGAACTACAATTTTAAGACCAGAATGTGTCTCGTTCCTCTATTTTTCTCTCAGACATCTCTCTCTGCCTTTCATTGCCCTCCCATATGGCTTTGCCTATTGAAACTCTTATCCTTCTAGACTCACCTCTGATGCCACCGTGAAGGTGTCTCTGGTCATCCCATTGGGAAGGGTCCCTCACCTTTGTCACATGGGCCAACTGCCCATTGTCTGTCTCCCTCACTGGACCCCTGACATTCCTGGAGGCCTTGTCTTGGAGGTGCTGGGATAGGTAAGCTTTGTCTCTTCCATACCAGACTGTCCCACTTTCCCTGTCAAGGCTCAGAAGGCACTGCATTCTTAGCAACTAGCATGATGCCTGGCACATAGTAGGTACTCAATACGTCTATTGAAAATATGAATCTGATTCAGGATCTGCTGCAAAGACTTGGACTTAGTTTTACAATTAAATCACTGGCATCTTTTTTGGGGTCCCTCTATTTGTTCCCTTTGTTGATGTTTGAGTTCTGGTGATGCTTTAACATTTTAAAAATATACATTTATATTTTTAGATGGAAACTCCCCGCTTCCCCTCTTTAGTCCCCTAGCAGACCTTAAAACTGTTGGATCCTAGGGGAAGTAACTGCATGGGGACAGGTTGTATGTAAGTCTAAGTTGTTTTGTAAATTCTAAAGTCAGAGGAAAACGAGAAAAAATAAATGTAAAAAGACCCCAGGAAATAGCATCTTGCCATGCAAGGGGTTGGGCACACTTTGCATCTTGCTATGATATATTTTTGGACCCTGGAAACCCTCCTGAGCATCTCTCCAACATAAAGAGGAACCTGCAAGGACAAGGACAATGGCACTACTTTACCTCCCTAGGGTGGCCGCAGCACAAAGATCTCAGAGGCTCACGTGGGTGCTGGTTTGGGGCACAGGAATGTGCTCTGACAAGAGGTTCTGTTTGTTTTATTTCTTGACACAGATGTAAATGGCAATCCTTGAGCCCTTTGCTAAGCAGACATTTACTCCTTAGGTTTTCTGTTTTGGGACCACCTCCTTCTCCTCCCTGGATGATGGCAGTTCTGCCTAAAATATGCCACAAAAGCCATCCTTGGCTTTTTATTGCCTTATGAAGACAGTTCAGTCTCTTAGTGCGCATTTTCAGGGCCCCACAAGGCCACCTCTAGTTCTGACATAGAGTTAGGATGGTAAGTCTAGAAGCTACAGGAGGATCCATTTCCAATTTTTAAGTAGAAAGGATCAGCATTTCTCCTGTTTTCAAAGACCTCTAGCAAAATTTCTGTGATTTCTTTTTTTTTTTTTTTTTGCGGCACGCAGGCCTCTCACTGTTGTGGCCTCTCCCGTTGCGGAGCACAGGCTCCAGACACACAGGCTCAGCGGCCATGGCTCACGGGCCCAGCCGCACCACAGCATGTGGGATCTTCCCGGACTGGGGCACGAACCCGCATCCCATGCATCGGCAGGCGGACTCTCAACCACTGCGCCACCAGGGAAGCCCTGTGATTTCTATTTGATGACCAATTTTCATTTATGAGCGATCTCTTAGAGAAATTCTGATTGAGTTTACCTTCTTCATTTCCCTTAGGAAGCCTGTCATGTGGTTTAGGGATTTTTCTTTTATTTATTCTTTTCAGACCTTATACGTACTTAAACTTTTTTTTCCTCTGAATAAATTGTGTGCTTGTTGGGCTACACCCTGCAGACCTGCAAACCTTGTAATTGCCCAGCCGTGAGACCGAAGAAAGAGCCTGGAGACAGTGACAGAGGCATCAATGGTTTGTTGGATAGGGGATCTTACACGTCTGAAGCGTAGTACTGAAGCAACACCCCACTGTGTGCAGCAGACATCAGGCAGGACATGGCAGCAGTCTTTACTACTGGGGGGGATGGAGGCTACCACTAATAGGGGGAATTGACATCAGGTTGGCTCACTGGTTACCAGGGCATGTAGACAGTTACTGATGAAGTCCTATAATTAAGAGGATTGGCTAGTCATATGAGTAAGGTGCAGGTGAAGCAGGGACTGGTCAAGCAGGGGATGTATGGAGTGCAAGAGAACAGCCATCTTGAGTGGCCTGACTATACAAGGCTCACTGAAGAAGATTAGAAAAACACAAAAAAGTGTAAAGAAAATAAAAGTAGTCCTAATTTTATCTGCAAGATAATCTGGGAAATGTTCTTCTATCGTTTTTTGAGGGGTTCCTTTCTTAGATTCTCTCTCTTCTGGACGTACCCTTCATGCCTCTCTTATCCTTTTTATTTCTGGGAGGATTTCTCTATTCCCCCCATCAGCTTTCTAAGTCTGCCTTCTGCTGTGCCCATTCTGCTGTTCAGCTCATCTACTGGGTTTTTAAAGACTGTTTTTGGGGGGGAGGTGGGGCAGTTAGTTCTTCTCTTGTTGTAACTGATGTGTCTGTCACAGTAAGGGTTTTCTTCAAATATTTGGTGGTTTGAGATTGTGTATTGTGTATCTGGGCCATTGAGAGGCCCAGGTGTTGTGTCTGAGAATGTGCTGTCTTCTGGTGGTAGGGCAGGAGCAGGACATGGGGCTGGGCAGGGTGACTCCCTGAAGTCTTCTAGCCAAGACACTTGCACTCCTCCTGGGTGAGGCCAGCTACTAGAAGCACCGCCTTGATTCTCTGGCACAGAATGTGCCCCTTGGGCTTGCTGCTCCTACAAGTTTGGGGTGTGTGTGTGTGTGTGTGTGTGTGTGTGTGTGTGTGTGTGTAACCACCTGCTTGACTGCTCCTCCAGTTTTTTTTTTTGGCTGAACTCCGCGGCATGTGGGATCTTAGTTCCCTGACTGGGGATGGAACCTGCACCCCCTGCACTGGAAGGACGGAGTCTTAACCACTGGACCGCCAGGGAAGTCCCTGCTCCTCCAGTTCTGACGGTGGCCCAGAACCCCTCATCCACCCAGGCTCCCAATATCTTCTCCCTCTAATTTAGGGTCCCTTGGAGCCATCCCCACAACTGTCCCCTCATGTCTGTTTTAGGTTCAGGAATCTGATTCCATCTGTCCTTTGTCTTTCAGGGATGGCTCATTATTACTGGCCCCAGAGGCTGCCTTTCTTTGCTTACCTTCAATTTTCTAATTCATTTATTTAAAATCATTTTCTGTCATTTCTAATGATTTGGAGAGGGAGGGGTAGGCTGGAACACATCAGCTTTCTTTATCCTGCCTTCTCAGGTGATATTTTTCAAAGTCATTTGAGGTTTTCTTGTGGACTAAGAATTCAGTATTGATAATCACAGGAGGAAATAGCTTAATATTTGCCTCCCAGTATCTTAATAGGCGTTAGGAATTAAAAATCTAAATACAGGGAAAGCATGGTTTGAGGCCATCCACTTGACTAAAAGCCAAACTTTCTTTATCCATAGTTCAGGGCCGCTTGCTCAGAAGCTGCCCTCCTGACACTTGGCAGCCTTGTTGCTGGAGAATGTCGGCGGCCTAACGGGAGGCAGCACCTCCTTGGCTGTGGACACTGTTGTAAAGCTTTGCAACTTTAAGGAGCGGTATGGGTGGGGTCACGTTCCAGCTGCACCCCATAACATTTCCCACATACTGGCTGTGTTGACAGCTGGTGCTGTCTGCGTTTCACTGTCCTGGCCCACGAAGGCAGAAGAACTGCTTGCGTTGAAAAAGCATTGACTCATCCGGCAGCCTCTGGCTGTGGTTTACTCACATTTATAGCCCTCTGGGGCTGGCATTTCTGTGAGTTCTGTCAAGTTCATTCCTGTTCCTCAGGCTCACCCCTTTACAAGTGCTTGCTCGCCCTGCATGCCTAAAATGACAGAAGGACATCAGCTCCACATGATAACTTGCCAGTGACTTTTTTCTAGAATTTTCCTGGACTAGTGTGATATCATATTTATGTTTGTGCAACATACTAATAAAGGTACTTTGTTCTTCTCTAAAACCTTTTCCCTGAAGAATTTTTGAACATCTAAGGACAGTCGTTTTGTAATCCTCATAATTTTTCAGTCTGAGGTAAATAAATGTTCCTTTGTTAAGTTTTTAGGCAATGAATATGACTTTGAAGATAGCACAGTGGGCTTTTAATTTTACCACAAAACAAAAGAACTCTGTATCCTAGGCCTGTGTAGAAATGTGGCATTTCATACTTACTAGGGGTGTAAATATACATACAGGCATTTTTTTTACTTAGTGATATTTTAGTAAAGTTGATTACAGACTGTCACAAAACGTATTCTATTTCACCAAGATTTTTTGATATGAAATTAGAGATTTTTCAATAGGGAAGAATTCTAACAGAAACTGTCTAAATTTTTTTAGGCAGGACTAAGGAGAGAATTTAGCTCTTTGGTGTCTGGAATGGTAGTTCTTAACCGTGTCTGCACAAGAATCACTTGGAAGCTTTTAAAACATACGGGTGCTTGAAGTTTAGAGACTGGAAGCAGACCAGTGGTGCCTGGGGCTGGGGTGAGAACAGGGTCTGACTATAAACTGGCACTGGGGAGCTTTTTGGGGTGAAGGGAAGGTTCCACACCAGACTGTAGTGGTGGTTGCACAACTGTATATATTTACTAAGAAAGTCACTGAACTTACAGTGGGTGAATTTTATGGTATGTAAATTGTGCCCCCATAAAGTTCTTCAAAAAAGCCTCTGCCTGGGCATCACTTTATGCCAATAAAGTCAGACTTTCCAGAAGCAGGACTCTGGCATTGGCATTTTTAATAAAGCTCCCCAACTGATTTTAATGTCCAGCCAGGGCAAAGAACCACTGGCCTAACCATTGTTTGTCTTGGTTGAACGATCCTGCCCTAAGGCCAAGAACCTTCCAAACAATATTACTTAGTAATGAGATTTGGTTTTTTTGCTTATCCCTTAAAGTAATAAAGGCTCATAAGATTCAGATATAAAGATGGATGGTGCATCCGGATCACAATAAAATGGTTTTGATTTAGGTGGCAATGCTATGTTGGAAATACAGAAGAATGACTCGATGAGTTATTGCTATTTTAGGGGAAACCCCAGCCTTTGCATGTCTGGTGATTCTCTACGTGCCGAGTCAGTGCCTGGATAAGGGTAAGGTGAGTAAGGCACTCACCTTAGGTGAAAAATTTAAGGGAGCCCAAAAAACTCAGTAGTCAAGGTAAATACTATTTTAATGCAATTTGAAAAATTAATGCAAAAGTCCATGGTGAACAAAATATCGAAATTTTAAAGAAAGGTAGGATTCTCCTAGTCTCCCTGATGAGGCTTGGCTCTCTGTCCTTTCCTCATGAGAGTCAGGACCCCATCCAGCTGGTTCTATAAGAAGAGGGGCCTGATGACTGTCTGTGCCTGAGACAGGGGGACTCACACCCAGTCCTGGCTGCTGCTGTTGCACCTGCTGGGTGCACAGATGCTGGATAAGAAGGAAGCCAGCTTTTTGGGGACCCATGGGTCCCTGAGTGTGCTGAACTGACCCTAAATTGAGTTATGAGGAATAACTCCTAACTCTCCCTTTTCCTCCCCTTGGGTGCAGCAGAGCAGGAGTGGCCTTGAAGGTTGTGCTGTTATCCACATTCTGTAGGTCTCTGATTCTCTGCTTGATCTCCAAATCTGAAGCTAGAAAATGAGTCTCTAATTTGATAAATTCGTGGTCTCATCCAGGGATGGATCCAGGTTTTGTGGAGTCTGAAGCTTTACCATTTTGAAGGGCCTTCTTTAAGAAAAAGAAGAAAAATTTGAAAATAAAAAATTAAATTTAGAGCTTTGGAAAGAGCACCTTGCAAGGCAAGAGCATTTAAGCTTCATCAACTGCATGGTAAAATTGTCTCCAATCTCAATTTAATATTCTATTTTCCTTATACTGTTGCAAGACTTCTCTCTGTAATTTATTAGCTCACAGTGCCCACAGACTGTAGGACTATGTCTCAAGTCTTACCTTCCAATTTTATACTTTCAAAAGCCCCAGAATATTTTTTTGTGAGGTAGTGAAATGATTAAGAGAATCAATTCTAGTGTTAAACTGGATGATTTTGTATCCTGGTTCTAACAAACTAGTTGTATGACTTGGGAAAGTTAATTAGTCTTTTTGCCTTTATTTCCTGCTCTATTCTTACCTCATAGGTTTTACTGGAGCAGGACTAAATGAGATATTGCATGTGTAGGACTTAGCACGATGCCTGGCACATAAAAGGCACTCAATAAATGTTATTTAGTGCATCAGCTAAGATTCTTGATTCTAAGCAATAGAAACTTACTCTGGCTACCATAAATGGAAAAAGAATTTATTGGAAAGATGTTGGCCAGTTCACAGAATTGACACAAGAGTTTGGAAAAGCAGATGCTGTCAGTAGACAGGAACTAAGGGAGGCCAGGCAGCAGAAATCATCTGATCAGGACATTCTGTACCTGTTGCTGGACCCAGGTACCACTGCTGGATTCTGCCACTGTTGCAATCCTAATCTACTCATCCCTTCTTCCTGACATCTCTTTCTTAAGATTCAAAAATCACTGGCGATCTTGTCTAATGGGCTGAGCTCCAGGTTAGAGAGAGGAGGTTCTATACAGTTTAGCTTCTATAACGGAAGTTGGGGCCTCTTACATTGGAGAATTTCACCCAAATAGGAAGAGGATTTGGATGTTGGGGAACAAAAAACTCCCAAACTAACACTGTTGTTTCTGTTGTGATTCCTTTGGTGTATTCTTTAATATCTAATAGATCTGAGCTGCAGTATGTTATCCTGCCTGTAGGCGTCACCCTTTAACACTTGAGTATGTATATACCCTAACCTCTAACTTCAACCACTCAAGAGCAATCTGCGGAAGTAATTTGTGTACAGAACAGTTGTATTTTTCCACTATAGTCAAACTGTGATGGTAATCCATCAGGTCACAGAAAATGGATTAAGTTCTCTCAAATGAAAGTTTGCTGTCCATAACTTTATGTTAATTCTTTGGTACTTGTTGCTATTTATCTAACAGTAAATATGAACATCTAATAAATTAAATTTAATGAAAAAACACAAAACCAGTTTATCAGGCTTGGTTTACTAATTTTTTTCATGATATGCTTTCACGATCGTAATATTATGTTGCCTGTATGTAAAATACCATTATTTTCTGCAAGAATTATTTTCCTAGAATATGATAGAATTAGATGGAGACATGGCATTCCCCAAAGGCCAGGCATGGATTGGTCTTGTTCCAAGAGCAGTGCCAGCCCATAGGTTCCCCAGGGCCAGGTACTCCATCTTTTATTTATCAATGCATACTTAGCACAGTTCTTGACACAGGTAGTTCTTAAATAAATAGAGGAAGGAAGAAATGAGCATCACAGATTGTAGGGGCAGTACTGCCTGGACCTGTTTGAGAATCACTGCCGTAGTCTGAAAAGTCCTTCATTTTGCAGTTTGACTTAAGTCCTAGTTTATGGGTGTGGTTTTCTCCATTTATTTGCTTTTTTTTTTTTTTTTTTTTTTTTTTTTTTTGCGGTACGTGGGCCTCTCACTCTTGTGGCCTCTCCCGTTGCGGAGCACAGGCTCCGGACGCGCAGGCTCAGCGGCCATGGCTCACGGGCCCAGCCGCTCCGCGGCATGTGGAATCTTCCTGGACTGGGGCACGAACCTGTGTCCCCTGCATTGGCAGGCGGACGCTCAACCATTGCACCACCAGGGAGGCCCCATTTGCTAGTTTTTCATATCTTTAACCAAAACACACTAACTACTTACCACACAGTAGCTCTGTGCCAGGTGCAGCTATGAGGATTCGCCAGCAGTGTCCTGCCCTCATGGATTTCATGTTTGTATTTAGAGACAGACACACAAAGAGAGCTATAAAACAATGAGGTCAGCCCAATGATAGAAATATGCACATAGGCAATTCAGAAGAAGGACGCCTCCCCTAGCCTGAGAGTGTCAGGGATGGTCTCCTGGAGGATGGAAGTCTGAATTGAATCTTAAAGTTCTTTAAGGAATCTAATTTGTGCTTTTGGGTATACTAAACATCACTATCAGGTGAAGAATTTAGCACAGTGCCTGGAACACAGTAGGTGCTCAGTAATAGATAGTTGAGGAATAGTTAATTGGTTTAGGAATACTTGTACTGTCAGGCTGGTGTGATCTATAGCATGCTGCTAAATATAGGCTTAATTTTCTAGTATCCATAAATTGAATACATGCATTTAATCCCCACATTAGCTGGTTAGTTCACACATAGAAAAAGCCTCTGTTTCAGGGTCATAAATTGAACCTCAAAGCCCACTTGATCCCAGGAAGCATGAGGAGCATGACAGTGGCTCACTTCAGATCCACCTTCATTACTGGGGAAAGTGAGGAAAGCTGTGTCCCATGGCATATGAGCATCAGAGGACAGCGTACATGTCCCTGTGTCTGGTAGGTTCGCTTCCAACTGGGCATCCATCTGGAAGATGTTCTTTATTTTGAAGACAGAAAACCTACCAATAGCTGTGCAAGGAAAGCTGATGAGAAAGTTTATTATTTAGATTAAGATTACATTTCTGTTCCTTGCAGTAAATACTTCCACTCATCCCTCATGAGCCCCCAAAAGAAATCATTTTTTTTTCGTGTGAAGGTGGCTTCTTAGAATGTGTTTCCAAAAGAAATCTTCATTCAAACTGACTGGTGTTTGGAAGTGTATTTGCCTTGCTGCCATACTGTTCATGTTTCAGAAACTTATTTCACAAAGGGAAAGGGTTTGTCTTAAAATTTTTCTTTTGAAATAGAAATGTAACTTTAAGTTTTATAACATTTCTATCTGGTTCTCTGCTTTGCTTGTCTAAAATACTGCAGAACCTTGATTCAGGTCACATTTCCGTTTGGTTTAACTCATAAGTAATAACTGGGAGATGGGACTGGAGGTGACCTGGGTCAGGTGAGGATATAAAGAAAGGGATGTAAGATGTAAGAAAACGTGTACAATTCAGCCAGGGTTGGTTTATGACTAAGACACTTGCATTTTGTGAAGACAGTCATGGGTCCTCCTGCTGTGTAACCAAGGGGTCAGCTTTCCTCTACTTCTTCTTTTTTTTTTTTTTTTGGCCACATGTTATGTGGGATCTCAGTTCCCTAACCAGGGGATTGAACCCAGGCCATGCAGTGAAAGCCCAGAATCCTAATCACTAGGCCACCAGGGAACTCCCAGCTTTCCTCTACTTCTTGAGCATTACATCTTACCTCTGATTTTTGAAAATTTTGAGTAGAAAACTTCTGGCGTAGTATGCAGTCAACAGTAAAGATCCACCTGCATATATAGATTTTGCTGCTTTAATTAATTTACAACCCAATTAATCTGATACATGTTCAGTGATTAAAAAAATGATTTTGTATTCCACTGGAGACAACACTTCCCATAAATGAAGGTATTTTTAAATAGCCAAGTTAACGTTTTAGATGTTATTTTCTCCTGTTTATCTAGGTCTTGTAATATCTCTACTGCCCACCTCTTCTGTGATACTCTGTACCTTTAATGAAAAGCTGCTCACACTCATTCTCATACATCTTAATACAAAGGCCCCAGGTCTCTTATTCGAAGCTGAAGCTCCGGTCTCCTGCCCAAATCCCACTCCCCAGAATTGATGTGCCTTGGGACTCCCGTCTGTATTTCTAGTATAACTGCTCAAACTTGAAGGTCGAGCAGTTGCTTCTGGTCCCCATACCAACCAAAATCCTGGTTCCTCCTGTGAGCTGAGAATCCTTCCATTGTTTTTTGTTTGTTTGTTTTGTTTTGTTTTTTAATGTGGCTCTGGGATGGTTCTCATTTGTTTGACAAAGAGGGATAAACAGCTTTTGCCTTAAATAAGTTCAAAGATTAGTGAAAGAGAGAGAGGAACCCTTAGAATTCAGGGTCACGAGTATATGATGGGGAGGTTCACAGAGTATGATGGAGCACAAGACGGGGAGCATTAACAGAGCCCAGGGAGGTGAGGAGAGTCTCCCACAGGAGGTGATGTCTCAGCTGAGTCTTGGAGAGTAAATGAGAATAAGCCAGACAAAGAAGGATGGGAAAGGTATTCCAGGTGCAAAGGCACATGCAAAGGCAGGAGTTGATGGAGAGCATGGCAGGTTCAAGGGAGCACAGTGGTACAGTGCAGACGGCTGACACAGGGTTTAAGGAGAGAATGGTCAGAAATGAGGCTGAGGCCTTGTCCTGGGGGACTTCTATGTCATTGTGAAGACTCAGGACTTTGTACTATGGAAAGCCATTGAAGAAGTTTAGGCAAGGGAGTGACATGGTCAGATTTGGTTTTAGAAAGGTCATTGTGGACAGGCTAGAGAATGGTTAGGATGCGATCGATGTCTGAAGCAAAATAACAGCAGAGGAAACAGAGAAGAGGAGAGATTCTGGAGATGTTATGCAGATAGAATTACTAGGACAGTGCATCGTCTTGGATATAGGCCACGAGGGAGAGAGGAGAGGCAAGTTTCCAGCTTGGGTGATAGGGTGAACTTCTGAATTTAGGAGGAGAAGGAAAGGTTTTTGGGGAAAGATGCTGAGGTCCATTTGGGATATGTGGGCATGAAATGTTTGTGGGAACGTATCTGGAGGTGCCCAGCAGGAAGTGGGACCTTTGAGTAGGGACCATGGGGAGGTCTGGGCTGGATGGGCTCACTCAGGGAGGAAGTGGGCGTGAAAAGGGAAGGAGGCAAAACCTCTGGAACTACTAGGTCCCTCTCTTGCCATCACCACAAAGGTCTAGAGGGGACTCTGGGGCCTCCCTTGCTAATATTGGTCTGCTCTGGCGTCCCTGCCTTTGGTTTCTCCTGGCCTTTGACATGCTCATAGGGGTGAAGTTCCAGAATGTGGGAAAGGGAAATCCACTTGTGATTCCTTAGCCTGGCCATTCCCTCTGTCTGGAAAGCTCCTTACTCATATACTCCTGTAGCTCGCTCCCTCAATTCAAGCTTTTGCTCAAAAGTTAAGTTTTCAGGGCTTCCCTGGTGGCGCAGTGGTTGAGAGTCCGCCTGCCGATGCAGGGGACACGGGTTTGCGCCCCAGTCCGGGAAGATCCCACATGCCGCGGAGCAGCTGGGTCCGTGAGCCATGGCCGCTGAGCCTGTGTGTCCGGAGCCTGTGCTCCGCAACGGGAGAGGCCACAACAGTGAGAGGCCCGCGTACTGCAAAAAAAAAAAAAAAAAAAGTTAAGTTTTCAGTGAGGCTGGGATTAAAAGGGGTTAGGAAGCCATGTGGTTGTCAGGAGCCCTAAGTGACTTTGCTTATACAGTAGCTTGCAGATCACTTGGCTCTTCTGGCCCCAATTAATGTGCTGTTTTGGCATATGAAGTGTTTTTGCAGATAGAGTTGTCTGAGAGGACTTGTTGGGGAGGGAATTCTGTGAGTTCTATCCATCTGTTTCATCATAACTCAAGCTACCATGTAATAGCCATGCACTCAGCTGGCAGCTGCTTGGGTCATCATAACACCCCCCTCCCTGAGCTTCCCACCTCGGTAAACATGTGCCAGGGGGTTGGGCCGTGGAGGTTAATGGATGAGGGCAGGGTGGCCTTGTAACCCTGCCCTGAAAGTAAGTTCTGGTCCATTTTCACAGTGAAGTATTTCTACTCCAGAATAGAAGATGGCTCTCTGCTATCTCCCTTTCCACACCAGTAGGTAGGATTTAGACTGTTGAAGACAGGTTGGAATTCTGACTTACAGCCAGATATGCTTATCCACTCCAGACCCTCTCCCTGTTCCCTAATTTGGAGCTTCATGGGGGTTTGTCTTTGTAGTTTTATGTACCAGGTGGCATCTTGTATGGGGATGGATTAGTAAAGTGGGAGAAATTATATCTTTCACAGAATTCACTGCAGGAATGCCTCCTTAAGATATAGCCACCTGGATATATTCAGGGACCCCCTTTCATCATTATTTCTTTAGCTAATTCTCCTTCCAGGGGTAACACCCGCCTGCCTCATTTACAGATATCAAGGGCATCTCTGTTTACAGTTATCTCCCACACTACCTTACAGAGGCAAGGACGGTCTCATCTACTGTCTGTTTTCTCCAGCAGATACATAGGAGAAGCACCATGAGTTATCATGGCTCTCTCCCATCTGTGGAGCTCATGAAGGGGTTGGCAGACTGATCCTAGACCACCAAGAGGGATTTTGGTTAGAAGGAGGGATGCATTCTCTCAGTCAGGTTGTTAATCCTGAGGCAGCTGTGGACTTCTTTTTCTCTAGGCCTTGATAGGTAAAATATCTTCTTACTAGTTAGGAATGTGTACTCCCGTCTGAAAGCTAGAAGAAGGCTTGAAGGACCTCCTCATGGAGGCTGCTCCCCTGTGTCTCTTGTTTGTTTGTGTTTTTTAACTTGAGGGAGCCAATGTTGAACAAAGGCTGAGAGAGCAGAAGAATCTATTTATAGAGCTTATATTGTGAAAAACAGAGTCAGGAAAAGAGCAGATTTTCTCTTCTGGGTTGGCAGTTTTCAAGGCTCTACATTGTGAAATAGCCTGAAGAGGGAAGTGGACTTGGTCTGATTCATGTCTGACCCTTCTTTCCGTGTTCATAAAAGATGGTGAGCCCAGGGTCAGGGCTAAGGATGACTTTTGACCTGATGGCTCAATTGTCAAATATTTTGTGCAGGTTGCAAGGCGTGCCTGGTGCAGCTCTCAAAGTTTCCCGACCCTCCCAATTCCATTCCTCACTCTTGCTACACAGTCTCAGAGAAAACACTGGAGTATGAAAATAATAAACCAGAGGAAGGCACACACTGCTGAGTAGGGAAATATTAAGAGTGGATTGAGTCATGAACTGATACCACTTAGAGAGGTTTTTTCTTTTAGTGTTCCCAGAGCAAACTATTTTTTTCTTTACGAAACTTTGGAGATTATTCTAGCCCTTATCAATTTTTCTAGTGAATTTCTATTATCTCTTGCTTAAAATCTTAACTTTGTGTTTATGTTATAAAACTAAATGTTTGCCGTGAAATATTAAACCAAGAGAATAAGGAGCAAAAGCCTGTACTTTGTCATCCATTCTCTCTCCTGGGGCCATGCTGTCAGATGGAATATTACCCAATGAACTGCCCCACAGGAAGGGCCTAATCAGTGGTGTGGGATGAGTTCAGAGTGGTTTGAAATCATCTGAGCCTGGGGTAGTCTGAGCAGGGGCAGGAAGGATTTGAGCTGGGCCTTAGGGGGCAAGATTTGGTTGGGAAGAAGTAAATGGGGGAAGGCCTTTGCAGAAAAGGGAATATCATAAGCAAAAGCATGGAGGTGGAAAAACACAAGGTTGATTGAGGCAATGATGGGTGGCCGACAATGGTGGAAGATGAGCCTGGAAAAGGAGATTGCTTCAGGCAGAGGGTCTCAAAGGCCAGGAATTTGGTCTTCAGCACACTGGCAGTCACAGCTAATTAGAGGTTTCTCAATAGGGGACTGCCTCTGCGGTGCTCAGTCATTCATGTTGTGGTAGATAGTCTTCCCTGCCTGTACACATATTTTATTCTTTTTCTCAAGAGACGGAGTCTACCCCACTTCCCCTTAAATCTGGGTTGGCCTTAGTGACTTTCTTAACCAATAGAATGTTGTAGAAATGACGTTCTGGGACTTCTAAGCCTAGGTCATAAGAAGTCTTGCAGCTTCCTCCTGGGTCTCTTTGAATATTCAATCTTGGGATGCTCCCTATATCTGCAGAAAAGTAATTTGAAAAGATACATGTACCCCAATGTTCACAGCAGCACTGTTTACAATAGCCAAGTCATGGAAGCAACCTAAATGTCCACTGACAGATGAGTGGATAAAGAAGTTGTGGTATGGACTGGAGGGGTGCACCTTCAAGATGGCAGAGGAGTAAGACATGGAGATCACCTTCCTTCCCACAAATACATCAAAACTACATCTACATGTGGAACAACTCCTACAGAAACACCTACTGAATGCTGGCAGAAGACCTCAGACTTCCCAAAAGGCAAGAAACTCCCCACATACCTGGGTAGGGCAAAAGAAAAAAGGAAAAACAGAGACAAAAGAATAGGGACGGGACCTGCATTTTGGGGAGGGAGCTGTGAAGGAGAAATAGTTTCCACACACTAGGAAGCCCCTTCACTGGTGGGGACGGGGGTGGGGAGGGAAGCTTCGGAGCCATGGAGGAGAGCGCAGCAACAGGGGTGCAGAGGGCAAAGTGGAGAGATTCCCCACGGAGGATCGGTGCTGACAAGCACTCAGCAGCCTGAGAGGCTTGTCTGCTCACCCGCTGGGATGGGTGGGGGCTGGGAGCTGAGGCTTGGGCTTCGGAGGTCAGACCCCAGGGAGAGGACTGGGGTTGGCTGCGTGAACACAGCCTGAAGGGGCTAGTACACCAGAGCTAGCCGGGAGGGAGTGTGGGAAAAAGTCTGGACCTGCCTAAGAGGCAAGAGACCATTGTTTCAGGGATGTGCGAGGAGAGGGGATTCAGAGCACCGCCTAAACGAGCTCGAGACGGGTGTGAGCCGTGGCTATCAGCACGGACCCCAGAGACGGGCATGAAACGCTAAGGCTGCTGCTGCAGTCACCAGGAATCCTGTGTGCAAGCCCAGGTCACTGTCCACACCTCCCCTCCTGGGAGCCTGTGCAGCCCGCCACTGCCAGGGTCCCATGATCCAGGGACAACTTCCCCAGGAGAACGCACGGCGCGCCTCAGGCTGGTGCAACGTCACGTCAGCCTCTGCAGCCACAGGCTTGCCCCGCATTCCGTACCCCTCCCTACGCCCGGCCTGAGTGAGCCAGAGCCCCCAAATCAGCGGCTCCTTTAACTCCGTCCAGTCTGAGTGAAGAACAGACGCCCTCAGGTGACCTACATGCAGAGGTGGGGCCAAATCCAAAGCTGAACCCCAGGAGCTGTGTGAACAAAGAAGAGAAAGGGAAATCTCTTCCAGCAGCCCCAGGAGCAGCGGATTAAATCTCCACAATCAACTTGATGTACCGTACATCTGTGGAATATCTGAATAGACAACGAATCATGTCAAAACTGAGGCAGTGGACTTTGGGGGCAACTGTAGACTTGGGGTTTGCTTTATGCATCTAATTTGTTTCTGGTTTTATGTTTATCTTATTTTAGTATTTAGAGCTTATTATCATTGGTAGATTTGTTTATTGATTTGGTTGCTCTCTTCCTTTTTAAATTTTATATATATATTTTTCCTTTTTCTCTTTTTGCGAGTGTGTATGTGTATGCTTCTTTGTGTGATTTTGTCTTTATAGCTTTGCTTTTGCCATTTGTCCTAGGGTTCTGACTGTCTCTTTTCTTTTTTTTTTTTTTAGTATAGTTTTTAGCACTTGTTATCATTGGTGGATTTGTTTTTTGGTTTGGTTGCTCTCTTCTTTCTTTCTCTCTCTTTTTTTTATTTTTTTAAATAATTTTTTTCTATTTTAATAGCTTTATTTTCTTTCTTTCTTTCTTTCTTTTTTTTTTCTCTCTTTTCTTCTGACCTGTGTGGCTGACAGGGTTTTGGTGCTCTGGCCAGGTGTCAGGCCTGAGCCTCTGAGGTGGGAGAGCCGAGTTCAGGACATTGCTCCACCAGAGACCTCCGGGCCCCATGTAATATCAAACAGCGAAAGCTCTCCCAGCGATCTCCATCTCAATGCTAAGACCCTGCTCCACTCCAAGACCAGCAAGCTACAGTGTGGGACACCCTATGCCAAACAACTAGCAAGACAGGAACACAACCCCACCCATTAGCAGAGAGGCTGCCTAAAATCATCATAAGTTCACACACACCCTGAGAAAACACCACCGGATGTGGTCCTGTCCACCAGAAAGACAAGATCCAGCCTCATCCACCAGAACACGGGCACCAGTCCCCTCCACGAGGAAGCCTACACAACCCACTGGGAGCAGACACCAAAAACAATGGGAACTACGAACCTGCAGCCTGTGAAATGGAGACCCCAAACAGTAAGTTAACAGTAAGTTAACTTACTTAACTTACTTAACAGTAAGTTAAGTTAAGCAAGTAAGTTAAGCAAGTAAGTTAAGCATTTTGCTTAACAGTAAGTTAAGAAAAATGAGAAGATAGAGAAATACACAGCAGATGAAGGAGCAAGGTAAAACACCACCAGACCAAACAAATGAAGAGGAAATAGGCAATCTACCTGAAAAAGAATTCAGAGTAATGATAGTTAAGATGATCCAAAATCTTGGAAACAGAATGCATAAAATACAAGAAATGTTTAACAAGGACCTAGAAGAACTAAAGAGCAAACAAATAGTGATGAATAACACAATAAATGAAATTAAAAATTCTCTAGAAGGAATCAATAGCAGAATAACTGAGGCAGAAGAATGGATAAGTGACCTGGAAGATGAAATAGTGGAAATAACTACCACAGAGCAGAATAAAGAAAAAAGGATGAAAAGAATTGAGGACAACGTCAGAGACCTCTGGGACAACATTAAATGCACCGACATTTGAATTATAGGGGTCCCAGAAGAAGAAGATAAAAAAAAAGGGACTGAGAAAATATTTGAAGAGATTATAGTTGAAAACTTCCCTAATATGGGGAAGGAAATAGTCAATCAAGTCCAGGAAGCACAGAGAGTCCCATACAGGATAAATCCAAGGAGAAACATGCCAAGTCACATATTAATCAAACTATCAAAAATTAAATATAAAGAAAAATTATTAAAAGCAGCAAAGGAAAAGCAACAATTAACATACAAGGGAATCCCCATAAGGTTAACAGCTGATCTTTCAGCAGAAGCTCTGCAAGCCAGAAGGGAGTGGCAGGACATATTGAAAGTGATGAAAGGGAAAAACCTACAACCAAGATTACTCTACCCAGCAAAGATCTCATTCAGATTCGATGGAGAAATTAAAACCTTTACAGATAAGCAAAAGCTAAGAGAATTCAGCACCACCAAGCTCTACAACAAATGCTAGAGGAACTTCTCTAGACAGGAAACACAAGAGAAGGAAAAGACTTGCAATACCAAATCCAAAACAATTAAGAAAATGATAATAAGAACATACATATCAAGAACTACCTTAAATGTAAATGGATTAAATGCTCCAACCAAAAGACATAGACTGGCTGAATGGATACAAAAACAAGACCCATACATATGCTGTCTACAAGAGACCCATTTCAGACCTAGGGACACATACAGACTGAAAGTGAGGGGATGGAAAAAGATATTCCACGCAAATGGAAATCAAAAGAAAGCTGGAGTAGCAATTCTCATATCAGACAAAATAGACTTTAAAATAAAGACTATTACAAGAGACAAAGAAGGGCACTACCTAATGATCAAGGGATCAATCCAAGAAGAAGATGTAACAATTGTAAATATTTATGCACCCAGCATAGAAGCATCTCAATACATAAGGCAAATGCTAACATCCATAAAAGGGGAAATTAACAGGTACACAATAATAGTAGGGAACTTTAACACCCCACTTTCACCAATGGACAGATCATCCAAATGAAAATAAATAAGGAAACACAAGCTTCAAATGATACATTAAATGAGATGGACTTAATTGATATTTATAGTACATTCCATCCAAAACCAGCAGATTACTTTCTTCTCAAGTGCTCATGGAACATTCTCCAGGATAGATCATGTCTTGTGTCACAAGTCAAGCCTTGGTAAATTAAAAAAAATTGAAATCGTATCAAGTATCTTTTCTGACCACAACGCTATGAGACTAGATATCAATTACAGGAAAAAAATCTGTAAAAGATACAAACACAGGGAGGTTAAATGATACACTACGAAAAATAACCAAGAGATCACTGAAGAAATCAAAGAGGAAATCAAAAAATACCTAGAAACAAATGACAATGAAAACACGACGACCCAAAACCTAGGGGTTGCAGCAAAAGCAGTCCTAAGAGGGAAGTTTATAGCAATACAATCCTACCTCAAGAAATAAGAAACATCTCTAATAAACAACCTAACCTTACACCTTAAGCAATTAGAGAAAGAAGAACAAAAGAACTGCAAAGTTAGCAGAAGGAAAGAAATCATAAAGATCAGATCAGAAATAAATGAAAAAGAAATGAAAGAAACAGTAGCAAAGATCAATAAAACTAAAAGCTTGTTCTTTGAGAAGATAAACAAAATTGGTAAACTATTAGCCAGACTCATCAAGAAAAAAAGGGAGAAGACTCAAATCAATAGAATTAGAAATGAAAAAGGAGAAGTAACAACTGACACTGCAGAAATACAAAGGATCATGAGAGATTACTACAAGCAACTATATGCCAATAAAATGGACAACCTGGAAGAAATGGACAAATTCTTAGAAAAGCACAACCTTCCAAGACTGAACCAGGAAGAAATAGAAAATATAAACAGACCAATCACAAGCATTGTAATTGAGATGGTGATTAAAAATCTTCCAACAAACAAAAGCCCAGGACCAGATGGCTTCACAGGTGAATTCTATCTAACATTTAGAGAAGACCTAACACCTATCCTTCTCAAACTCTTCCAAAATATAGCAGAGGGAGGAACACTCCCAAACTCATTCTACTAGGCCACCATCACCTTAATACCAAAACCAGAAAAAGATTCCACAAAAAAAGAAAACTACAGGCCAATATCACTGATGAAAATAGATGCAAAAATCCTCAACAAAATACTAGCAAACAGAATCCAACAGCACATTAGAAGGATCATACACCATGATCAAGTGGGATTTATCCCAGTAATGCAAGGATTCTTCAGTATATGCAAACCAATCAATGTGATAAACCATATTAACAAATTGAAGGAGAAAAAACCATATGATCATTTCAATAGATGCACAAAAAGCTTCTGACAAAGTTCAACACCCATTTATGATAAAAACCCTCCAGAAATTAGGCCTAGAGGGAACTTACCTCAACAAAATAAAGGCCATATATGACAAACCCACAGCCAACATCATTTTCAATGGTGAAAAGCTGAAACCATTTACACTAAGATCAGGAACAAGACAAGGTTGCCCACTCTCACCACTATCATTCCACATAGTTTTGGAAGTTTTATCCACAGCAATTAGAGAAGAAAAAGAAATTAAAGGAATCCAAATCGGAAAAGAAGAAGTAAAGCTGTCACTGTTTGCAGATGACATGATACTATACATAGAGAATCGTAAAGGTGCTACCAGAAAACTAGTAGAGATAATCAGTGAATATGGCAAAGTAGCAGGATACAAAATTAATGCAGAGAGATCTCTTGCATTCCTATACACTAATGATGAAAAATCTGAAAGAGAAATTAAGGAAACACTCCCATTTACCACTGCAACGAAAAGAATAAAATACCTAGGAATAAACCTCCTAAGGAGACAGAAGACCTGTATGCTAAAAACTATAAGACACTGATGAAAGAAATTAAAGATGATACAAACAGATGGAGAGATATACCATGTTCTTGGATTGGAAGAATCAATGTTGTGAAAATGACTATACTACCCAAAGCAATCCAGAGATTCAATGCAATCCCTATCAAACTACCAATGGCATTTTTCACAGAACTAGAACAAAAAATTTCACAATTTGTATGGAAACACAAAAGACCCTGAACAGCCAAAGTAATCTTGAGAAAGAAAAATGGAGCTGAAGGAATCAGGCTCCCTGACTTTAGACTATACTACAAAGCTACAGTAATCAAGACAGTATGGTACTGGCACAAAAACAGAAATATAGATCAATGGAACAGGCTAGAAAGCCCAGAGATAAACCCATGCACATATGGTCACCTTATCTTTGATAAAGGAGGCAAGAATATACAGTGGAGAAAAGACAGCCTCTTCAATAAGTGGTGGTGGGAAAACTGGACAGCTACATGTAAAAGGATGAAATTAGAACACTCCCTAACACCATACACAAAAATAAACTCAAAATGGATTAAAGACCTAAATGTAAGGCCAGACACTATAAAACTCTTAGAGGAAAACATAGAACACTCCATGACATAAATCACAGCAAGATCCTTTTTGACCCACCTCCTAAAGAAATGGAAATAAAAACAAAAATAAACAAATGGGACTTAATGAAACTTAAAAGCTTTTGCACAGCAAAGGAGAAACGTAAACAAGATGAAAAGACAACCCTCAGAATGGGAGAAAATATTTGCAAATGAAGCAACTGACAAAGGATTAATCTCCAAAATATACAAGCAGCTCAATATGAAAAAAACAAACAACCCAATCCAGAAATGGGCAGAAGACCTAAATAGACATTTCTCCAAAAAAGATATACAGATTGCCAGCAAACACATGAAAGGATGCTCAACATCACTAATCATTAGAGAAATGCAAATCAAAACTGCAATGAGGTTTCACCTCTCACCCATCAGAATGGCCATCGTCAAAAAATCTACAAACAACAAATGCTGAAGAGCATGTGGTGAAGAGGGAACCCTCTTGCACTGTTTGTGGGAATGTAAATTGATACAACCAGTATGGAGAACGGTATGGACGTTCCTCAAAGAAGTAAAAATAGAACTACCATACGACCCAGCAATCCCACTACTGGGCATATACCCTGAGAAAACCATAATTCAAAAAGAGTCATGTACCACAATGTTCATTGCAGCACTATTTACAATAGCCAGGACGTGGAAGCAACCTAAGTGTCCATCGACAGTGAATGGATAAAGAAGATGTGACACATATATACAATGGAATATTACTCAGCCATAAAAAGACATGAAATTGAGTTACTTGTAGTGAGGTGGATGGACCTAGAGTCTGTCATACAGAGTGAAGTAAGTCAGAAAGAGAAAAACAAATACCGTATGTTAACACATGTATATGGAATCTAAAAACGAAAAAATAGGTTGGTTCTGAAGAACCTAGGTGCAGGACAGGAATAAAGATGCAGCCATAGAGAATGGAGTTGAGGACACAGGGAGGGGGAAGGGTAAGCTGGAATGAAGTGAGAGAGTGGCATGGACATATATATGCTACCAAATGTAAAATAGATAGCTAGTGGGAAGCAGCTGCATAGCACAGGAAGATCAGCTCGGTGCTTTGTGTCCACCTAGAGGAGTGGGATAGGGAGGGCGGGAGGGAGATTCAAGAGGGAGGACATATGGGGATTTATGTATATGTGTAGCTGATTCACTTTGTTATACAGAAGAAACTAACACACCATTGTAACCAATTATACTCCAATAAAGATGTTAAAAAAAAGAGTTGTGGTATGTATATATATATATATATATATATATATATATATATATACACACACATACATACATACATACAATGGAATACTACTCAGATATAAAAAAGAATGAAATAATGCCATTTGCAGCAATATGGATGGATCTAGAGATTATCATACTAAGTGAAATGAGTCAAAGACAAATACCATATGATATAGCTTATTTGTGGAATCTAAAATATGATACAAATGAACTTATTTACAAAACAGAAACAGACTCACAGACACAGAAAACAAACATGGTTACCAAAGGAGAAAGTGGGGGGGGGGATAAATGAGTAGTTTGGGATTAGCAGATACAAAGTACTATATATAAAATAAACAACAAGGTCGTAGTGTATAGTACAGTGAACTGTATTCAATATCTTTTAACAAACCATAATGGAAAAGAATATGAAAAATAATATATGTGTAACTGAATCACTTTGCTGTACACCAGAAACTAACACAACATTGTAAATCAAGTATACTTCAATAAAAAACATCTTGGGATGCTCCCTCTTGGAACCCAGCCACCATGTGAAAAGTCCAAGGCACATGGAGAGGCCCCATGTTTGGGTTCTGGCTGACAGCCCCAGCTGAGCTCCTCCACAGTATCAGAGCAGAAAGGACAGATCCTTGGATCCTTGATGATGTAGTTAAATCACTGAATCTGATCCAACCCTGACTCAGTTACAGGAACCAATAAATCAATTGTATTGTTTTTAACCAGTTTGAGTTTATTTTCTGTTCCGTACCATGAAATGGATTCTAAATGATACAGAGGAGTGCTGGATACATAGTAGTTACAGCTCTCTCCTCTTAGCTCTGTGATCACGTGCAGTGTCTCTTGACTGGCTTCCGTATTTCTGCATCTTTAAGAGATGCTTTATGTGGCTGGTCTTCCTGAAGTATCCCATACTTTTGCTTCAGATGAAAGCATAGTTCTCTCCTGAACCTTGTTGTGTGCACACTGAGAAATTTCTCTACCGTCAATTACTTTTATATTTTAGAACCACTTCCTTTCTGTTTGCTCCATGCATTAAAGCCACTCCACCCTTAATTTCACATATAACACTTGTCATAACAATCTCAAATGTGTACCTTTTTTCAATAATGCCACTTTCACTAAAGAACCTCTATATAGAGGAGGGTGTCCTGGTTGGAACATGCAAGTGTCAAATCCTAGGATAGGTTTTACTCAGTTTAATTCAATAAAGTAGCTCTTAATTAAAAATCAGTGTTGACAGAGTTTGGATAACATGAATAGTTTCCCTTGGGTCTAATTATCTATGGTTAAGCCGACTTTTGAGGTTTTGAACTTACAGGTCTGGAACAATCCCCCAATCTGTGAAACCCAGCTAAGATGGTATCCAAAGACACCTTAGTCTTACTCAGGCTAAACTTCCTCCTTAACTTACTGGACTCCCTGTCTCCAGGGATTTTGAAGGAACTATCCTTCTGTTCTCAATTCTGTTCTCAATCATAACTCAAATTGTGTGGGGGGTCTGGGCCTTCTGAAATAAAACAAATCTCATGTCCAAAAAAGTTGGAATTACTAACCTAGAATAAATATTCCCTCAGGGCTCTGAGAAGTACTTCAATAGTCATCCTTTTTAGTCATACCTGGAGGGATAGAAACCTTCATTTTCTCATTCTCACTGGCTTTGTGAAGGTGAGGGTAAGGATGTCAATGCCATGGTTAGGAAGCTCTAGTTTCGAGACATTAACCTCAGAGATATGGATGCCAACCTCGGGCACACACATCCATTCCCATCCTGCTGCAGGAGTTCTGCTGTATTCTACCCTCATGTTAAGGGAATCAGAATTACACCTTCTTTGGCATTTGACTCCTGGAAATACATTCCAGCCCAGTCTCAGAGCATTCAGGATCAGGAGACCTGAGTTCCAGGATATCTTTGAATTTATTAGACCTTTGACCTTGGGAAAGTCTTTAGAAGACATAGTTTGTATGCATGTAAAATAACTCAGGGCTATGAGATGAGACTAACAAGGCTATGAAACAGCACTTTGAAAACTGTGAAGCACTAGGTCTGTGCACCTTGCCCTCTTGGTTCTCTGTACTCTCTCACAGGTAAACATTTCTGGTGGAATGCTTGAAACCATTAGAAGTGAATACCACTTACAACAAAAGCCAGGTTTGGAACATTGCAAATAAATCCTTCTGTAAATCATAGGCCCAGATGGCTTTGGAAGGGAAAAGGACAGAAGGGTAAATGGTGACATATGGAAGAAAGAGAAAGAGCAAAAGGAGAAGCCCCAGTGGATGCTTTGCAGCTTGTCTGCACATCATGTTGGAGAGTCGGCAATTATTTGGTTAATTTGATGGTTGTAGACAGACATAAGATAATTACGGGCGAAACATTAGCTTTGGGATGTGATTTGCCCAGAGTGACTGTCTAGAATGATCTAATTATTGAGCTCACCAGCAAATGTTCACTTCACTTGAGGCTATAGAGAGCTATAGTTAGTTTTATATCATTCGGAGCAATGCTTAGAAATATATATTTCTGGTTTAGTGCTAGAGGAGTTTTTTTTTAACATCTTTATTGGAGTATAATTGCTTTACAATGGTGTGTTAGTTGCTGCTGTATAACAAAGTGAATCAGCTATATGTATACATATATCCCCATATCCCCTTCCTCTTGTGTCTCCCTCCCACCCTCCCTATCCCACCCCTCTAGGTGGTAACAAAGCACCAAGCTGATCTCCCTGTGCTATGCGGCTGCTTCCCACTAGCTATCTGTTTTACATTTGGTAGCGTATATATGTCCATGCCACTCTCTCACTTCGTCCCAGCTTACCCTTCCCCCTCCCTGTGTCCTCAAGTCCATTCTCTACACCTGCGTCTTTATTCCTGTCCTGCCCATAGGTTCGTCAGAACCACTTTTTTTTTCTTTTTTAGATTCCATATGTATGTGTTAGCATACGGTATTTGTTTTTCTCTTTCTGACTTACTTCACTCTGTATGACAGACTCTAGGTCCATCCACCTCACTACAAATAACTCAATTTCATGTCTTTTTATGGCTGAGTAATATTCCATTGTATATATGTGCCACATCTTCTTTATCCATTCATCTGTCGATGGACACTTAGGTTGCTTCCATGTCCTAGCTATTGTAAATAGAGCGGCAGTGAACATTGTGGTACATGACTCTTTTTTTTTTTATTCATACAGAAAGTCACAAAAATTATAATCATCTTCATCAGTTCACTCAGTCCCATGTAATTAATATTTTTCATCTTGATCTTTTGTTAGCACTTTTATGAATTCATCAGTTTTCCATTAGAGTTCTGAAAATGCTTATTCCTTCAGTTCCGTAGTATAGTCAGTTACCAGAAACCTGTACTTGTCAGAGTCTTTTCCATGAATTCCTTGAATATGAAACCCTTTTATAGGAACATTTTTGCAGAAGCATCAGAGTACACCCAGAACTGTCTGTAAATGACAAAAGACTTAAAAATGACCATGGTTAAAGATTTGATGAAAGTTCATAATAATGCAATTGACAAGGAAATTTAGTTATTTCTGAGATACACATTTAAAAATAATAACTAGAATTATGACTTATAACATTATACCAGAACATATAAGATTTTTAGGAATTTCATATAATGTCTGAAACATTTACATTAACATATTTCCATACAAATAACCCAAAGAAAGTGTAGTATTAGTTTTTTTTTTTTAATTTTTGAATTTTATTTTTTATACAGCAGGTTCTTATTGGTCATCAATTTTATACACATCAGTGTATACATGTCAATCCCAATCGCCCAATTCATCACACCACCATCCCCACCCCCCTGCGGCTTTCCCCGCTTCGTGTCCATACGTTTGTTCTCTACATCTGTGTCTCAACTTCTGCCCTGCAAACCGGCTCATCTGTACCATTTTTCTAGGCTCCACAGACATGTGTTAATATACGATATTTGTTTTTCTCTTTCTGACTTACTTCACTCTGTATGACAGTCTCTAGATCCATCCACGTCTCTACAAATGACTCAATTTCATTCCTTTTTATGGCTGAGTAATATTCCACTGTATATATGTACCACATCTTCTTTATCCATTCGTCTGTTGATGGGCATTTAGTTTGCTTCCATGGCCTGGCTATTGTAAATAGTTCTGTAATGAACATTGTGGTACATGACTCTGTGAATTATGATTTTCTCAGGGTATATGCCCAGTAGTGGGATGGCTGGGTCATATGGTAGTTCTACTTTTAGTTTTTTAAGGAACCTCCATACCGTTCTCCATAGTGGCTGCATCAATTTATGTTCCCACCAACAGTGCAAGAGGGTTCCCTTTTCTCCACACCCTCTCCAGCATTTACTGTTTGTAGATTTTTTGATGATGGCCATTCTGACGTGTGTGAGGTGATACCTCATTGCAGTTTCGATTTGCATTTCTCTCATGAGTAGTGATGTTGAGCATCCTTTCATGTGTGTGTTGGCACTCTGTATATCTTCTTTGGAGAAGTGTCTCTTTAGGTCTCCTGCCCATTTTTGGATTGCGTTGCTTGCTTTTTTGATATTGAGCTGCATGAGCTGCTTGTAAATTTTGGAGATTAATCCTTTGTCAGTTGCTTCATTGGCAAATATTTTCTCCCACTCTGAGAGTTGTCTTTTTGTCTTGTTTATGTTTTCCTTTGCTTTGCAAAAGCTTTTAAGTTTCATTAGGTCCTATTTGTTTATTTTTGTTTTTATTTCCATTTCTGTAGGAGGTGGGTCAAAAAGGATCTTGCTGTGATTTATGCCATAGAGTGTTCTGCCTATGTTTTAGGGGAGATTTTTTTTTAAGAGTTTTCCTTAGGGAGTTATATTTAGGAAAAAACCTTACATCAAATTTTGAGGCCCTCATTGTATTTCCATCTGAGATGTATATTTTTGATGTTGCCATGCATTTAGTTATGGGTTATTTAACACTACCACATATTTTAAACTCCCCCTTCCCCTTATTTCATTAATGATGAGAAGAAGATTACAGCCTACAATCATAGTCTTCATAAAAAGGAAAAAGGAAATTGGTTGGTTCTTCTGTTATTTATTCATCTTCTCCGACTTCCTCAATTCCCCAAATTACCTTCTGGGTGTGTACCACCAGGGTGGTTAGCATTCTATTGATGTGGGAGTCCATTTCCTGCTCACTGGCCTTCTAACTAGAGTGCCACATTGCTTTTTAAAAATTAAACCCCTTAGAGCAGTCTAGCTAAGAGTTGGACTAATAGTCCTCACGAGCCTGACTTACATTACACTTAGATTCACTGCAGCCACAGGGTCTCTGATGTTAAAATGGTGGCTATTATCCTAAGGGCCAGAGAAAGCACGTGGAAGGCAGTGACGGAAAGTAACTCTGCAGTGTATTGTTCTCAGGGCAAAAGGGTTTCAAATCTAACAGCCCAACGAAAGAGTGAAAAGAAAGTGCTTTTTGTCACCCTGGAGAATTCTTTGCCAAAACTCCCCTCTCCTTGGAAAGGATGAAGAGCTTTTACAAGGTTGGAAAAAAAGAGCAAGGAAATATGGCTCCATTCCCATGTCGGGCCTGCTGTTTCTTGGTGGGCACAGAAGCGCACTTGCGCAGGTCCACTCAATTATAGGAAAGAAGCGTTTACCAGCAAAAGGGTGGCATGTCTGGCAAAGGCATATAACCTTCCTTTCCCCCCAAACATAAAATGACAGTTTGGTAGAGGGGAATTTTTTCATTTTGACAGGGCAATAGCAGCGGTGTTCTAATTTCCATTGTCCTCTTGCTTGAAATTACCCTCCCTTAATAATAAAAGCCTTCCCAATACAATGAGTATTGAATAAAATAGGTGTTAGAAAGACTGTAGATTTCAGATTGTGGGGGGATCTGGGATTTAAATTCAGATTCAGGTCATGAGAAAAATGACCAGTAATCTGTGATATGTTTCACTGGAATTGGTCTGTTTTTTGTTTGTGTGTGTGTTTTTCCAGCACAGTGGTTCTCAGACCTCACCTACGTCAGAATCACTTGAAGGGCTTGTTAAAACACAAGTTGCTGAGCCCCACCCTCCGTGGTTTCTGTTTTAGTAGGGCCGGGTGAGGCCTGAAATTCTGCATTTCTAACCAGTTCTCAGGTGATGCTGCTGCTGGTTTGGGAACTGCACTTTGAGAACCACCAGTAGATCAGGCTGGTGAAATGTCGAAAATCATGACCTGACTTGTGTCAAATCTGATACAAAGCAAAAAGCTGAGTTTCTGGCCAACTGCTTTCTAGTTGGACTTAACAAGAAGTCTGGTATGCAGATGTAAAACCGATAGCTAGTGGGAAGCAGCTGCATAGCACAGGGAGATCAGCTCGGTGCTTTGTGACCACCTAGAGGGGTGGGATGGGGAGGGTGGGAGGGAGGGAGACACAAGAGGGAAGGGATATGGGGATGTATGTAGACGTATAGCTGATTCACTTTGTTATAAAGCAGAAACTAACACACCATTGTGAAGCAATTATACTCCAATAAAGATGTTAAAAAAAAAAAGTCTGGTATGGGTTGGTCAAGCTGATGGACACAGTTCACATCTGGGTTTTAAGTGATAAAGGACCATGTCAGAGGAATGATTCTTTTATACACCCCAGAGAAGAAATATGAAGGAAAAATGTGCAAGGGTTTTGAGAATGGTAAAGATATAAATTGGCACCGAAGTTTCATTATAGGCCTTGTGCAGTGGGATAATTTTTCTTGCCCTAATTTTCCCTGCATAATTCTGAATTATTTTAATCTACAAATAATTTATTTATAAGGAGGGTTGATTTGAGAACATTATACTCTGTGCGGCTCCTAGGATAAGCCTTGGGGTCCTTTGTTCTTAAATGCCTGTCCTATAACAGAAAACCACTCTTGGCACCAGGGCTCAAGAATTTTGGGACTCTTACCTCTGTCTAAACATAACACAGGCAGGCAGGGACTATGCCACAATCCAGCCTTACACAAATGGAAACCATAATAGTGTCAAATGACTAAAACATTTTATTAGTGAGGTTTCTGTCCTTTACTCAATCCATGGATTAGGGGAGCACAGTCAAGCAGTGGAGCACTCTTCCGGAGGGGCTTTGGGCAAGAACGAGTTTTATGGTATATTAGAAGAGGCAACACGGAAACAGCACATGATTGGCTAGGAGGTTGGGAACTTTCTTATAAGGCTAGCAGCTCCTATTTTCTAGGGTAAGGTGAGCTAGCTAAAGCTGAGTTGGAGGATTGGTGTTAGACAAGGTACCTTGACAGGTGTTTCCCCTAAGTGCAGGCTGACTTTGGTTTATATTTGTGATGCGGGCTGCGGGGGCGGGTGGCCTCCATCCTGTGGGTCCCTGTATAGGAATTAACTTCATCAGTAGTGTCGTAGGATGATGGAGTGGAAGGGGACTTCGAGGTCATCTGTCTCCATCTCCGTCTGATCAGCAGACCTAGCTGGGGTGCTTGAAGGAGCTGACTCTGCAGCAAACTGCACAAGCTCACATGGCCACTGGGGGTGGGTCTGGGCGGAGATCTTCAGGATAAAGGGCCGGCACGTCCTGCTGTCTGGCTTGTGCTGGCGCCACGCTTGCTGTGTGGTCATGCCTCTGTGACCTGGTGTGTGAAGGCAGGGGATTCAGGCTCTGAGAAGAGGAGGACATCATTGCATCTGGCAGCTAAAGCTTGACACCACCATCCCTCGGGTTTCATAGAGTCTGTAGTTCCACTGGGAGGTCAGCCGACTTGCTCTCTGCTGTTGAGTGTGGGCGAGGAAGTGGGGGGAAAGGACCGGGTGATGAGAGAGTAGGAAGACAAAGAGAGACCGTGAGGAGTGGAAAGTTTGTTGAAGGGTTTAAGGAAAAGGCGAGTGAGACACAACAGCCCCAATTTAAAATACACAGCTTCAAGGGGTCTGCCATATGCAGCGGACCGGGGACTTTACACCTGCTGTCACTTACTCCCTGCTGTGCACTGCTGGCTCTGGGAACGTTGGACCTCAGATGGAGCCCCTGCTCGGTGCCACAGGACAGCCAGCTCTAGGGCATGTTTCCCAGGCTGCATCTGGATGGTGTGTCCGGTGGAAGGCATCCGTAGGACCGAAAGGTGAGGGGGTGGGAGAAGCCAGGGAGACCCGTCCCCCACCGACCTCTGCCTCAGGAGGCCGCTCTGGCAGCAGCTGCAGACAAGCCCTCAGCGTCCCAGCTTCCTCAGCTGACCTGGACTTCCATAACTTCATCTCCTCTCTTTGTCTTCCACCGCAGGGTGGTAGCAGCTTCCTCCCCATCTCAACTCCTCCGTCGTCTGTGGAAATAATTCCCCGCATGGAGCCCTGTCTATTATAAATACTTAAAAGTAGTTTGTTTGATTGGTTAGATCCGGAGACAGGTTAGATTATTATTCCTAGTGAACAGAAGAGTAAACTGCGGCTTATATAGGTTAAATAGCTTGTCCAAGGTCATCACAACTAGCAAATGATGAAATTGGTATTCAAAATGTAAGACTTCAGAGCTCACACTCTTAATACACTACTATGTGGCCTCTCAGAATGAGTTAGAAGTAATTAAGGAAAAGGAAGAAAAATCTTTTCATGTATGAAATGGTAATGATGTGGAAGCGTTGCTTTGACCTTAAGAAATTAGGTAATCTCTGTGGCAGAGTAAGTGTGTGCGCCCAGTGTTTCATAGTCCTAAATCTTGATAAATTAATTCAACTCAGGCACTGGTGCTAGTCTTTTATTATTCCTCGTTTTCTTGGTTGATCACAAGGGGTTACTTATTTCCACTCATCTATTCCATCTATTCCATTTCAGTTTGTGAAAATGTGGCCCGAGCCTCGCTTTGAAACTCAGGTTGCTATAGAAACTTTTGACTGGAGGTGGATGGATCACGAAGGTTTATTAATGAGAATTTCCTCCTTCTACCTCTGGGCTCAGTTTGTGTGAAAATCCAAGAAAGGCTCATTAGTTTTTGTATTAGGGTTCTCCAGAGAAACATACCCAATAGGATGGATACAGATAGAGAAAGATTTATCTTAAGGAACTGGCCCACATGATGATGGAGGCTGACATGTCAGCAAGCCGGAGACCCAGGAGGGAGATGGTGTAGTTCCAGTCCAAATGCTGTCTGGCTTGAGACCTAGAAAGAGTGGATGTTGCTGTGTGAGTCCAAAGGCAGGAAAAAAAAGGATGTCCCAGCGGAAGGCAGTCAGGCAGTTCTTCCTTACTAGTGGGAGGGTCAGCCTTTTTGTTCTATTCAGGCCTTCAACCGATTGGATGAGGCCCACCCATGTTAGGAAGAGCAACCTGTTTTAATCAGTCTACTGATTGGAATGTTGATCTCACCCCAAAACACCCTCACAGACACAGCCAGAATAATGTTTGGCCAAATGTCTGGGCACCCTGTGGCCCAGTCTGGTTGCACATAAAATTAACTATCACAGTTCTCGTTACTGAAGGCTAACTTTTCCTCCTGTTTGGTGATCAAAGCAGATGGTTGTCTCTCCAGTCAGCCCTATGGGATGCCGATTTCAGGCATCAGAGGAGAGTGTATCCTTGAATTGAGTTGCTGTCAGAAACCTGTCTTGAATTGATGGCTACCAGAGAGTCACCTGATATTCGAAAGATACTGTGCTCCTAGGAGCATCAGTATCACTTAGGGAAGTTTTAGAAATGCAGATTCTTGGGCCTCACCTCAGACCTACTGAATTAGAAACTGAAGGTAGGGCCTAGCAATCAGTGTTTTAACAAGCCCTTCCCGGTGATTCTGATGCGTGTTCAAATTTGAAAACCAGTGGTCTAGGCTACAACAGTCTCAGTTTCTCAGACAGAGCCATGGAGCTTATATTGGTCAGCAAATGTATTATTGGGAATGTTGACTGAAAAAAAATGCACAATGTAAGAGCTGTGGGTTAGGTTTTATTCAGGGACCTTATGAGGACTATAGCCTGGGAAACAGCCTCTCAGTAGCTCTGAGGTGACTTGCTTAGAAGCAGTAGGGGAGGAGCCAGTATGTATATGAATTTTTTTGGCTGGGAAATACATGTCAAATATAAAAAGATTACTACTAATCACGAAGAACAGATATCTCAAGTTAATGATTTTAGTACCTTTGTATGTATGGAAGATGCAACAGACTGGGGCTAGTGAAATTCTTCATTGGCTATGCATCGTAACTATCTAGAGGCTCTATATCTTAGAGCTTCGTGAGATTTTGCTAAGAGAATAAAAATGAAATGTTTTATTTTGGAAAAAAATCCAAAAAGCACAATATAAATGTATGCTACGTAGCCTAAATGATCAGTTTGTATACAAATACTGCCATACTATTTCTTCGTCCATAATTTGTGTCTGTATTAGTTTTTGTGTTGGTTTAGAGTAGAATTCCTTTGCCACGGGTTAATGAGATGCATTTGTGCTAAGTGAAGACTGGGTGAATTGTTTAGGAGTTTGAACCTAGAAAAATGATAGAAAATTGAGGTGTCATGAGGCATGACATTACCTACATGTCAGACTCGAGGCCCTTGCAGTCAATGCCTATTCAGGTGTGATTTAGTTGAAGCAAACAGTGTCATCTCTCATCTGATTTAGTGCTGGTAACTTGAGTATTATTGGTTTTGTAGTTTTGTACCTGTTTAGTTTATAACCTTGTTTTGGCTTTATAGTTGTTTGTATATATAAGCCCAAGGACCTTAAACTGAAATTTATATTTATATATATCTAAGTAACGTAACAATGAAAATAATTTATGTTAACTTTGGGGTCTGTACAAATTTATTACCTTTAAAAGGAATTTGTTTTCATATCCATAAGGATAGGCACACTTATGCAACAATATTAAAAAAAATAAACTGTTTTTTTTTAATATCTACTTTTATTTATTTATTTGTTACACCAGGTCTTAGTTGTGTCTGGCAGGCTCCTTAGTTGCGGCTTGTTGGCTCCTTAGTTGCAGCTCACTGGCTTCTTTAGTTGCAGCACGTGTGCTCCTTAGTTGCGGCTCACCAGCTCCTTAGTTGTGACATGTGAACTCTTAGTTGTGGCATGCATGTGGAATCTAGTTCCCTGACCAGGGATCAAACCTGGGCCCCCTGCATTGGGAGCACGGAGTCTTAACCACTGCGCCACCAGGGAAGTCCCTAAACTCAGTTATTAACTCAACAGAAGTTTAGGGAGTTTTGCTAATTGACCTCAACTAGACTCAGGGACCCAGGCTGACTGAGGTTTTGTTTTGACGTTAGCATTCTTTTAAAAATTATTTTTTTTTAATTGAGATATAATTCACACATTTAAAAGAATACAATCCTGTGGTTTTTAGTATATTCATATGGTTATGCAACCATCACTGCTACCTAATTCCAAAACATTTTCATCACCCCCAAAAGAAACTCTGTACCCATTAGCAGTCACTTCCCATTTTCCCTACCCATCAGCCCCTGGCAGCCACTAATCTGCTTTCTGTCTCTATGGATTTACCTAATTTGGACATTTCATATCAATGGAATCACACAGCATATGGCTTCTGCGTCTGGCTTCTTTTACTTAGCATAATGTTTTCATCCATATTGTAGCATTTATCAGAACTTCATTCCTTTTTATTGCTGAATAATATTCCACTGGATGGATAAACCACATTTTGTTTATCCATTCATCAATTAATGGACATGGGTTATTTCCACCTTTTGGCTATTGTGAATAATGCTGCTATGAACATTCATGTATAAGATTTGAGTGAACATATGTCTTTAATTTTCTTGGGTATATACCTAGGAGTGAAATTCCGGGGTCATAAGATAGGTAACGCTATTTTAACCTTTTGAGGAACTGCCAAACTATTTGCCACAGTGGCCGCACCACTTTACATTCCTACCAACAGTGTACAATTGTTCCAATTTCTCCATATCCTCCTCAATACTTGTTATTGTCTATCTTTTTGATTATAGCCATCCTAGTAGGTATGAAGCAGTTTTGATTTACGTTTCCCTGATGACTAATGATTTTGAGCATCTTTTCATGTGCTTATTGGCCACTTGTGTATCTCCTTTGGAGAAATGTGTCTTCAAATCCTCTCTTTTTGATTGGGTTATTTGTCCTTTTATTGTTGAGTTGTAAGAGTTCTTTATATATTCTGGATACTAGACCTTTATCAGATATATGATTTGCAAATATGTCTTCTCTTTCTGTGGGTTGTCTTATCACTTTCTTGATAGTATTCTCTTTTTTTTTGAATTTATTTATGTATTTATTTTTGTCCACATTGGGTCTTCATTGCTGCCCGTGGGCTTTCTCTAGTTGTGGTAAGCGGGGGCTACTCTTTGTTGTGGTGCACAGGCTTCTCATTGCGGTGGCTTCTCTTGTTGCGGAGCATGGCCTCTAGGCACGCAGGCTCAGTAGTTGTGGCATGCGGGCTCAGTAGTTGTGGCCTGTGGGCTCTAGAGTGCAGGCTCAGTAGGTGTGGCACACGGGTTTAGTTGCTCTGTGGCATGTGGGATCTTGCCAGACCAGGGCTCGAACCTGTGTCCCCTGCATTGGCAGATGGATTCTTAACCACTGCGCCACCAAGGAAACCCCAATAGTATTCTTTGATGCACAAAAGTTTTTAATTTTTATGAAGTCCAATTTATCTATTTTTTTCTTTGGTTGCTTGTGCTTTGGGTATCATATATAAATAAAAATCTGTTGTCGAGTACCCTAATGACCACAACAGTATGCATGTTGTGAAAAAATGTGCCCTGGCATTTAAAGCTTCCACTTGAGACTTCCATGTATTACTGATGCTCACATTGCATTGGCCACAAAATGTCACATGGTTTGACCTAATTTAAGGGGGCAGAGATATGCAATCTTACCATGTGTCTGAAAATGGGGAAACCAGAAATATTTGGTTAACAACACTAATGACCCCCACAGTTTAACTCACACTTGAGAAACATCAAACAACATATGTGGTATAAGTTAGAACCAAAAGCTCTGTCTTCACTGAAATACAACCAGGTCTTAGGTTCTCATATTTTTTCAAGGATCTATATGAGAACTGGTCACATGAAAAAGTTTTAACATCTTCAGCAAATTTGGACCAAACTGTATTGTTTGTTATGTTATTTGGTGGCTTTTACATAAGGAAATGCATGGTAATTCTTTTTAGAATTTAGTAACAGGAAGACATTTATTTATAGATAATGTGCTTCCTTTTTATTTTGGAGTGGGAAATGTGTTTTTGTCTTTATTTTGTTGCTAGGAAGCTCAGAGCTGAAATTCATGACCATCTCATATCTTTCCCTTTCTTTTTCAAATAGTAAGATTTTTTCCTGAAATGTTTATTTTATCTGTCTTGTATCATGTTTTTGTTTTTGTTTTTGTTTTTTTTTCCCCTGAGTACCTCATTTTTTGCCAGGCAGTTAGGAGATAAATTATAAATAAATTACAGATATTATTAGCTTTTTCAAATCCAGTTCTTAGGTCAATGTTATGCTTAATTTTCAAATTTTACAGATCATTCTATCATTTTCATGCATCATAATTACAATCATGAACTTTTTTTAAAATTAATTAATTAATTTTTTGGCTGCGTTGGGTCTTAGTTGCAGCACACGGGATATTTCTTTGCTGCACACAGGCTCTTAGTTGCAGTGCATGGGCTTCTTTCTAGCTGTGGCACACGGGCTTAGTTGTCCCACAGCATGTGGGATCTTAATTCCCCGACCAGGGATCGAACCGGCATCCCCTGCATGGCAAGACAGATTCTTAACCACTGGACCACCAGGGAAGTCCCTACAATCATGAAATTAAGACATAAAACTGGTATAACATGAGTAAGGGGTGGAGAAAATGGGTGGAGGCACCTTTACTCAAGAGTAGACACTTTGGTAATTGCACGATACTCACACTTTTTTTTTTTACGATACTCACACTTTTGTGGGAGGGTAGTGTGGAAATCATATCACAAGCCTCAAAATTATGCATACTGTTAGATTCAAGATTGAACTTCTGGGTATTTATCCTAAGAAAATAATTTAGGAAATGGCCAAAGGTTAATAGTTATATAATATCTAATGCTTTTTAAGCTCATGGTTAGTGCCTTATATGTATTATCTCATTTAAAAGATAGGCACCACTATTACCCCATTTAACAGATGGGGAATCTGAGGCCCAGAGAGTTTTAAGTGACTTGCCTGAGGTCACTCGCAGCTAGTGAGGGCAGTGTCTGGGACTCAGACCAAAGCAGTCCAACTCCAGAGTCCAGAATTTTAATTATTATTCCCAGTGCAGGTATGAGAGCAAAATCTGGAAACAGTAAAAATATTCAAAAATAGAAATTTGTTAAATGAATTAAGCCATACATTGGGATACCATGCTACCACTTAAAGTGTTGCAAAATGATTTATTGACATGGGAGTCTATTCACTATATATTGCTGAGTGAAAAAAACAGGAGATTTTAAAAGGCATGCTAGGTATGATATAAACGTGTGTGTGTTTGCATGTATGGGTCTGTGTGTGTGAGGGGACTGACACTTTGAGAAGGGCCTGGAGCAGTGGTTCCCAGCTTTCCCGGAGTCTTAGAATCCCTGGAGGAAACTTTAAAAAATACTGATGCCGGACCAATAAAATCAGACCAGACCAATGAAATAAATCAGACTTCTCCAGACCAATGAATTCAGAATCTCTGGGCGTGTGTCCCAGGTTTCAGTATTTTTAAAAATCTTCCCAGGTTATTACAGTATGTTGCCAAGGTTGAGGACCACGGGTAGAGAGGGAAGTCCATCTAGGTATTGAGTAGTTGTCCCTGAATAGAATGGGAGTTGGCTCCTTTCTTTTTATCTTTTCTGTGTACTTTTTTTTTCTGTAATGAGGATATTACTTGTAATTCGAAAATTTTTTAATCGAAATAAATATGATTCAGAGCCTAGGAAATGAAATGCTTTGTTCCTTTTACTTTCCCTTACTTTTCTAAACCTTGTAACTTACTATTTTATTTTCTAGCATGTAAGTATATTTATAGCAAAGATATACAATGTGTATGTGTGTGTCTGTGTCTGTATGTCTCTGTGTGTTTGTGTGCCTTGAGTGCTCCATGGTACCTGCCAGGGAAGGAAGGGGGACAGTTGAGTGCAGTCCCTCAGGGAGCCAAACCATGGTGTACGTGCCTGGGGACCAAGCCAGGTACGACAGTCTCAGTTCTCCAATAGCCTCGGGTGGTGAAGTTCCACCCAGGAGCCGCTCCTGCAGTTTCATCCATGCCTGCTAGGGTGACCAGTCATCCCAGTTTGCCCGGGACTCTTCTGCTTTTAACACTGAGTGTCTTGAGTATCGAGAAGCACCTCAGTCTTGGGCAAACAGGACAGTTGGTCACCCTGTCCTTGCTCTGATGGGCACTGTCATCCTTTGCTCTTGACTCTATCTCTCTCTGAGCTTCAGCACTTACACCCCATCCAGGTGGCAACTCTTTGTAACTACCTAACCCAACACAGGGAGGCAGGGATGGGGCAAACTACCTTGGTATTTGCTCCAGGGCTAAAGTACAAATAAAAAATGTATTTTTCTTTTTTCATCTGTCTTTTTTTCTGAAGGAGGATATCTCCAAGCCTAACAGTACCAGGATTTACTCTCTTGTAATTCGCTCTGGGCTGTCCTTAATGGCCTTGAACATGGTCAATTTCCTAATCTATAGGAGAGCTGCGGTATTCTTGCTGAGTAGTACATTTAAAAAATATTCCTGAATCATAATACATTTCTCTAGGGTATGTTAAAGGCTTGCCAGCCAGCCCTTCATTGTGACTTACCTTAGGTAGGTTGTTGTAAAAAGCTGGCCTGGATTTTGCTTAGATAACCATAGAAATGGAGTCAAAACAATCTATTTCTCCCTCTCTCTCTCTTTTCCTAAATTGCTGTTTGATCTCGTCATTTTCTGCTAAATCTTGGCCCCTGTTTCAAATTGCACATCACGCTTTTTACATGGTTTGACTGATACAACAAACCTTCTCTGAAATGTACACAGTATGTCAAACCGTTTTGATTACTTATAATATTTGTAGTATAACAGCACTGCATATATATCACTCTTTCTCCTAAACTTGGTGCATCAAAAATTTTCCCATTCATTTGCATATATATCATCTTTACCCATCAGTTCCCACTGACTAATGGCTCACAGCTGACCCAAATCAGTTAAACTGAAGTGTTTTTGATGTATTAAAAAAATATTAAGAACCAAAGCTCTATTCCCAAGCTGCGGTAAGATCTAGCTTGTCAGACAGAGCTGAAGATTTGAGGCCAAAGTTGTATTAGGGATGGTAAGGTTGTACGATCTCTTTACAAAAATGGAGACTGGACTCATTCATTATTGACCAGAACCGGGTAAAACATTTACCCTCCTTCTGCTGTGGCTGCTCACTTAGGAAAAACTGATTTCATCAGGCAAAATATCCCCAGACCCCTTACTCAATTCAGATAGCCTTGGTACATTACAAAATTATTCTTTTTACAGAAGACTAAATAGCTGGTTCTTCTCTAACAATTGTAACATTTCCTTCAAAATGTGAATGGAATATAACCCCCCTGTTTACTGAGCTAGCTTATTAGTAAGTATAGGGTCAATGACTTTTCTCTCTTTCTGTAAACACCTGGCTGGTTATAGACAAATAGGAAGAAAACTGGGTAAACAGAACTTTTTCCCATCCATCAGGTCATGGCAGGGGCACTCCCTACCCCCTTCAACTGTGAAGACATATTTTCCTTCCAGAAAGGTTTGCGGGATAGAGGAGCTGGTATCCGGTGTCTCTCTTTTAGGAACCTTTGGACTTTGGCTACCTTGCACATCTTTCTCCTGTGCCCTTAAGAAACACTTCTGTTCTGTTTCTATTTCTTTTTGGTTAAATGTCTTGTTTTAACATTAATAACTCAGCAAATGTTGGCTCCCTTCCTTAGTCATGGATGCTTTTATTCCTTTTAATTTCTAACATTAGTATTTCTCAAAGCCTTCCTCCCCTAACCCCCATGGCAGGGATAGCTAAAATTAGGGGAAACATTGGGCATTTTTAAATATGTAAGATATACTGCACTTTAAAAACTCTCACTGGCAGAGGACTTACAGTTACTGAGACTGAGACCACCTGACCTAACTCCCCTCTTCCTACCCACTTCAGCATCTCTGTGTTTTCACCCATCCTTCCTTCCTTCCTCATATCACAGAAGCAGAAGTGTCCATAGTTAATACTTTCCCATTGCATCTTATACCCACCCCCCACCGCCCCCACCGACTTTTCTGAAACCTTGCAGGTTCCTTTTTCGATTGTATCATTAGTCTGGTCTTCATTCTATTCTTTTCCACTGAGTCCTTCTCAGCCTCCAAACATACTTTAGCTTCCTCCTTCCAAAGAAGTAACCTGCTCTCGTTTCACTGCCCTTTCACTGCCGTACTCTCCTTCTCCTCATTGCTGAGCTTCTCCTGCCTTATCTCAAAAATGCAAAGCTTCTGATCCTTCAGAACCCTGCTCAAATGCTTGACAACCTCCAGGTGGGAAGGACCTTACTCCCCTGCCCTCTGCTCCCCAAATTTCTCTCCTTCCAGAGGAAAGACCCTCATTCTCAGGATAACCTTCCTCTGTCCCCTGGTTTCCACAACAGTGTGCTAAACCAGAGGGATGAAACTCAAGATCAAGTTTTCCCTTAGTATAGCCACCATTGAGAACAGTAGTCAGCTTGATCACTGCATTGGTTGACCTGTTAAATTTGAGCATCTTCCAAGAACAGACAGGAAGAGGGTGGTGAATGATTAAGTCAGAAATCACATTAAGAAAAGAAATATTTTCTCCTTAGGTAGGAGCCTAGTCCTGTTTCGGGAAGCTACTGGGCTTCCATCATTACGTGGCATAGCACAGTTTCTATCCATTTAGTTTCTATCTTCACCTGGTGGGGAGGAATCTACCAGTATAAAAGAGGAGTCATATCAGTCTTTAATGGACCTTTTGTTACTCAAAGAAGGGCTCTGACATTCCATCAAATTTTAAGGCTCTTTCTGTTTCATTTAGTTTAGTGTTTCTCAGTGAGCGTCCTTTGGGTATTTCATCCAGGACAGTTATTCTTTGACTACTATATGATATTAAACATCCTTGCTTCCCCCCGTGTTCTGATGACACCAAGGGTTTGGGGGAACCACTGCTGACAATGGTTGAAAACACAATATTTTTACATGCATATTGTGGCACGCAGAATTCTAGGATGACCCCCAGTGACCCGCACACTTATCTCATCTCCTCTCCTTGAATGTGGGCAGAACCTGTGAATATGACGAGATACCATGGTTATGCTACGTGATATGACAAAAGGGAGATTAGCCTATTGGACTTGACCTAATCCAGTGGGCCCTTTAAAAGCAGAGAGTTTTCTGTGGCTGGTTCCAGAGGAGAAAGTCAGAGTTTCAAAGCAAAAGGATTCTACACGCCATTGCTGGCTTGAAGGTGGAGGCCACGTGGCAAGGGAGGGAGGTGGCCTTTAGGAGCTAAGAGCAGCCTGGCTGATAGTCATGGAGGAGATGGGAAATTCAGTCTTATAACTGCAAGGAAAAGAATTCTGCCCACACTTGAATGAGCTTGGAAGAGGACCCTGAGCCCCAGATGAGAAACTCAGCCCACCTTGATTTCAGCCCAGTGAGATCTGAACAGAGATCCCAGCCGCTCTGTGCCTGGACTTCTAACCTACAAAACTGTGAGAGAATCAGCTTTTGGTAATTTGTTAACACAGCAATAGAAAACGAATACACATGCATTTGTCTTTAAAAAGTGTATAGCTTTCCCCAAAAAGTATATAATTCCCCAAATTATAATGCTCTCAATTACAGGAATGGCACCTGCTTCATCTTGGGTTATCACCATGCCCAGTGATGCCTCGTCATGGCAGAACTCAATTAATGCCTGTCTAGTGAATGAATGACATTTTAAGGTTCATCTTAAGGTGGGGGATAGGGAGAGAGAAGTAATCCTTCCTATAAAGTTGTCCCAATTTCAACAGAATAACATGGCTTTAGTACCTGCTGTGTTCAAGGCACTAATCAAATGCTGTGACATACTGATTTCTTTCAGTGCCTGAAGATATTCAGCCAAACTTGATTTTTTCCTGGACTTCCCTGAAGATTTTCTTCCTTGGCAAGAATTTAACAGGAAAGAGCCAAGTCTACATATGATTTTATTAGTTTTGTCCTGCTGACACTCTGTAGCATGTGTACAGTCCACTAGGCTGTTGGAAATGGCAAAGTAATAACTGATTTTTTAAAAAGATTTATTTATTATTTATTTTTATATTATTTTATTTTGGGCTGCATCGGGTCTTAGTTGCAGCACGTGGGATCTTCGCTGAGGCGTGCGGGATCTTTCATTGCAACGCGCAGGCTCTTCGTTGCGGTGCCTGAACTTCTCTCTAGTCGTGGCATGCGGGTTTTCTCTCTCTAGTTGTGGCACGCGGGCTCCAGAGCACATGGGCTCTGTAGTTTGCGGCACGCAGGCTCTTCAGTTGAGGCCCGCGAACTCAGTAGTTGTGGTGCGCAGGCTTAGTTACCCTGCAGCATGTGGGATCTTAATTCCCTGATCAGGGATCGATCCCACATCCCCTGCATTGTAAGGTGGATTCTTTACCACTGGACCACCAGGGAAGTCCCTATAACTGATTTTATAGTTGTTTTTCCTGATTCTCAGTGTAGTCTCGGGTCTCTGTGGCAGGAGAGAAAGCCAGTGATATCTGAGGCGATGGCTAAACATGATCTGGTCCTCGGATATGATGTGGAGTGATGGTGAGGGTTTACTCTGGTGAGATGCTGGGATCTAAGTTGCAGCCCTGGCCCTCGCTGGGACGTGCCTCTGTCTCCCTACTTGGCCGAGGGGCTGAGGGGCTGATGATAGTACTGTCTCATGGGATGGCTGGGGAATCAACCAAATGATGCATTTAAAATACTCTGCATAATGCCTGGGGTTAGGCTGCTCTCAAATATTAGCTATTATTCTTACTACAAAATGTGAAAGATTTATTTCTGTAAATGTTTGCACTTTCTTTTCTGTAGTTTGTGTTGCAAAAATAATAAATAATTTTCCAATATAAAATGGCATACTATTAATTTTGCTTTTTTGAATAAAACATCCTGCTGGACAGTATCATTAGGCTCCTCTTGAGGGGCGGGCTCCCCACCCCCGACAGGAATCACTGGTCCTAGACCCAGAGAAGAGTAACTGAAAACTGCTCTAGGGTTAGCCAAGGTCACAGGTCACCCAGATCTTCCCCCAGGCCTGTAGCTCAGACACACTGAAACAGGCTGTTAGGAAACTGGAAGGGACTGCCTGTCCCAGGTGTGGGTAGCCTGGGGACGGGGGAGGGGATTGGGCTTGTCCAGAGGAAGCCGGGTTCAGGCTGTTGGTCCTAAGCTCTTGCCAAATCAGGCGCCGTCTTTTGTGGGTGTGTGGCCCGGATGACTTAGTGATAAGAACCAGGTGCGAGAGGCCACACAGAAAACAGAATTTCAGGACTACAGCAGGAACTTGGGGAGGCTGCTCTCCTGGCTGGCTGGGCTTTGGATTTCTCAGGGAGAACAGAACAGGCTTTCTGTAGAAGGTGATGTGGAAACACTGACATTTGTTTCGCTGGAGAGCAGGAAAGAAGGGAGAGAATACCGTGCCAGTGAAACCCCCTTGCTGTTCTTTCGGAATCTTGTTTTGAAATGGCATCTAGATTTCAACAACATGCTTGCGCTTGAAAAATGAAAACATTGGACAGAGCTGGCGGCTACGAGTGGGAACTTGCTGTGGCATCCAGTGTAATTTTTTTTTGCTACGTAACTGCCATTCTTCCCATCTGCTCCTCCAAGCAAATCTTTGTGAAAGAGGAGTTTCAGCTGGGGAGATCTTAGCTGCTTTGTGAAAAATATGCTAGCATGGGAGAGGGAAGGGGTTTCCCTGTCGCTAGCAGAGGAGAATGTTACCTGGACACTTACCCTGAACAGGAACTGAGGAGAAAGGAACTGTGTATTTGCACCCACAGAGATCGATGTACTGTTGACTCATCTACCTTTCCTGGGGTATTTAGGGATCCTACTGCTTAACTTAGGCCTTTCCTGGTCGGAAGATACTCTCATGAAGCTCCAGGGGAGGGCTCTGGGGGTGGGTGCACTAAGGATTCTCTGGGTCTTAATTCAGGGCCAAGCTGGCTTGGTTAGGTCCCAATCACCATCTGTGTGACACTTCCTGACCTTCATTAGCACGCTTATTTTTTTGAAGAGAGTAGCGCTGTATTGGGAGCCTGTGTGAAATACAGGTAAAATACAAGACCCTGGTTAAATTTGAATTTCAGATAAGCAACAAATAATTTTTTAGAATGAGTATGCGCAAATACTGCATGGGACATACACTAAAAAACACCTGAGCTGGAGTGAAGTCGCAAATGCCAGGAAGATAGTGGGGTCATTTCCTGGTGGGTTGTGATGACAAAGTGACACCAAGGAGTTCCCTCCCCAACGAGTCTGCTACGTAGCAGGAAGCTGTTTGGAACCAGAAAGGAGCGAGCGGATCCCCTGATTAAAAAAGTACCTCTGCATCCTTTCCTCACTGGGTAATGAAAATATCCCCTTCTCAGACCCACCTCTCCTCAGAGGACAGCCTCCACTGGCTTTGGCCGTCCTCTGATGGCCTGGTGCCGCACCACCTGCTGGTGCCGTGAGCTGTTTATCCTACATTCCTAACCTGGGAAACGACTCTCGACTCTCGCGCTTCTTGCTGAGGGGTGGCACCCAACTATCTGGTTGTTGTTGTGAGGGCTGATAACAGGGAGGGAAATCAGAAATCCAGGGTGAAGATAATGTAACTGGGAGATATGGCAGGCTGTAGCAGCAAGGGAAATTTATAGTCAGACAGAACTGGGTTCAAAGCGTGGGACCCCTGCTTGCTCGTCGTTGGATCTTGGGACTGGGGCTCAGTTTCCTCGTCTCTAAAATGGGGTGGGTAGTGATATTTACCCCACAAGCCTGCGGTGAGTGTTAAATGAGATAGTATAGTCAAGGCTTTTTAGATAGTGCGTATTATTTGGTAAACGCTAAATTAATGGCAGTGCTTATTGCCTCAACCACACAGGAGTTCTGTGTACCCCATGCCACCATGTTTGTCAGAATGATCTTCTCACTTCAACCTTGCCACATGCTAGGGAAATGGGCTGTTTTACATGCCTCCTTCTGGACAGCAGAAAGCTGGTCGGCTGGCCTCTGAAGCCACTTCTAGAAGGACTCTGGGGTATCTTGGCACCGTAATCAATGGCTGCACTTGGGCTATGAAGCCTGCAGCTCCAAGGTGGAGGTGGGGTTTTCGGGCTCCTCGTGATTTCGCGAGCTCCAACTCTAAACTTCGGCACGTCAACATTAAATCTAAGTAAACAGTGTACTTGCTGCACAGAGCCAGCTTTAGACGAGTCCCCGTTCCCCCAGTCAGACTGCAGCCCCAGGCCCCTGTGTAAAGACCTCAGGGGCCACTACTGGGCCAGACAGTGAGATGTGCCTGAGAGGCCGCGTGCGAGCAGCCTCTCCGTGCACAGGGGGCTCCTGAGTTCTTGGAGCACTGACTCTGTAAGAACACGAGGAAAACAACACAGAAGACATTCGAAAGTTTCAGCATGTGGAGGAAAGCTTCTCTATTGATAGCCTGTTGATAGCTATGTGCCTATCAGAAGGTGTGAATGTATGTGTTCTATAGAGGAAACATGGGTATATTAAAGGGACGCTTTAGTGGGACAGACAGGCTTTTAGAAAGGGCCTTAAGAGAGAGTTCCAGTGACATTTTAATGTACTTGTTACACATAACGATGGGAGAGGATTTTTGGAATGTGGAGCGTAGACCTTACCGTGGGCTATGGAGGCTGAGGCTGCCTGGGGATTTGGGCTCCAGGAGAGGGCAGAACGAACTCAGTGGCTTATTCTCCTGGAACTGGCAGCTGGGGCCAGCCTTGCCGCTTGGCCTTCCGCGGCCCCCGGAGAGTCAGCTGGCTGGTGTGTTGGCTGACAGGACTGTGTGTGCTGAATCCCTTTCCAAGGAGGAGGAGATGCCAGCTATTCCATACATCATCCTCTCCACCTGCCAAGGAGGTAAGATACTGCTGCGGAGAAAACAGCTTTTACTCATTCCTTTGTATTTGGGGCTGAATAAGAGCCAGAAACAGTGGGGTTTGCTTCATAAATCAGTTGCAAATCATGCTGATGGGAGTGCTGCAGTCTGGAATATCAGGGCTGGGGAGCGTGTAATTGAATGTTGAGAATCTTAGGGTGTTATCCTCCCTAATGTTCCACTTTTGGAGCTACAATCATGTCATCATGGCTGGTGTGAGCAGCCAGCTATGACAGGGAGGGACAGGCAAGGGTCAGGGTGGTAAACATCTATGATGTGATCATTGTGGGGTTAGCAGAGAGCAAGCTATTGCCCTTCTCTCTGAGTAGTGAAGACGGAGGGCAGAGACATTTTGCTGTATGCACAAAGAAAAAAGAGCAGATCCAGTGCTACCCCCAAACACAATCAGTTGTGTCTAGGTTGGGTTTCCTTTGGTGTTCTCTCTCAAGATGGCCAAATCAGATATCATACTCCGAGAAAGGATCCACCATGTTCAACAGAAATTCTTTCAGTCCTGAAGACACTGTAGTTTGGCACTGTTTTTCCTCCATCTGACTGTGGTGTGTCTTGGTACTCAGCTCTCACTTTGGCTCGGGTCTGAGTTTCATGCTACCTCTCTCAGCTCTCCCTTCCTGAGATCCTGTTATACTCCGCAGGGCTGCTTGCATCTTCCCCCAGTAGGTAATATGTGGTGCTGATGGGACTTGGTTTCATCAGTGATGTCGGGGGCTTTGCTGAACTCGGAAGAACTCCCCACAGCAGAATGGCTCATGGAGAAGTGTGCATAGGTTATCAGAATGTCATTTGCTTGTTTACATGAACCATCTTCACAAAAATAGGAGCTATCACTTTTCCTCCAACTATTGTCCAAATGTCTTTCATCTCCCACCTTGCCCCAAACACACACCTGTACCCCTCATTGGCCTCCTTCTTCCCTTTCCAGATGACTAGTAAGTTTATGAGTTAATTATACTTGAAAAGGCCTCAGTAGTTTTTCTTAAGCCATGGTGGTGAACTAGCTTCTCCCCACCGCCTGCCTTCCTGAGTCATTGCCCGGCCCAGCTGCCAGGGAGAGTTGGGAGGAGAAGGGTAGGGTGACTAATAACATGGGCGAATCTGTAGCCTGGAGAGGGATTTCCCTGCTTTCTTTACACCAAGCCATTGTGTGGAAGGAGTGTGTGTGTGTGTATGTACATGCTGGAGCCTTGTCCAAAAGCACGTGCTTTCTCAAGCAACACCTGGGGCCTTGCTGTGGGAAGGTGCTCTGAGGTCATGCACTTTTCCTTCTTGTACTCAAACTTGGAGTCCAACATTAGCTTTGTCGTTCCAGCCAGATGAGGAAACAGACACTGTGCAAGTCATTTTTAAAATCATGTTCAATGAACTTCTTGAGCTTACAAATCCTAGCACTTTCCTTGGATAGATCAAGGGTGAGCAGCCTTCACAATGGTCTTTTTTCCTTCTTTTAAATTTCTGTTTTTCCAAAACTGTGAAAATGAGCATATTCTCCTTCAAATGGAAGTCCCTCCATAAACGACTCTATCGAAAAAGAAAATGAAATCCTTCAGCAAACTCCTTGCTTCCTGGGCCTCCAGAGAAGGGATTGGTTTGGGATACAGGGATCATGTACTCAAACATTACACCTCCATCTGCCCTGAAAAGGGGATCTGTGCCTTTATTTATAATGTATTTACCCAGCTCAGTGGCCATTGAAGAAGTCTGTTTAATGAAATGCTGCACTTGTATTTAGATGGGCTGTTGGAAATCAGTATGAGTAAACATGTGTAGAGATTTATTTTCCTCCCCCAGAGGTCTCTCGGAGGTCCCTCGAAGATAAATATTTGTCCAGAGTCCAGTTCGTATTTCCCCAGTCTAACGTGGTACTGAGCCAAGTGGATTGCCTTCTTCCACAGAGCTTGTTAACACGCACAGAACTGCTCTCCTCCCCGGGTGGCTGTGACATCTAACTCTGCCTTGGAGACAGTGTGTGGGCACCAGCCTGGAACGTTGGTGCAGGCACAGGCTTGTTGCTGTTTGAAGCAACCACATGCCACCGCTGAGGACAGGACCACTTTGAATCAGATGAGTTTTGCCTTGCGTTCAGGATAGTCCCATTCCCTCTCCTGTGTGAATTTGCCTTGCTGCCTCGGTGTCACGGAATTCAAGGGCAGTGGACATAATTCTAGAGTCCTTTGAAATGGAAATTTCTTGAATCTTAATGTTCTCTCTGGGAAGCTGATTTCAACTTTCTTTCAAAAAATTTCTTTTTCCTTCAGGCCCTTAATAATATTCCAAAACAAACCGGGGTATGTCATCTAAGATCAGGATTAAAAAATATTCTTTTTGATTGATCTCTGTCTCTTGGGTAAAAGTGAAGGGAGAAGGAATTATAGAGTATTTTATGCTTTTAACATACATTTAAAAAATTTAACTACAAATTAGGAAGGTAGCCTTAATGTTACTCTGTAAAGGACATGACTGGTCATTTTAGAGTGCATTACCATTAGCATAAAATGGGGTTAAGAAGAGATCTGGGACTATTCAGTTTATTTTATAGCTCCATGCTTGAGAATGGCACAGGTCTTAGAAATTGGTGTCCGAAGAAATTTAGGAAATATATTCAGTTCACACTCAAAATATTCTTTATTATAAGGTATCTATAGTATCATAATCTAAGAAATACTATATGCTCGTGTCTGTAATCTTGAAATGTGTACACAAATGCATGGACAGTCTTGAGGAAGACTGAAGTCACCTGTCAGGGATTTGGAAAAGGCTAGACAGTTTGAATTTAGACTGTAAAATATGTCAATCTAAGTATATATTGCCCAGCAAGCATGGCTTCTGCATCGTACAAGATTCAGCAATTGATGTTTTTAAAATCACTGTTGGAAGTTCGGGGCTGAAAACTATTATGAAATCCTGCTCCTTGAGTAGCTAGCCATCCACTCTATGTGAATTGTCCTGACATGAGAAAACGGAGTGCTGGAGGCCAGTGAACTTTTTGAGAAACTGGCAGCCCAGCAGACATGCTGACGCCAGCAGGACACCACTGGAAACTGAAGGTCTTTGTACCAGGAAGAAAAGTGCTTCTTCCCCGAAGGAGAGGGAGCCCTGGCAATGGAAGGCCGTTGGTAGCAACTGGGTAGTGAAGCTTGGGGGAAGGGCCTGGGGATCAGAGAGTTGCTGTGTGTATAATAGGGGGAGAGGAATTTGGAGCTCTGGGGGTTGAAACATAAGGGATGTCACCATGGGAAGGGGGTGGGGGGAATGGCTGAGAGTGTCCTCCAAGAGGTGTCCCTTCTTCTTGTGAAAACCCCCTCTGTGTTTTCAGTGAAACCTCTCAGGAACTGCTTCATGCCAGCAGATTTATTTTGGGAACCAGTGGAAGGGCTGCATTTCGCTTTAGGGTAGGTGGAGGAACTCAAGAATGCAGATTCTTGATTCAGGCGTGATTCCTGCAGATTCAGGCGGTAAGAGGACATCAGACCCGATGGGAACTAGCAGGACTCTGGGGGAGTCTCTGGACCTTCCTCGACTATAGAATTGGTGGGTTCAAGACAATTTCGTCCAGATGTTACAGGGCAAGGAGATCTGAACCTGAATTTTGGGTCACACCTTTAAAATAAACACCCAAATGAATATTTGTTCTTTAAACTCGTGTCCTACCAGGCTGGCCTAACAACTCCGTCCGTGGATTCTGTTTTTCTGCCCCAATGAATACAGAATGGGAAGGGAGGGTTCGGAGGAGTGAGCTTTGGAAACCGGGCCAGACCGCCCGAGGAAGGCGGAGACCACGGCCAGGCTGTCAGGCGTGCTTTGCCGGGCGGGTGGAGCAGGGCGGCGCGTCGAGCTTCCGGGCATCCCGCGCAAGGCGGCGGTGGGCGGCGGCGCGGGGAGGGCGGGGGGCGCTGTCAGCGGTGGGCGGCGCCGGGCGCAGCGCGCTCCGGGACAGCTGGCGGCTCCGCGGCAGCGCGGCGAACGGTGACAGGTTCCGCAAATAACAGCTGCGGAGCAATCGTTGTGTTTGGACAACGTGGGAAGGGCCATTGTTCACAAATTGGGCTCTTCAACAACACCTGCATGCACAGATAATAATTGACTGTCGGTCTCGGCCTTTCAAAAACAAAAGACAGCCGTGGAGGGAGGAGCGAGCAGTTACTGGAGATCGCGGGACACCATTTGAACCAAGGAGGGTGCAAACGAGGATTCCAGGTTCTGTTTCTGCCTCCGGCGGGACTGTAATTCACCGTGGGGCTCTCTTTCATTTACCGGTAGTGAGCTCCACCTCTTTTATCCTTGCAGGCCGCCGCCGCCGCAATCATCATTTCTTAAGTAGAGCGTGCTCCCCTGCAAAGCAGCGGTCAAAACTGGTAAAGTGGCCCTAGGAAAGGTGACACGTGTGTATGTAAATCGAAAGGTTTATGAGGCGCCCGTGGTTTACACTCCTCGGAGACTGCAGTGTTAGCATGTCAAGGCTAGACTGGAACCAAGGTCTACATGCAGAGTCTCTTCCTGTGGCTCCGGGAAGGCCTGACCATGACCCTCTTGATCCTGCAGCTTAAAATCCCTTGGTGGCGCCAGATGCTGCCACTACGTTGCTAATGCATCCAGTACCTTCCACTTGCACTTGCATTTCTCATTTTAGCCTCATAAGGACAGTGTGAGTCTGTAGTGAGTAAGAGCCCCGTTTTAACAGAAGAGGAACCAAAGGACCAAGTCTGGTGTTCTGTCCACCACTTGGCACAGCTACAGTGTACACTGGGTTATTTGGATCCTATTTAATTTCATTTTTTCCTTTTTCTGCCTTCGGTGAACAGCTACTACCAGGTCCAAGATGAGGTAATAGGCACACCAAGACTTAGGAAATACCCTTCCTATCCTGGGTGCTCTGTCCAGTATGGTGCCACTAGCCACAGGTGGCTATTAAAATTTAAATCTTAATTAATTAAAATTAAATAAAATGTAAAATTCAGTTCGTCATTTGTACCGGCCCCATTTAAAGAGCTCAATAGCCATGTATGCCTGGTGGCTACTGTACTGGACAGGGCAGAGAGTTCTACTGGTCAGCACTGTGTGTAGAGGTTAACAATCTAGTGAATCTAGTGAAGTTCTAACAATCTAGTGAACAATCTAGTGAACAATCTAGTGAAGTTTAGGAAAATTTCCCTCTTTTCTGTCCTATGTGCTATGTTCTTGAAGTTCAGTTGTTTCTTGGTGTATACATACTTCTTGCTTTCTAAAAAGTAGCCTGAGCAGTTTCAGTTTCTCAGTAAAGAGGTAAAATGTACCTACAACAGATGCATTCTTTTTTTTTTTTTTTTTGCTGTACGCGGGCCTCTCACTGTTGTGGCGTCTCCCGTTTTGGAGCACAGGCTCCGGACACGCAGGCTCAGCGGCCATGGCTCACGGGCCCAGCCGCTCTGCGGCATGTGGGATCCTCCCAGACCGGGGCACGAACCCGTGTCCCCTGCATCGGCAGGCGGACTCTCAACCACTGCACCACCAGGGAAGCCCAGATGCATCCATTTTAATGCTCAATTTAGTGAGTTTTGACTAAACAGCACTGTAGTCACCACCATTATCAAGACAGAACTTTTGTATCTTTCCAAAATGTCCCCTCCGTGACCCTTCCCAGGTATTCCTCCTGTTAATCCTTAGTCTAGGCAAACACTGATCTACTTTCTGTCATTATATATTAAACTTGTAGTTCCCAGAATTTCGTATAAATGGAATCATATAATATTCATTCTTTTGTCTGCTGTCTTTTGCTCTGTTTGAAATTCATCCATGAGATTCATCCATGTTGCTGCATGTATTACTAGCTAGTTCCTTTAATCATTGAGTAGTGTTCTTTTGTAGGGATATATCACAATTTGTTTATCTGTGCACCTGTTGATGGGCGTTTGGGTTGTTTCCAGTTTTGTCTGTTATGAACATTTGCATACCCATCTTTGTGAGGACATGTTTCCATTTCCTAAAAGTGGAACTTCTAAGTCATACTGTCAGTGTATGTTTCACTCTGTAAGAAACTGCCAGACTGTTTCCAAAGTTACTGTATCATTTTGTGTCCTATTTAGCAAGGTTGCAGGATACAAACTCAACATATAAAAATCAACTGTATTTCTATATGATAGCTATATACAATTACAACTGAAATTTAAAAAGCACCATAAATAACAGCATAAAGAATGAAATATTTAGGGTTAAATTTAGCAAAATATGGAGCATTGAAAATAACAAAATACTGCTGAGAGAAATTTTAAAAGACCTAAGTAAATGGAGAGAAATATACTGTGTGCGTGGATTGGAAACATGATCTTGTCATTTCTCTCCAGATTTTTTTTTTTTTTTTTGGGTAGAAACTGACAAACTGAAAATGAAAATCTAAGGGATCTAGAATAGTCAAAACAATATTGAAAAGAATAACAAAGTTGGAAGATTTACATGACTTAATTTCAAAACTTTAAAGCTACAGTAATCAGGATGGCATGGTTCTGGTATGAAGAAAGTCTAGATAGAAGATACTGAAGTACTGGAGCAGGAAGAGATATAGGAAAAGCTTTATGCTAAAGGGTCAAAATAAATGTGGAGTTTTGAGTTAATAAAGAGGGGCTTATAAAGAGGGATTTGTGGGGAGAACAGAAAAATCAAATGGGGATTTTATTAATTTGCTGTCTGGCATATGATGTAATTCTTCCTCAGTGACAACCTTAAATCTTAAGTAAAGTTCTTAGGAAAATTTTCATAGAGATCCACAGAGGGTAGAACCAAGATGGCAGACTCACATGAAGGAGAGGATTTGGGGGGCATGAAATATCGAGAGGACGTAGTAAGATCCGGAAGTAAGTAAGTAGAATATAGTCTGTAAATGTCTCAAGTAAGATCAAGCATTTTATAAAAGTATGGGGAAGGCTTTAGAATGTTCCAAGCTGTGGAAGCAAGGTTCAGACCATAGTCAGTCAGATTCTCTACGTCTAAAGACTTTTGTTATGTAAAGAGAATTCCTGAATCCAGTGCTGGTATATTGTACAACTCCAGGGGACACTGTTTTCATGTTAGCTTTCTCAATGAAAGCTGGTCCTGGAGTTGTGCAGCCCAACTCAGCCGCCCTCATCAATTGAGTCTAAAAATCAGCATTTTTAAAAAGGCTATGGGAGTGTGAGTTTTGCAAAATACTCTTCAATATTATGTATTATCTCTTTTGCGTTCCTCACCTGTGTCCCTAAAAATACGTTCCTTACTTCCCAAACTTCTCACATAAAGACTCAGTAGAGGGACTTCCCTGGTGGTCCAGTGGTAAATAATCCGCCTTCCAATGTAGGGGAAGCGGGTTCCATCCCTGGTCGGAGAGCTAAGATCCCGCATGCCGTGGGGCAGCTAAGCCTGTGTGCCACCAACTATTGAGCTTGCGCGCCTCAACGAGAGAGCCCACGTGCCACAAACTACAGAGCCCACGCACCCTGGAGCCTGTGCACCACAACTAGAGAGAAGCCCACGCCGCAACTAGAGAGAATCCCAGCAGACCACGCGCCATAACGAAAAGATCCTGCGTGCCTCAACAAAGATCCCGTGTGCTGCAACAAAAACCTGACGCACACCCCACCCCCAGAAAAAATAAGGAAAAAAAAAAGACTGAGTAGAAAAGACAGGCAATGGAACCAGTGAAGCCACATATCAAATGGGACCCCCAAAAGGAATTCTTTGTCTTCTTCCTTCAGTCTTCTCGGATTTAGGGATTCAGAAAAAGGAAGAAACTCTCTTATTCACACAGCCTGGATTAAACTGCATGTCTAGTTCTGTTCTATAAAGTCCTTTCCATTTGGATATTCCAAATAATTAGGCATGTCTGAAACAGAAAGTGAAGCACTTTTACTGCTTTTTAACATTGGACGTCCATTTCCCCTTCTGTAGTAGTGGTACCCTGCTTTCCCTCTGGGGAATCATCCTCACCCTTGCTCTGGGTAGAGTTGACTGTTCTCCCAGTACAGAGACACTCCACTCGGAACAACCAGGGCTTTTATGATTGGTTCTCAGGTGGGGCACATGACTTAAATTGGGCCAATCAAAGTGAAACTCATAACTTGGTGGAAAAAGCTTCCTTCTGAGCTATACAGAACTGAACGTTGGAAGTGTTGTCAATAACTCCTTACCCCCCCTCTTTAAATTAGTTTAGGTCAGGTTTTATAGTACCTGTTGTCAATAACTCCCCCCCCCCCCCCCGCTTTAAATTAGTTTAGGTCAGGTTTTATAGTACCTCAAAGCAAAACAACCCTAAATGAAACACTGAATTTATTATCTCATCCTCTAAGCCCATATCAACTTCTTCTCTTGGTTGTTAAAATGGCACGATTACTGTTTCAGTCTCAGGATAAGTTAATTGCCGTAACAAATGACTCCAGAATGTCAGTGGCTTGCCACAGTGAGCCATGTGAAGCCCAGGTGGTGTTCCTATTTGGCAGGCAGACTTTCATGTAGCCCTCCTTCAGTCTTGTTGATCTGACCCCCTCTTCAGCCTCAGAGCCCTCTTCATTCATCGGGAGGATGGGAAGGAGAGTGGAGAAACACATGTGGGAAGTTTTTATGGACCAGACCTTTATGGGGAACACATTACTTCTGTTCACAATCTTTCCTCAGAGCTCAATTACATGGTATACCCAACCGCAAGGGAGGCTGGGAAAGGTGGTCTACCTGTGGCCCCAAGAGGAAGAGGAAGCTACACTCAAGCTCCAGGATTAAAAAGTGTGGTCCTTTGTTATTTATTCCTCTCCTTGAGTTACTTTATTCAGCGAGCCACCAAGTCGTGTTAATTTTTACTTTGCAATGTCTTTCATCTCTTGCTTCTTCCCCCTTTACTCTGCCCCCATTTTTCTTCCATAATCCAGCCCCAACTCTTGCTCTCCTCTGTTTCAACCCATTTGCATTCCCCGCTGCCAGGCTCCTCAAGGGCAGCCGCTGCCTTCTCCAGCTTTGTATTCTCAGTGCCTACAGACACCTCATAAACATCAAGAAGTGTTTGCTTTGTGAAAAGTTGACACACTAATCTTCCTTATCACCAATTTCAGCATGTTGTTCCCTTGCTCAGAAATCTTCAGGAGATCTTGTAGCTTACTTTGTCAAACTTGTATTTACATGCTTGCCTTCACTTTGTGAAGAAGGGCACTCATGCCCTTCTTTTTAGCCTTCTCCACAGCCTTCTCTGCTCCCCAGGCCAGCTCTAGCCCAAGTGCATCCTGTTTTCTGGGCACTATGCTTTCCCTGAAATGCTCTCTTCATTTACCTCTTCCCTCTGTCTTTCCAAGTACAGATCTTCCTTGACTTTTGATGGGGTAACATCTTGATAAACCCATGGTAAGTTGGAAATATTGTCAGTTGAAAATGCATTTCATACACCTAACCTATGGAGCATCATAGCCTAGCCTAGCCTATCTTAAACATGTTCAGAACACTTACATTAGCCTACAGTTGGGCAAAATCACCTAACGCAAAGCCTATTTTATAATAAAGTGTTAAATACCTCATGTAACTTACTGAATACTATATTGAATGGTTGGGTACAGAATGGCCATCAGTGTACTGGTTGTTTACCCTGTGATCACATGGCTGACTGGGAGCTGCATCTTGCTGCCACTGCCCAGCATCAGGAGAGGGTATTGTACCGCCCGTTGCTAACCCAGGAAAAGATCAAAATTCAGAATTTGAAGTGCAGTTTCTACTGAATGCACATAACTTTTGCACCACTGTAAAGTCAAAAAATTGTAGGTTGAACTGTTGTAGGTCAGGGACCCTGTGTACCACCTTCCCTCAAGGTCCATCCAAGCCCTGGCTCCTCCATGCACCTTTCCCATTCTGCACCTGCCCTCCTTTACCTCCCCCTTTTGTGAACCCCCCTGGCTGCCTGTATTGTTGATAACCAGGGTGACCCTATGTCTTTGATTTTATTTCTTTTTTTTTAAAAAAACACTTTCATATTATTGATCAGCTTATTTATTTATTTATGGCTGCGTTGGGTTTTCGTTGCTGCATGCGGGCTTTCTCTAGTTGCAGAGAGCGGTGCGTGGGCTTCTCATTGCGGTGGCTTCTCTTGTTGTGGAGTATGGGCTGTAGGCGCGTGGCCTTCTGTAGTTGTGGCACACGGGCTCAGTAGTTGTGGCTCACGGGCTCTAGAGCACAAGCTCAGTAATTGTGGCGCACAGGCTTAGTTGCTCTGCGGCATGTGGGATCTTCCCGGACCAGGGCTCGAACCCGTGTCCCCTGCATTCGGATTCCTAACCATTGTGCCGCCCGGGAAGTCCCAGTCCTTGCTTTTCTGAGACGGCCCTGAACGCACATGATCTGTCTTGTTGTCAGACGCATCGGCATAAAAAGTAGACAAAGCTGGAGCTGCTCTGATTGCAGGGAGGTGGGCAGAGATCAGTGCTATAGCACCACACCTCATAACCCAGCATCTTCTTGCAGCCTTTTGAGGAGCAGAGTTTAAAAACCATTGATCAAGTTCAATCCCTTCATTTTACAGATGAGGAAACTGAGGCAACCAAGAGGTAGGCTTGCCCAAGTTCATAGCTGGTTGAAATAGTCAGAACCCACAGCTCCTGACTCCTAATGCTGGCGTTCTCTCCTAGCAGCTGCCTCCTAGTCTGTCCTGCTTTTGTCTCTGGTACACCTATATAGGAGATTCTAAACTCTACAGGGCAGCACCTGTCTGGTAGCCTTCCCCATGGCTGAGATTTAAATAGTAGTAAATGCTCAATTCATACTTATTGATTTAAATTCCATTTCGTATCGGTGGGTTTGAAATCTAGTAAAATTAGCCAGGATCTGCAGCTAAAGCTATGAGCCCATTTTATATACGTGTGGCAAAGATCGGAGGGAGAAAACAGAAAAATAAGAGTAATTTAATTTGATGGCTGGTGGGATTATGGATGAGTTTCTTTTATTTGTGCCAGATGTGAGGATGACAATGTGATAAAATTAACTGGAGTCCAGATAACTTCAATGGCACTTTCAATGCAGCTGAAAAGTCTTATTTTTCTGCTCTTTTTTTCTAATTTTCTCTTTTTTCTAATTTCAAAGTTTGTTAATTCCAATATTCTATCTTCTTTGAAGTCCCCTCTAATCTCTTTTTCATTCAAAACCACCCCAGGCATTTGAGAGTGTAATTCACAGAAATTTATTATTAATAATATCAGTGAAATGAATCCTGTAATTATTTACGCCATAATTTTAAACATGGCGGAGCATTTGCAGAAGCATGGACCTTGCCTGAAGGGTTATACCGGGCACATTACACGTCGATATGCAGCATGAATAAATCCGTTAAGATAAGATGACTGTTGGATCTCAAGGACAGAGAATTCTCAACTGTGTTCAATAATGCTATTAATCAGTTTTTCATAAAGAGGCTATCCCCAAAGGACAGAGAACAAAGGAGGAAGGAAGCTGCTTTGAAGAAAGTCTTGAAAGAGACATCGGTTGGGCATGGCATGTGGCTGGGAGCAGGCCAGGCTAAAGCCACAGAGTATGAAGTTGCTGGCATCTCAGAGCTGCCATCCTTTGAAAGAGAGGATTCTGTGACCTTTCTTCACGAGAATCAGGGACAAGGACCAAGAGCTGCCTGTGTGTGAGAGAGATTGGTTTGATGTTTTTATTTCTCAACTCTTAAGATCTGGGGGCCAGGTTTGAAGAGCCGTCATCAGCAAAATTTGTCACAGCACAGTGTGGTACAAAGAGAAGAAATAAAATGCTGCTTTAAAATACTTTAAATCACAAGGAAATTGAAGAGTCATCTACAAGTACTTGTTGTGGGCCTTGTTAGGAATCTTGTTGTGTAGATCCTGTTGGATGGGGGCCAGAGCTACCGCGTAAAGTTGAGCAGTTTGTGTGTTGCACGAAGGTCCAGGTTGAGGTGGTGAATCCATCTTGGCTCTACTTATTGAGCTCTGTATTGGCATGAGGCTGCCTTAGCCCAAAGGAATGGTACTTTTTTTCCTAATTTGCCCAAAGCTGGCTTGCCAAGCCAAGTGCTCAGAGGATGTGTACTGTTGTAACTTGCACAAAGACACTGAATAGGTTCACAGTGGCCTGGGAAAGGAAGTAGGGGAGGCTGAAAAGAGAGAGGGTAACAGTAGAGGAAGAAGGTAACATGGATAATTTAATTAAGTTGGGAAGAGAAATATTCAGAAGATGTTACAAGATACCATGTAATCAATTGTGCCATTACTGCCAGGATTCCATTCTCCTGTTTCTTCTACTCTGCTCCCTACCTTCCATCCTCATTGATTTTCTCCAAGCCCATGGCTTTTCCCTCCATGTCGATGCACAAGACTCCCAAATTTCTATCTCTAGATCTGACCTCTCTCCTTAACTTCAGGACCGTCTGTCCAAAAACTTATATTGGAAATATCTATCTGGGTGGCCCTGATGCATCTTAAACTCAACATGTACCAAATTATATTCATTATCTCCCTCTACCCTAAACTTGTTCTACATTCTTGACCTTGCAAATCCACATTCTCCTCTTTATTTCCCCTGCCAACGCCTGGCTTCAAGTCTAATAGCATCATAACTGATCTGCCTGCCTCTAACCTCGCCTCAATTTAACATGTCCTCCACATTTCTGGCACAGTAATTTTCCAAAAAGGAAAGTCTTTTCATACCTCTCTCCTCCTTAAAACTCTACTGGTCCTTTTTTGAGTCATAAGGTCTCCATGATCTGATCCCTGTATACCTCTCTCCAGCCTTAATTCCTACTTTTGCTCCCTTTGTATTTTATAACAGCTCTGACCTGAAGCATCCTATACTTCACTTCTTCATACCTTTCTCCTTGATGATCCCTCTGCCTGGGATGTCTTGCCCTCCTTGTCTACCAGTTAAACTTGTTATTCACAACTTTGCTTAAACGAGGAAGCTTACCCTTAGAGAATTACCCATTCTTTCTTTTGTGCTACCCAATGCCTTGTACTGTTTTGGAACATATTTTTTTACATGTCCATCTTCTCTGCTAGATGGGGCTCTATGATGGTTAATTTTACGTGTCATCTTGACTGGGCTAAGGGATGCCCACATAACTTTTTTAGATGTGTCTATAAGGGTATTTCCAGAAGAGATTAGCATTAGCATTTGAATCAGTAAACTGGTAGAGATGATCACTCTCACCAATGTGGCTGGACGTCATCCAATCCATTGAAGGCCTGGATAGAACAAAAAAGCAGAGAAAGGGCAAATCTGCTTTTTGCTTGAGCTGGGGCATCAATCTTCTCCTGCCCTTGGACATTGGCACTTCTGCTTCTTGGGCCTTCAGACTCAGATTAGGACTTATTCCATTGGCTCCCCTAGTTCTCAAGCTTTTGTGGCAGGACTGAATTACACCACAGCTTTCCTGGTTCTCCAGCTTACAGATGCCAGTTCATGGGACTTCTTGGCTTCTGTAATCATGTGAGCCAATTCCTATCATAAACCTCCTCTTATCTCTCTCTCTCTCTATATATATATCCTATTCATTCTATCTCCCTGGAGAACCCTGAGTAATACAGGCTCCATGACATCAAGAGCGAAGTCTTGGTCATCTATGTGTAACCCATTCCTGTAAGTTTCCGGCCTCATCAGCCTGTGCCTACTCCAAAAAGTTGTGTAGTGTGTGTCATATCTTATACCCAAATGGTATTAGAACAAGTCTTCTCCTGTCCAGTTGCCAGAAATGGGCTTTCTTTCAAATGGGGCTTCTAGGTAAGTTTCCACTCTTTTTCCCACTGTGGTTTTAGAGTGAAGAAGACCCATGCAGACACTAGGCTACAACTGCTACCAAAAATAACCATCCTTAGAAGTTAAAGGTCACACATAATCTCAGAGCCCCCGTAAAATCTCTGCTGGGCCTCTACATGAAGAATCTCTAAGCATCTCCAAGCTAGTGAGGGGCCATTTAACCTAAGATGAACCAAGCTGTTGCCTGGCTATGACTTGTCTAGCTCCAAAAGTTTAACTGGGCAAATCAGGTGTTCTTACTTGGGAATTTGAAGTCCAAAACACTGAAACAAGTTGCCAGTTGGTAGAAGGGGAAAAAGGTGAAAGGATGCTCAGTGGTAGTTCTGGGACCCTAGCCAGCCAAATCATGGATAAATTGCTGCAGCTTGAAGCCAGCAAAACTATGAGTGAGCAGGGGGAGGCCAGCTGGTGGAGATGGAGAAAGAAGCAAACACGTGAGGGTACCAGCTCTGTTATTGGTGGGGCACCAGCAGAGGAAGCTTGAGATTTTCTGCTGCTAATGTCTCTAAAGGCACTCTGAAGCTTTAGTTCCCATGAGAACTGGCTGTACCATGGCTCAGTATCAGATCCTGTGACATCCCTGTCTCTTCCCTTACCTCTTATTTATTCTTTGAGTAACCCCCTACCACCACCCGCCCCCAGTGAATTAGGTTGAATAGTTCTCTGTTCTTTCCACCTTGGAGAGGGACGTGATTAACACTTGTTGAATTACACCATATGGATTTTAAAAAGAGAAGGAGCATGTAAGTTGCTGTGGTGAAGCAAGGCTTCCTGGAAGAAATAGGACTTTCGTGGGAGAAGGGTAGAGGGAGCGATATCCCAGGCCTGAGACAGTGCACAGTAAATAATCCCAGGTCATGCCAAGGAAAAGGCTACTTAAAGAGCAGTAATTTGTAATTGTGTGGCGACGCTGAAGACGTGAGAGTCCTCGAGTGGCTTTCCAGGCTGCCAACAACCCTCACTTCAGTCTCCCCAAGTCATCATTTGGATTAGTCTGACCCCAAAAACTTGGGAAAGACAAAGAATGATTATTAAAGAAATCATACTACGCCATGGAAGATGGAAAGGTAAAATTGTGCTGTAATAATCCCTCAGACAGAATAAATGTTGTACTGGATTATTATGTTGTCTAAAGATAGTCTTTGTGAATGACACTTGTGATATTTTCAGCTATTTATTTTGCAGTGCTTCCATTTCCATTCTATTTGGAGTGATGGTTTCTCTTTTCCAATGCCTCCTCCTTTCCTTCATCTTGGCAGTGGGAAATAACCTGACAAGGTGCTTTCAGGAACTCTCTCAAGGTACAGCACTCAAAGTTCTCCAGAATTCAGAAAAGTTCCTCTTTTCAATCATGTTACTGTATGTGTGTGTGTGTGCATGTGTGTGCGTGCATGTGTGTGTGTGTGTGAGAGAGAGAGAGAGAGAGAGAGAGAGAACTACAAAAAGAGAACAGGCAGCACCGGCCAGCTGCCATGGAGACAGACATCCGTGAAGAGGCATTTGTGTAGAAACAGCCCAAGGGTTGGGGAAATACTTCAGGATAAAGCAAAACCCTTGAACATGCTTGAGCTCTGTAGAACAAACCTAAATGTGGCTTATGTACCCTTCTAAACCTAAACTTTTCCAGCATTTTAAATTAATGTTTAATATTTCATTTACTTAAAAAAATTATTTATTTATTTTTGGCTTTGTTGGGTCTTCATTGCTGCACACTGACTTTCTCTACTTGGCGGCGAGCGGGGGCTACTCTTCATTGTGGTGCGTGGGCTTCTCATTGTGGTGGCTTCTCATTGCAGAGCAAGGGCTCTAGGTATGTGGGCTTCAGTAGTTGTGGCACACGGGCTCAGTAGTGTGGCACGCGGGCTCAGTAGTTGTGGTGCACGGGCTTGGTTGCTCCGCGGCACGTGGGATCTTCCCGGAGCAGGGCTCGAACCTGTGTCCCCTGCAATGGCAGGCAGATTCTTAACCACTGCGCCACCAGGGAAGCCCAGCAACTTTTGAAGTCAGCATTTTTCCTGTGTCCAGGTGAGGAAGCTAAAGCCCAGAGGGCTGAGATAACTTGCTAAGGTTGCCCAGAAAATTAGTGGTAGAACCAGGCTTCCTGATTCCTAGCCTAGTGCTTCTTCCTCAGATGAGTGGCTTTCCAGCTCTCTCTCTCTCTTTTTTTAAACCCCACATATCTCTTTCTTCAAATGAAACCATTTAAGACGTCCAACATGTGAAACAAGTATGGCTGGAACTGCCCTAGTTGAAAATGGGGTGAATGTGGGAATTTTGATAGCTCAGCTACCCCCTCCCCAAGGGCAGCTGGGCCCTGAACTTTGTCTGAGGAGGGACTCCCAAAACACTGCTCCCGGAGCACCTGGTCTCGCCCAGAGCACAGACGAACTCCCTGGTTCATCAAAAAGGGACACTTCCCACCCAGAAGGGATGCAAGTTCATCTTTATTTTACTTTATTTTTTAAAAAAATCTATCTATCTATCTATCTGGCTGCTCCGGGTCTTAGTTGCCGCATGTGGGATCTTTAATTGCAGCATGCGAACTCTTAGATGCGGCGTGTGGGATCTAGTTCCCTGACCAGGGATGGAACCCGAGCCCGCTGCATTGGGAGCGTCGAGTCTTAGCCACTGGACCACCAGGGAAGTCCCCAAGTTCATTTTGATCTAGGCCAGCCACGAGCACAATTTTATCTGGTGGTGATTTATTCTTTCTCTCCCTCTCCCTGCCACTTCTCTTGAGTCACATCTGCAGTGCTCTGCGTGTTTAATCTCTCACTTATCCCTTCTGTCCCACTAGCTCCTTGAGCTGAGGTGCTTTCATCCTGGCAGGTGACCGCCATAAGCCTTTAAAGAGTGGTAAAATGAGATGGAGAAGTAATCAGAGGCCCCAAGGCTGCTTTAGGTGATGTTTGTTCAATTTCACCCACTCTCCCTCTGAACTTAAGGTTTTCCATTCAGGCTCATGAGTGCCACGCCCGGGGCATTCCAGCTGAGCTGTCTGTAGCTGAGCCAGAGTTTTTAGATGGCTGGAAAAACAATGTGCTGAAGAAGCAAGACCTCCATGCTGTCATCCTGTTGGGACTCAACCCAGTAGCCTCAGCCAGGCCTCACACAGCCAGGCGCTGAGATGGTCTGCCCCGTGTGGTGGAAAATGAGAGGGGAGTGAGCAGTACCCACAGCCCTCTGTCTCCCTCCCTCCCTGAGTTGGGAATGACTGCAGGGTGAGCAAGCATCACGGATGCAGGGTAGACTTGCCAAAGTGAGGGAGGTATGTATGAGCCATTGAGAATGACTCATGCGCTTTCCACCTGATACAGGAATGTCAGCGCTTCCAGGTTACGCTTTAGGAGATGATCAACTCTGATACAGGAATGTCAGCCCTTCCAGGAGACGCTTTAGGAGATGATCAACTCTAGCAAGCCCTCCCCAAGTGCCGCACGCTGCAAACTCCACACTGTTCCTGTTTTCCAGATAGGGAAAAACAAGACTACAGAAGAGAAGCTGGATCCCAAAATGACACTTAGAGACACCTCCATGTTTCAGGTGAGGATTCTGGTTTAAAATGGCTGTTGGCACTGGGGAGACTGTTCCAAGAGTGTGAGTCATCCTGAAACCGCACATTCCGTGACTGATGGCTATTCCCATGGCCCCTTTCCAGATGGCAGCTCTGCACCGTGATGAGTAACCGTAGCTCACATTTCCATAGAAGTTTACAGTTCCAGAAGCTCTTTCTCATATATATCACTGAACATATATATCATATATGTTCACTGTCATATATATGACATATATATCACTGTCAGTGCAGGTGACAGCAACCACTTTAGAAGTTTAAGCAGAAAGGGCGTTAATATAGATCATCAGGCGCTTACGAGTTGCAGGCTTCGGGCTGGCTTTCCATGAGTGTCTCCCAGAGCTGGATCCCAGAACTGGCCTACCCAGAGAGCATCTACTTCTGCCACAATTAGGAAGCCAGTCCCAGAAATGTTGGCTCTAAGAATATAATTCATTGTAATTTGGAGATCAGAAATATTGGCTCCAGCTCCACTTGTGATCTGTGCTAGCAGAATGCATACCGCATGCCTTCTTAACTTTGTAAATTCAAGTCCTTTGCAAAGACATCGCTTCAAGGGAGTCTGGAAACTAGGTTTTAGCCTTGCAGGCTCAGTGGTATGGGAAGGCACACTAGAAAGTTGGATAGATACATCTATTCTGTATCTGCCATCCTATACTATTTCTCCCTTAGTATTCACAGGAAATCTGAAAGTGACAGGAGAAGTGATAGTCTCATTTAGCACATGAGGAAAAGGGGTGTAATGGCAGGGCTAGAGAGAGAATAACGGGGAGACGCGAGGCTCAGGGACTGTTGCTCTGAGCAAGCGAAGTTTGTGTTGAGGTCTAGAGAATGCTAGGGCTTCAACTCGATGAAGGGCTGAGCAGGAACGGTATTCTAGGCAGGAACAGCACGCATAAAAGTTCTCAGGCTAGAGGGAGCGCAATCCACCTGCAGCACTGAAGCGGGGGCAGCGTGCCTGTGGGGCGGAGAGAGAAGGATGTGAGATGAGGCTAGAGAGGCACCAGGGACAGACAGGCAAGCCCTGTATGCTCCACTGAGGAACTTTGCCTTTGTCCTAAGAGCAGTGGGGAGCCATTCAAGCGTTTTATGGAGGGGGCTGATGTAAGCGTGTGTGGGACGTGATCATGTTTAATTTTGAAAAGGTGACAGGCTGCGGTGTGTGTCCTAATACCATGCCTGTATTCACTTAATCACTGTCTGCAATTTGCCACCGAACTCTCACTCTTCTGTAGTACTAAAGGGGTTTATTTTTGTGTCATCCTCATTCTTTCATTCTAAGCAACAGGAGAAAAACAACAGCAAGAAGAGGTCTACACATCTGGGAGAGTATTTCTAGGGGGTTTACATTTGTATAAATAAAAGCCTCTGGGGGAAACCATTAATTTCCCCTGTAGCTGCTTTAGGATGCTGGGGTGGGGGGATTCGGTGTGAGCTGCGGATTGTTCTGTGGGAGGAGCTCAACAAGGTGTGGAAGTGAATCAGCAGGCAAGGTCTCTGATGGTGCCTCTGGTCCTCTAGAAGTTGGCAGTGCTGGGCTACCTCGGTCCCCCTCAGGGATAGGTTGGAGGAGGGTGGGTCTCCTCTCACTGACCAGCACGTCAGGGTCTGGGCAGCCCATGGTCAAGTCCTGTTTCGAAGAGATCAAAGATCAGAAACTTAAAAAACAGACGTGACTGTACACCAAAACGACCACATCTCTTTAAAGAACTGGCCTCTGAGAGTCCCAGGTCTCAACTTCCTCCAGAAACCTTTCTTCCAGAGGCACCCAGCTCTGTTAGCGCCTTCCTCCGGGGAGGAAGGCATCCAGTAGGCAGTCTCACCTCCATGGAGGCTCTGAGTCTCCTAACCAGAGGTGAGCTTCTTGAAGGAAGGGATTACACTTTGCGTAAGTCTTTGTATTCCTTACAACATTCTTTGGGGTTGGTTTATGGTCTGAGTGGGAAATATTCACAAATCCCGAGATTCTCGACTTTCTTCTTTGGGTCATGGTGGCGGTGGGGTGGGGTGTTTCTAGACCCCAGGCTAGGAACCGTTGCTTAGACTAAACCTTCCACAGGACTTCTTGGAAGTGAACCTGTTTCTGATTCTCCCAAGCCTATGTACTGGGGGGCTGTCCACACCAGCCCTGAAACCAGTGACCAGGGGCAAGAAGTGTGCTTTGTGAGGTTCCCCTGGGACAGCGAGTGGAAGCAGCTGCGGTCCTCTTGGGCATGGCCTCCGCCTTCCTGCAGAGGTGTGCAGAGCCAGAGCTGGTCTGCAGATGCATTGTGAAACAGAGTTATTAACAACCATTTAACTGTGTGGGTCAAAGACATCGATGCTCATTGCTTGCTCTGCTTTTCTTTTATGGGTTTCCCAGAAAAACTGCTAAGGTAGGGAGCCCTGTGCGGCTCACGCACTGAAGTGTCTCACATGCTGGCTGCCTTTCAGAGCCACTGCTGCCCACCTGGGGAAAGCACTTAATTGTGGCATTTTGGTGTCTCTTTGTATGAGCAACCAGAATGTGTTGGGTTTGGTGCTCTGAAGCTCACTTCTTTGCTCAGTTGGACCCCCCTTCCCCCAACTCCGGTCGTCCCTGCTTCTCCATCTCTCCATCCTCTGCTAGCCAATTTGAATAGGAACTCAAGAGAATCATTTCTATTTATATTTAGGAATCCTTAAAAGAAATAGACGTCAAGAAGCCAGAGCATTACCCATTTTTTCCATTAAAAATGATAACAATGAAGTGATAAATGATTCATGAAGTAAAACATTATGGGCAGGGCTTCCCTGGTGGCGCAGTGGTTGAGAGTCCGCCTGCCGATGCAGGGGACACGGGTTCGTGCCCCGGTCTGGGAAGATCCCACATGCCGCGGAGCGGCTGCGCCCGTGAGCCATGGCCGCTGAGCCTGCGCGTCCGGAGCCTGTGCTCCGCAACGGGAGAGGCCACAACAGTGAGAGGCCCGCGTACAGCAAAAAAAAAAAAAAAACCATTATGTGCAGATAGTGTAGTCAGATTCCTAGAGGCAGAAAGTAAATTGGTGGATACCAGAGCTGGGTGGGAGGAGAGAGTGGAGAGTTATTGTCTACGGAGTACAGAGGTTCACTTCGGGGAGATGAAGAAGTTCTGGAGATGGTGGTTGTACAACACTGTGAATGCACGTAATGCCACTGAACTGTATGCTTAAAAATGGCTAGAATGGGAAGTTTTATGTAACGTATATTTTGCCACAGTAAAAGAAACGGCTGTGGACAGAATTATCTCAACGAAGAGACACTAAATGTGTTGAGTTTTAGCTTGGGGGCTGTGTGTGTGTGTATTTATATTAAAAGTAACCAGTTTCCCGAAAACACGTAACCTGCTCCGCGCCAAGAGGCTCTTTTCCTGTGCTTTTGTGCATCCTGAAGTTGTCTCCACAGTGTGTTGGTCAGGATGTGGGTGACTCATGGGGCATTTATGACAAATCCCTGAGTCGCGCGCGCGCGCGCACACACACACACACACACACACACACACACACACGAGTCACCTCCCCCACAGGCTTCTAAGACAGGCAGTGATTTGGATACTGCCAGAGAAATGTGCCTGGGGCAGGTAGGCGCGTTCCTGGGCGGCCTTTCCTGTGGCTTGGTAATAAAGGGAAGCTGTGGCCACAGCTCGCAACTCCAGGCCCAGCATTACTTCTCTCTTTAAGTTCAACCTGGATGGTGGCAGCAGTGAGAGCAGTTGGTACTGGAAGTGCCTGTTGGCCGCTGTGGGCTGTGCCTGTTTCAGGGGCCTCTTCACACAGTGATGGGAATGATGCTGGGTGTAGGCACACAAGACGGCGGGTGCGTCATGGGTGCCATGGTCCGGTTAATCCCAGGGCTGGTCTGACATCTTCCTGGTTGTTGTGAATTCGTTGGGGAGCTACTCAGTTATGTAAAGACATGGAGGGCTGAGCTGGACCTGGGCTTAGACTGGGCTCTGCCACTAGCTCCTTTGGTTACTATGGTAAATCACTTAAACCTTCCGGCCTCAGTTTCCTTCTAGATCAGGACTGGCCGGCACACAGCTCACGCACTGCCTACCCCTCCCGCGTCCACAGCAGACACCACTCACTACTCACAGCACTCTCCCCGAGCTCAGACACCCACTCAGAGCCCTTCCCACACTGCCCTCTTGCACCTCTTTCAGTGAATTGGAATTAGCATTTCAGGTGAGCCTATTTGCCTCCTAAGGTTGGTTCTCAGTTCTCACTTAGAATCACTGCAGAGTGTTTACAAAATACACATGTTTGAACCCTACCCATATGGGTTCTGAGTTAATTGTTCTGGGATGAGCCCCAGGCATTGATATATTTTAAAAGCTCTCCAGGTGATTCTATTGTGTAGCCAGGCTTGAGGGCCACTGGTTAGATGGTCACTAAGAGCTCAGATCCAGTCACTCTATGAAGGAGTGTTGGCAATAAGGTGGCAGACGTGACTGGGCCAGTTGGGCTACACTCTGGTGGCCAGAACATGAGGTCGAGAACCAGGAGACCTGGCTCTTGTTTATAGTGTTCACTTGTAATTCACTGTATCTTGACTGAGTTATTTATTCTTCCAGAGCTTTAGATTCCACGTGTATAAACTGGGAATAATAATCTCTTGAGCTTCCTATTTCGCCATATTTTAGGGGGATGAAATGGTAAAAGATAAATGAGAACAGTGCTACATTGTGTCACATAAATGACTCCATTTTAATAACCCAAGTGCCCCTAAATACTTTAAAAAATTTTTGCAATAAAACTTGAATCTATCCCTTAAGAGGATTTGGTGAAGATCAAGTGAGATAAAATACACAACAGCACCCAGCACGCGGCCTGGCAGATGTGCAATAAAGACTTGTTTAAAAATTTTCGTGGCGATTACTGCAACAGTAAATCACACACGGAGTTTTATGTGCCTTAAAGGAAGGATAAGCTCATTTCTGTGGTTGCTTTGTTAGATATGGCTCTTTATTTGATTTTTCTAAGGTAAAAAAATTATGAATGTTAATGCCTGAAATAGCCTCCTTATAAAATATGCAAATGATAGAGAAGTAAAAAAAGCAGAATATGAAAGTCTTCCTTATCTTCCCACCCCACTGCTCCCACTCCAGAAATAATCACCAGCGGTGACTGAAGTGTGTTTGTCTAGGTAGGCCTCTTTCTTTGCATTTACATCACACACACATGTTAAAGATTTTCTTTTTTCTCATAGAAATGGGATCTATATAGTATTCTACAGTTTACTTAACAATGTGTTTTAGGGGTCATTCCATGACTTCTGGCAAGTTATTTTACTCTTCATGCCTAGTTTCCTCGTCTGTAAAAGGGGGTAATAATAAGGCCATTATAAGGTTTGAATTAGTTAATATTTGTAAAGTGCTGAAAATAGCGTCCAGCACTTTTCTATGGTTAGACTCACAGTCAATCTTATAGAAATAAAGATTTCCCTAAAAGTTTATTACGTAACATTCTAAAAATAAAAAATTATTTATCCTCATTTGTGCTGAACTTAGGGCTAATGGTAAAAAATACCGCCACCTTCCCGGCCCCGCAACCCCCGGCAAATTAAGAGACTGTTTTGAAAGTAGGTACCCTCCCTTACCAACCTTTCATACTTCATACAATGAATGTTGGGCACTGGGACCCAACCGTGGGGACTTCAGTGCTTTTATCCTAATGGATATCTGGATCTCAGCCTTTTCATTCCACTTCTGCACCTCAGTTTCTCTCCCGGAAAGCTAGGTACAGTATTATCTACCAGGCAAGAGGTGCCCAGAAGAAATGGACTCGAAGTGGTTACAGATCATGGTAGTTCATGACATCCCAAAGTGTTTGCCGGCATGGCTGAGTCATGGGTCATGACCTTGCCTTTGATTTCTCTTTGGGTTTTGTTAGGGAACGTAGTAGAGAGGAGAAGGTATTGGCATTTTGCCCCAGGAGGAATTTTGATCAAGGATAAACATATTCCAAGATGCCGTGAAGTTGAAGTCACATGAATGCTAAGTGATTTCTTGGCATCAAAAATCAGTCTCTTTCATGTCAGTCCTAAAAAAAAAAATAATAAACACTTTTACCTTCTTCAGTACCGGGAATAGCCAAGTTGGTTTTCAGCTATTACAGCAAAAGCTTTTAAAATAATTACTTGTAGAATACAATAATATTAATGATTAGCTTTGTGTTAAAATTGAAGAGATAAGTATTTAAATACTAGGAATAATAAACCTTGGAAGTGTCATTCTGTAGTAAGTTTGCCCATTACAAGTATCATTTTTCAAAGATTTTGCTCATAGTAAATTGTTCAGGAAAAATTAAATCCCTCACTAAGTAACCCTTTTTCTACAATTTAGGTGACTTCTTAAAATGATCTCTGATTTTCATCCATTAGAGTCAGACCCTTCAAAACAACAGATTTTTTAAGAAATAATTACACTCTCATTTATGGAGTACTTTCTGTGTGCTGGGCACTTGCATGCACAATCTTATTAACTCTGCAAACAGCCCTATGGAGTGATAGTGATTATTATCACCCCATTTTAGGGATGGAAAAACTGAGGCGTAGAGAGGTTAGGTAATTGATCAGATGAACACAGCATGTAAATAGCACGTACACTGCATTCATTGTCAGGTCTCTAGCTTCCTTTCATCTGGAGCAGTTCCTCAACATTCCCCCACCTACCCCCGTTCTTTATGGCATTGACATTTTTGAACTGTCCAAGTAAGTTGTTTTGCAGAATATCTCTCAATTTGGATTCAGTTGGCTATTTTCTAATGGTTAAATTTACAAGATCCAGTTAATAGAGTCAAGTGACTCGGCTGGCATTTTTAATATTATATTTATGTATTACCTATATTTACATGCAAATATAAATATAGAAATATATATATTATAAAAGTCATATAATTACATGATTGGAGAATTTAAATGGGTTTAGACAATACACAGTAACAAATGAAGTTCTCCTGGCCCAGTCGGTTTCCCTGAGGTGATACTGTTGACAAGTTTCTGTTTCTATCCTGAAACACATTTACGTGTACACTGCCAGACCCGTGTCCATGCTTACATGTGCCTTTTTATTTACACAAAAGGAGTCTTGCAATCAGACTCAGATCCTTGAACCACCTTTGTGTTTCAGTGAAGGAAAATTCCCAGTGTGAAATGAATCTCTCGGTTGTTCCCTGGTTTGAAGAAAATCTCCGTGTGACTGCTTTCCATCACCTGTGTGAGAAGCTGTGAGGGACTTGCCCTGAGACAGCAGCATTTTGATGATTAAGACAGACCAAGGTCCGTTACATAGTAGCTGTCTGGCGTTGGCCTGCCTAATCCAATTGTTCCCTTATGGGACTGAGTGGGAAAAATTGGTGGTTGATTAACTCAGGAAAGGTTTTAACAAGGCTGAACTCAAGGGTATGAAGGCCTCGGCTAAAGAGGTTGGTTAGTATGCCTTCTTTTTCTTTGTTTCTTTCCAAGGATTCAGGTATGCTCCCTGGAAGGGTGTTTGTACGTACGTACGTACGTACGTATGTATTTTCCAGTTTTATTGAGATGTAATTGACATTCAGCACTGTATAAGTTTCAGGTGTACAGCATCATGATTTGATTTAAATACATTATGAAATAATCACCACAATGTTCAGTGAACATCCATCATCTCATATAGATAGAAAATTAAAAAAATAGAAAAAAATTTTTTTCCTTGTGGTGAGAACTCTTAGGATTTCCTCTCTTAACAACTTTCATATATAACACACAGTGATAATTATATTTATCATGTTGTACATGACATCCCGAATACTTATTTATCTTATAACTAGAAGTTGGTACCTTTGATCACCTTCATCCAGTTCTCCCTCCCCCCATTCTCTGCTTCTGGTAACCACAAATCTGATCTCTTTTTCGATGAGTTTATTTGTTTGCTTTGATGTATAACTGACCTGCAGCACTATGTTAGCTCCTGGTGCACAACATAGTGATCTGATATTTCTATACATTACAAAATGACCACTACGATAAGTCTAGTTACCATCTGTCACCAGTGTGGCTTCTTTTTTTTTTTTTTAACTCAGGCTCTTTTTTTAAAAAAAATGTGGTAAAATTCATGTAACATAAAATTTACCATTAATAATATTTATTATAGTCACAATGTAGTGCAACCATCAGTACTATCTAGTTCAAAAACATTTTCATCACCCCAGAGAAAACCTTGTATGCATTAACGTTCACTCCTTATTCTCCTCTCTCCCTCATCCCTGATAACCATGAATCTGCTCTCTGTCTCCACGGATGTGCCTATCTTGGACTTCTCATATGGATGGAATCATACAACAGATGGCCTTTTGTGGCTTCCTTCACTTCGCATGATGTTTCCAAGCGTCATCCATGTTGTTGCATGCATCAGTACTTCATTCCTTTTTATGACTGAATAACATTCATTGTATGGATGACCATATTTTAAAAATCCGTTTATCAGTTGATGGCCTATTTTTATTAATTAAATTTAATTTATTTTTTTAAATTTTTTTAAAATTTATTTTATTGAAGTGTAGTTGATTTACAATGTTGTGTTAGTTTCTGCTGTACAGCAAAGTGATTCAGTTATACATATTTTTTTCCATTATCATTTATTACAGGATATTGAATATAGTTCCATGTGCTATACCGTAGGACCTTGTTGTTTATCCATTCTATATATATAACAGTTTGTATCTGCTAATCCCAAACTCCCAGTCCATCCCTCCCCACCACACCTCCGCCTTGGGAACCACAAGTCTGTTCTCTATGTCTGTGAGTCTGTTTTTGTTTTGTGGCAGTTCACTTATGCCGTATTTTAGATTCCACATTTAAGTGATATAATATATTCATCTTTGTCTGACTTGCTTCACTTAGTATGATAATCTCTAGGTCCATCCATGTTGTGGCAAATGACATTATTTCATTCTATTTTATGGCTGAGTAATATTCTATTGTACATATGTACCACATCTTTTTTATCCATTCATCTGTCGATGGACATTTAGGTTGCTTCCAAGTCTTGGCTGTTGTAAATAGTGCTGCTATGAGAGTAGGGGTGCATGTATCTTTTTGAATTATAGTTTTGTCCTGATATATTGATGGCCCGTATTGAAATACCACTGCAAACCTTGGATTGAAGAGGCCCTTTTTGCATGGGACTTTTAAAAATTGTAAAAACCATAAACTATGTCAGTGATCTTCTTAGGTCAGGAGTTTAATATGCCAAATAAATTATTTTAAAATAATCAGGTGGGACTTCCCTGGTGGCGCAGTTGTTGGGAATCCTCCTGCCAGTGCAGGGGACACAGGTTCAAGCCCTGATCCGGGAAGATCCCACATGCCGCAGAGCAACTAAGCTCGTGCGCCACAACTACTGAGCCTGCGCTCTAGAGCCCCTGAGCTGCAACTGCTGAGCCTGTGTGCTGCAACTACTGAAGCCCTTGCGCCTAGAGCCCATGCTTTGCAATAAGAGAAGCCACCACAATCAGCAGCCCACGCACCACAATGAAGAGTAGCCCCCGCTCGCCGCAACTAGAGAAAGCCCACGTGCAGCCACGAAGACACAACTCAGCCAAAATAAATAAATAAATAAAAATTTAAAAATAAAAGAAATAATGTTGGCATGGCAACATCAATTAAAAAAAAAAAAATCAAGCTCCTACCAACTAACAGCTGATAGTTTCTGAAAGGTAAAAGCTAGAAGGACTTCTTGACTGGAAATAGAGCCTCTAAGCTTTGTGATACAGTATTTGCCTTTTCCCCCCACCAACACTTTTATTGCAGTCCCCCTTGGATGACAGGCCCCAGGACCTCTAAGCTACTCAAATAATTGCCCCAATCATGAGTCAGATGGAACAGAACAGTCGTTCCTCCCAGGGTGGTTTAAGGATGGGGCAGCCACAAGCACCACAGTGGATGCCAGCTTGCTAGTCACCATCAACAACTGCTTCCCTTGCTTCTTGTCTGCTCAACACATGAAAACGCCCAGGAAACGTCCTCCCCTTTCAACAAAAGATTTCAGTATTTCTACTGTCAATAATGTATTGCCTGCTGTGTGCTCCAACCAGAATCTATACCGTGATTGTGTGTGTGTGTGTGTGTGTGTGTGTGTGTGTGTGTGTGTGTGTGTCTAGTATCACCTAGACAGGGATTAGCAAGGAACTCCTTAGAAATTCATTTGATGGTGAATGATGGAAAATCCCAGGATTTAAAAGAACCAGAAAAAAAAATGCCTGACTTGCTTTCCAGACAGCTGCAAAATCTCCACCTATAATTAAAATCTTGAGACCCACAGAGGGCGGGGAGAGAAGGAAGCACAGGCCCCGAGAGCAGGAAGAAAACATCTAGTTGCTGAGCCCTTGGTGGCACCGAGCATTGTTTGAAGAGGTGAGATCTGATGAGGAATAGCCGATTTCCCCTCTCCCCTTTCCAGCTTCTCTTAGTCTTTCTCATACTGAACGTTTTAAAGACGTTAACGAGAAAGGGCATCCTGCAGGGAGCAAACCCACATCCTGAAGGAAGGCTCCAAGGCCTGCCTTCCATGTTTCCCATGGTGTAAATCCTGTCGCTCCACAGAGATTGTTTCCCCTCCCCCAGCCAGCTGAGGCCTCCTCACATACTCCCATTTTTCTCTTTTTTTCATCTATCCTCTCCTTCTTTTCTTTTCTTTTTTTTTTTTTTTGCGGTACGCGGGCCTCTCACTGTTGTGGCCTCTCCCGTTGTGGAGCACAGCCTCCGGACGCGCAGGCTCAGCGGCCATGGCTCACGGGCCCAGCCGCTCCGCGGCATGTGGGATCCTCCCGGACCGGGGCACGAACCCTGCATCGGCAGGCGGACTCTCAACCACTGCGCCACCAGGGAAGCCCTCCTTCTTTTCTTTTTGACAGTCACATCCCTCCCTGGTTATGGTGTTGCACCAGAAGGTCGGGCTTGCTTTCTTCACAGACCATGGCTGTCCATGACTAACTGAAACATCAAGCCCCACGTCAGCTGTCCTTCCAAGGCCTCTGTGCCATGGTCAGCTAGTGTAGTAGGAGGGAAATATTTCCTTGATTACATAACTTCAGCTTTGAAGGTATTGGTACGTTAAAAACAAACAGAACAGGCTTTCCTACAGCATGCTTTTGAGATCCACTTGGGAATTTGGGTGGGGTTGGAAGAAACCAAGTGTCTGGCCTATCCCAGGGGATATTAGTCACCCAAATTACGTTTTAGGATTTTAAAAATATTAGACGAGTTCGTACATGGTAGTAACTGTCAGACTGGCCACTCCTTGTTGAAGCTTGAGGTTTTGGAATTCTGATCTGTCTTCTCAAAGAATTTGTTTTTCAAAAGTAAAAAGGCCAATGGAGAAGGATCCTGGGTACTTTTGGAAGGTAATTTCCTTATCAAGGTATATTAATAGTTAAAAAAAAAAAAGGAAGGGGGCATGAAAAAGGTAGGCATGGTTGAAACAGGTACAAACCCCAAACGTGCTCTCTGCACTAAACATGTACCATCTGCAGTGGGACTGCTGAGTGCTGCCCTGGTCCCTGCACAGCAGGAGAGACTGAGGACAACTGCAGAGAAAGGCAGACACTGAGACCAAAGGGGCTTTGGGATGTACAAAAGCAACTGTATTATTACCACCTTGGGTCCTTGAAAGATTGGGCCTCTTCATGGAACAGCTCGAAGCCCTCATTAGAGGGCTATAGAGCAAGTCAGAGATAACCCAAGGGCCCAGGAAGGGTTGACAGACTCTTATTCACCAAATTCCAAAGGCTCAAACAAGGAAGTCCTGATGGGACTAGCTTTAGCCAGTAAAAAAAAAAGTTTCTGCATAAGAGACTCCTAAAATGTAAAGGAATTATCCCAAATAATTTTCATGTTGAAAAAGGAAGACATCCAAGCCAGGGATGATAGATTTCTATCCTCTAAGGATGAAAGTATAAGGAAAAGTGGCTGTTATTTAAAAAACAAAAAAAAAGCTTACATCCTCTGAAGTTAGCACTGAGAGGTGATTTGGGTATTGACCCTCCCCTGCAGCTGACCTTGACATTCCTCTAGAGGTGTCCAGTATGGAAGCCACTGGCCACATGTGGTTCTTGAGCACTTGAAATTTATATTTGTCAGTTATTCCCAATCACTCCTCAAGGAAGTTAAAGAAATAGTAGATAGTTCAAATTGAGATATATATAATATGTACACTGGAATTCAAAGATTTAACATAAAAAATGTAAAATATCTCATCAATAATTTTTTCATATGGGTATATTAAGGTGATAATATTTTAGATGTATTGGGCTAAACGAAATATACTAAGATTAACTTCACCCTTTTTTTTTTTTTTTTCCGGTACGTGGGCCTCTCACCGTTGTGGCCTCTCCCGTTGCGGAGCACAGGCTCCGGACGCGCAGGCTCAGTGGCCATGGCTCACGGGCCCAGCCGCTCCGCGGCATGTGGGATCTTCCCAGACCGGGGCACGAACCCGTGTCCCCTGCATCGGCAGGCGGACTCTGAACCACTGCGCCACCAGGGAAGCCCCTTAACTTCACCCTTTACTTATTTTAATGTGGCTACTAGAAAATGTGTAAACATTATGTATGTGGCTTACATTTGTGGCTCGCATTCTGACTGTTGGAGAGCGTTGCCTTAGAGTCCTTTGCTAGTAATCACGGCCATGATCATGCTTAATGGGGATGCTCCTCCTTTGTTCACACTGGCCCGAGCACATATAGCACTGACCCGTGGCATGGCTGGAATGGCCGGAAGTCAATGTACTGAAGGTCAGGGGCACACCACCAGAGCAGAAACACAGACAATCTTATCGATGAAACAAGGTTTTTAAACCTGGCTTTCTGAAACTGCTTTAATTGAGACCCGACCTGAGGGCTTCTGATAATAGTAGGTATCTAATAGTATTGGGTTCATTTGTTTGAGGCACTTAGAACAGTTCTCATAGAAAATTCTTGGAAACATTCGTTATTATTCACCCTTTTCTTGTGTGAAAATGAACCTCTTTAAATAAACGGGTTTCCCTGACACTAATAACATTCCTTTGTTTTTCTCCCAATTTTTTAGTGTGGGGAATGGTGGCCCCTATTTGCCCATCTACCAGCTACTAGGGGATGCCATTAATTAGGTCAGTCCAACTGGGCCTTGAGCCAATGATGGAATATAGACCCTCTTTCTAGTTAGTAGGGTTTGGACATGGTCTGTGTTTCTCCGTGCCACTCTCTTGGTGTCTGGGGTGGATTTTATTTCTGGGGCATTTACTTAAGTGCTAGATGTCGTTTCCCTGCCTTCCTCTTCCCTAGTGTCATACCTGGGCTCCTGGTCCTGTTTTGTTCGGGACATCTTAGTCATGGGGTCTGTCATGCTTTGCATCTGCCTTTAGCTGAAAGTACCCCCCACCCTGCCATATAGCCCCTGCTCGTTTAATGTGGTCACAGTTAATGACGATTACTTACAAATGATAAAAAAAATTTGGTTTTGAGCTTGCTACTAGTAACCAGGTAATGTGGATCTCAAGTTGTTCAGCTACTGTTAAGATCATCTAGATCAGTGGCTCTGAACAAGGGGAAAACTTCAGAATTGCTTGGGAACATTTTCAAAGGACATATTCTTGGGGCCCATTCTCAGAAATTCTGGTTTAGTGAGTTTGAGGTGTGGCCTTGGCATTTGTGCTTCTAAAAGGCTCCCAAAGTGATTCAAGGGAATGCACTTGAGTGAGACCGCCAGCTAGACAATAATAGGAACAGGCATTTTCCTACTATCAGTTTGGGTGTTAAGCAATTAATTTATTTGATGTCAAGATTAGATGGCTAATATTTTAGTTCAAATTTTACAGGTATCCGTTTGTAGACACACACACGTGTGTGTGTGTGTGTGTGTGTGTGTGTGTAAATGCTTTTTGCATTGAACATTCTCAGCATAATTGCCTGGCACATACAAGCTCTGACTAAATGATTGCTGAATTGATGACTCTGCATATTGAATACATATTTGTAGAGAAAATATCTTTAAAATGTATTTCATGAAAATTTTTTTGAGATATCTTCTAAAATGTGTCGAAGGTTTCCAGCACATTTCATGTGCTTTAAATAAATGAGAAATGCGCTCCAAGAGTCTGGCAGGCGGCCTTGTGGCGAAGGCCGGCTTCATAGTTGTCTCTGCACAGAAGACTTGGAAGGAGTAACTCGTTTGTTTTCGAACGTACAGGAGGGGTGCAGCCGCAGGAGTGGCCTTTGTAGACACCCAGCTCCACTCTGCGGCAGTTCCGCCGTTTCCTTTCTAAAGGAGGCAGCACAATAGAGGAAGATTATCTGCTGTTTGCATCCCCATGGGCAGTGCTGAAGGTGCTGGAAATTCAAGACTGAAAGTCAACTCCTGGGTGGCCAGTGGGAACCTGGTCTGTGGCTTGCCATTAGCTCCAGGAATGATGTTCACAGGTCAGCTGACCCTGTGGGGCTGCCCTGGGCAGGGCCGCACCTGTGACTGCAAATACAGCTGTTGGCCTCTTCACCACCTCACCTCCTCTGACCTGGGGACCTCCAACCCCGATGTCCATTGGTGGCTAGGTCTGATGTTTCTGCAGGACCCTCTGTGCTACCGCTACTCGCCACCCAGCCTCCCATTTCTTAGATTTTTAGAGAAGAAACAACCCACAAACCTATCTAAAAACAATTCAACTGATGTGGAATTCCAAAAATGACTGAAGAATAACATTTATAGGGTCTGAGCCTGTGTTCAAAGCAGTGCTTTCAAGAGCCCTGTGGGAAATCCACGCCCACGTGGGTTGGCCAGTTTCATCTTTTCACCCACATTAGATGGTGGTTTTAGTTTGTTTTTAATTTAGCAAGAATTTGTCCAGTGACATCCCATTTTCACCAGCCCTTTGTCAGAGAAGGAAGAAGGGCCATGTTCTCAAGTTGTCGGTCCCTCTCCCTCTTTGATAAAATTCCTGTTGTCCTGTTCCCTTTCTTCCCTGCTCAGGCATGACCCCCCTCCATGCCCCAAGCCCCCAGGAACCTTTGTAACTGCAGGGAAAGGAGGAGCTCAAATTAGTCTGAGTGGGAGGGCGGCAGAGGCAGAAAGAGAGAGGAGCCCGAGTGCGCAGACTTTCTGCAGGTGACGTTGCATGGCCCGAGCTGCCCCTTGCACTCCAGTCTCCACCCAGGCTTTACTGTCAGTGACAGTAGGTCAGTGCAGACAATCCAAGAAACCACGGGCTGCCCCAGGTACTGCTGCCGCCTCTGGCGCAACAGAAAGTGAGTCTCTGCGGGGAATGGACAATCCCGCAGCGTGGCTGAGCACAGCTGGTCTCAGATGCAGAATCGTAGCAGGAGCGAGCAAGGAAGTCTTCACAGATGCAAAAATATTGGGAACCTGAACTTATAGATGGGACATTGGGACTTTCTTCCTAGTTAGTGCTGGGTGTTGTCACCGTAAGAGGGACAGCTGTTCAGTCAACACATATTTATTGGGTATCTACTGCGTGTTAGGCACTGTGCTGGCTGCTGGAGGTAAACTGGTGAGCAGGAGTTCTACTTTCACACAGCTAGGAGCCGTGGTCTCTAAATTTGAGTCACTGCAAGTCCCTATAGGAAGAAAATTGAGCCTATCTATGCTGTTTTTATTTATTCATAAATTATGTAATGTATTGCTTATTATGTACATCATGAAATATGTACGTTATAAAATGGACATACAAAATAAGATAATTAGGATGAGATAAATAAATATATACATATATAGAGAGATACGTTCTAATATTTTCTTTCCACCCGCCAGTGGCTTATCTTGTACAACTTCTGCGGGGGCAGGCACCCACTTATGGAGACCACAGATGGGATTAAGAGTGTGATCTGGAGTCAGATTTCCTGGCCTCAGATCCTCCATTTGTAAAATGGGTGTTACAATAATACCTTCCCCAGAGTTGCAGTAAGATTAAATGAAATAATCCACGTCAACTGCTTAGACGGCTTCCCAGTATTTGGAAAGAGCTCAATAAATGTTAGTTATTGTTATAATTTGTACAGTCTGTTTGGGAAGAAAAACTAATTAACCAACTAAGTACTTAATTTCAGTTGTGATAAGGACCATGAAGGGCAAGTATGGAGGCCAGGAGGCTGTGTGTGAGGGGGGACTTAACCTCGTCAGTTTTGAGCTGTGCTTTGAGTTTTGGAGGGAGCCAGGGTTAGAGCAGGGACAGAGCATTCCTAGCTGGCATGGAGGCCTGAGGCAGGAAGGAAGTTAACCCATTGGGGGAGGGGGACAAAGGCCCTGTGAGAGGGGGGAACAGCTGCCAGATGGAACAGGAGAAGCAGGCTGCCTGGAGGCCATGTAGGGCTCCATGGGCATTGTATCTCTCAAGGATCTTTGTTACCAACAACAGAACCCACTCACCACAGTTTAAGCAGAAAAGGACTTTATTAAAGGATATTAAGACACTCTCAAAATCTCCAGGCGGGTCAGAGAGTCAGGCTTGGAGGTCAGGAAGCCAGAACAATGCTTAGACCAGCCATGCCTCGGGTGGAATCAGCAGAGGGCCTCCGCTACTGCCACCAGGTCTAGACTCCACAGCACAGCTCATGCCGCTGTTGCCCATGAGAGCTAGACACCCACTACCACCTTTTCTAGGAAGTGGATTCTGCACAGTTGGCCTTTTCCTGTGGCTCATTTTTGAATGAAGCCTTGTGTAAGAACATCTGACTGGCAGAGTTTGGATCATGTGGATGAGGCCTTAGCTGCAAGAGAAGCAAGGAAAGTGAATTTTTTGGCATCTACTGAGAGGAGGTGAGCACTCCTAAGGTGGGACATTCTCCAGGTGTAGGAATGATGTCAAGGATTTTGGACTTACCTGCTCTCACATCACCAGATGTTTGCTTTGCTGTGGTCAGTAGGATTGGAGAGGGACAGAGAGACTCAATGTCCTTTGCAGAAATGGGAGAGAAAAAACAACCAACCAAACTCCGAATTCCAAACAACCAAACTCCAAAGCCAAACATTTAAGAAATGAAAAGAATTACTACCTCCTTTATTTGCAGTAAGTTTAACAAACCCTTTTCAAGGGGCGGTGCTGAAGGAGCTAATGCATGGGTTTGGATGTCTGTGTGACCAACGCTGAACAAACATCCCTGTCTGAAGGATATGGCACTCCAGTTTACAGTCTTTCTCAAGCCAGTTGTAGGTCTTTTCTCTCAAAGTTACAAACTGGAAAGGCCTGATTCAGAATCCAAAATTAGGTTTTTCTGTGGGGTGATGGGACAAGGACTGGAAGGACCTGCAGGGACAGAAATATGAGATGAAAGTATTTTGTATGTCAGAGGAAGGTGGATCAAGGAAGCAAGACAAAGGTCGAACAAGCTCTTTCTTAAGAAAAGCTGCTTTCTTTTTTTAAAGTAACCCTTAATGATATCATGATTTTTGTTGATTCAGGAAGCTGGTTGAGTTGGCAGAACTTTTTTATATTAACAGAAACAAATTACTGCTTTAGTTCAAGTAATAAATAATGTATTTCTAAACACAGCAAATATATTTAAAAAATAGCTGCAGAGAAGAAGGTCAAAATGAAACGGGGGTAGGGTGACTTCTACGCAGCTCAATATTTTCTGTTTAGTAGTCTGACTTATGGCCAAAAATGGAATTCTTGCTAAGTTGTATTATTCAAAGTAAAATGGTCCAGTACTTTAAGAGTGGAAGATTGATAACTCCTCTAGTATTATAATACAAACATTTTAAAGAAGTCAATCTTGTCATTATTTTCATGATTTAATAATAATCAGAAATTCTTAACTGATGATTTAATAAATTAAAAACATTATAAACCAGTTAAATATAATAAACCCTTTCTTCATCACATACATACAGATGCATCTTCTTTTTTTAAAAAAAGAGTGTTCTTGTGGTCAAAAAAAAAACCAGTTTGACTATGTTTTTGGTACGAACAGCTCCCTGAGACCTGTACTAACTTTTATTTCAGTGCTTTTCTCTTAAAGCAGTGATTCTTAATCGTTTGGCAGGTGGGATCATATCTCCCTTTAGCATCTGACGAAAGCTATGGGCTCTTCCCTGAAGAAATGCTGTCTCACATTACTTCTGCAACAGCTTGGTGTGTAATTTCAAGGAGGCTCAAGGACCCACATTAAACTCCTGCTCTAAACCTTGGCTTCCCATAACTCATGGGAAAGGGAGACAGGAAGCTCAGGCTGGTGGTCCATGATGATATCTTTGATGATGGACAGTCCCAAATGTAGCAGTGGTAGTAGGCCTCCTTGCATGTCATCCCCTGAAGTACTGGACTTGGTAGTGCTGGCTTAATGGCCAAGGGGAGCTTTGAACCAGGAAATAATCAGCTGGTTTTATTAACTGCAACAGGCTAGGTAGAATAGAAATGAAAATGACCACAGCACTGCTGCCCCTGGCTATTCAGGACCTCACCTCCATCAACAGAGAAAAGTCTGCCAGGACCAACACTCTGCCTTCCTCACAGGAATCCTGCCATGTTAGTGCTTTTGAATAATATGTTCTTGTTAACTTAATAAGGAAGAATAGCTTCCTTGTTGAGTTTCTGCTTCCAGGTAGACACGTACATTTTGAAAGGAAGGGGACTTCAATGTCTTAACCCAAAGGGGTGTCTTCTCTGGGTTAGGTCTGGTTGTGGGGACAGGGGTTAGGAGCAGAGTTTGGGGACTGGTCCTTTGTTGAATTCCTAAAACTTTTGAACATACGACAAAGACTTTTAATTACATAATTACACATAAGGGTGAAATGAAATACTTTGGACGGGTAGCAGGAAATGTGGATTTCTATAGGGAGGAAGTGGCTGATAGCAGTTCTTTTCCAAAGAGGCTGTGGTGCAGCGTGGTGGCAAGACTTTGGGTTTCAGAGTAAAAAAGTCTTGTTCTAAACCTGCCTCTGAATCTTACTGACTCAGTGGAGACAGGGGAGCTTTGAGGCTCTGCAAAAAGTGATTCAACCCAAACACACACAGGCCTTATTTTGTGGCTTCAAGGTTTGAACGTTGCTGGTGAAACCATGACAACAGAATTAACCCTGCTTAGTTTGGGGCAAATTTCTCAACTTCCTGAGCCCAGTTTCCTCATCTGTGAAATGAGTGTGATAATACCTACCTCATAGTGGTGTTATGTGGAATTAAATGAAATAATACACACTATATATTTCATCAATTCTAAAACACATATTCCTCCCCTCCCCTCCCTCAAATTAAAAAGTTCCCTGAAATTGGGATGGTATCCAGGAGTGGATCCAGGTTTTATGGGGCTGAAACTTATATTATTTGGGGAACTTTAAAAAAATGATGAATGCAAAATTAGGTAAAATGTGAATATTTGTTTAGATGAGAAAGGAATCACAACAAATTATAAATTTAAAAAAGCTGAAATAAATCACGAACACCTTAAAATCCACAAAAAACACCGTAATATTTATTAATTAACTGCTTGACACGCCTCTATAATACCTCTTTGTCCTACATTTTTTCGGTTGTATAACAGTGATTTTGTTATGTCATTTTCTATAGAGCAAATAGGTAGGCTACTCAGTCTTCCTTCTCTGTGGTTGATGGAGAATTATTTTTTACTATAGATATTTTAGAGAAGTGTTTTCCAGCTTCACCATTTATTTTAGGTAATGTCAGATAAATTTTTAGGATTGTCAAATTTGGGGAAACCTCTATGAAGTTTTTTTCATATGGGAGCTATAAGATTTGGAAGAATTTTCCACGGGCTAGTTTTTGGCTTCATACACTTCAAACCTTGTTTTTTCCCACTGCTCGTGCCATATACCTCTGGTGAGCATGGTGGGACATGTTGACACTCGATACAACCTGGAGCCCTGCACTGAGGGTCTCACCGCAGGGGAGCTGACGGTGTGGAGGGTAGAAGAGGTGGACACTGTTGCTGCACCAGAATGACCAGCAATGACTTGACTGCACGAATGTGACTGCGACCACGTGCACACATCCCACTGAACCCAGACTAAATGTATCCCCAAGTCAACTTTCCCTTTAAGAAGATCCCCAAATTGCCCATGGCCACTCCAGTGCCAGCCAACACAGGGGGAAGTATGGCAGAGGGGAAGTCAGAGTGCAAAGAGACAGTGGTCTGATTGCAGCTAAAATACCTGTTTCAAATTTTATAAAAATATGTGGCCATGTGAATACACTACTGGGGTCCCTCTCGGAACCTTGGGAGGGTCTGTGCAAGTGCAGGGCCTTGAGACTTATTAAGTTTCCTTAGCTTCACAATAAATACACCCTGGATGGCATCCTTCAATTAATTGGTAGTGATTTTGCTTTTCTGGTGGCACATGAAATAATGGCTATGTTACAGTTGGTGGCACCTTAGATTCCATCTGATACATGTAAAGCATCCCACACAGTGCCTGGCACACACACCAGGGGTTCAGTAAGTGTTCCTTCCTTCCTCCCCTTAGTGAAAACCCAAAAAACAGGGCTCTGTCAATGGAGGGGACTATGCCCTTCAAGTGCATTAGTGAAGAATCAGCTTTGTATAAGTTGATAGACCATTAGTTTGCCTATAAAATTTTAAATTGCAGTTTTTGAATTCATAGATCTTAGCTCAGGGTCAATAAAAAGTGATTGATAGGTAACCAGCAAGTGCCCAGGGACAGATGATGTCCTGTTGCTTTGTCAGTGGTCGATAATAGTGTACTCACCGCGAGCCAATCTCTAACAAAGAAAGCCCAGCCCTAAGAAACAGGAAAAAAAATGGCTACAATGTATTAAAGACACCTGACTGTGCAGAGTAAAGGAGAGTTTTCCCTGGTATCAGCCCTGATGCTGCCCCTGCATCTTCTTGAAGGGCATGTGAAAGAAAATCTGAGCTCAAGCCCAGAGTCAGGACACAATGAAAGCCCTTGTGTTTTATTTTCCTTTCCACTTCCTTCTTCATCTTATGTTTTGCTCTTTCCTTTCCTCCATTTTGCCCACATTTTCTAGATTGTTTTCTTATTGTCACTTCCTGCAAAAAGAAAAAAGATTCCACTGTTCATTGTGTGTTAGTGCTCCTGGGCATCCTATCTGACTTTCTACACCTCAGAGGTATTTATATATAAAGGATTAAGGTGTGGAGTACTGACACAGTAGGGGTCTGGGAAGCCCATTTCTGTGGGAATGTAAATTGATACAGCCACTATGGAGAACAGTATGGAGGTTCCTTAAAAAACTAAAAATAGAACTACATATGACCCATCAATCCCACTACTGGGCATATACCCTGAGAAAACCATAATTCAAAAAGAGTCATGTACCACAACGTTCATTTAGCTCTATTTACAGTAGCCAGGACATGGAAGCAACCTAAGTGTCCATCGACAGATGAATGGATAAAGAAGATGTGGCACATATATACAATGGAATATTACTCAGCCATAAAAAGAAATGAAACTGAATTATTTGTAGTGAGGTGGATGGACCTAGAGTCTGTCATACAGAGTGAAGTAAGTCAGAAAGAGAAAAACAAATATCATATGCTAACACATATATATGGAATCTAAAAAAAAAAGGTTCTGAAGAACCTAGGGACAGGACAGGAATAAAGACACAGACACAGAGAATGGACTTGAGGACACCAGGAAGGGGAAGGGGAAGCTGGGACGAAGTGAGAGAGTGGCATGGACATATATACACTACCAAATGTAAAATAGATAGCTAGTGGGAAGCAGCCGCATAGCACAGGGAGATCAGCTCGGTGCTTTGTGACCACCTAGAGGGGTGGGATAGGGAGGGTGGGAGGGAGACACAAGAGGGAGGGGATATGGGGTTATATGTATACGTATAGCTGATTCACTTTGTTATACAGCAGAAACTAACACACCATTGTAAAGCAATTATACTCCAATAAAGATGATTAAAAAAAAGGCAAATGTATTTTCTTTCTCTGGCACCAATTTAAATTTGCCGTAATTCTGAGGCTGCCTACACGTTTCATGTGCGACTGTGTGTTAATGCACCCCATTTGCCCCACATCGTGGGTCAAGCTGTATTTCAGGTTTGGTATAATTATAATGGTGTTATTTCATGAACTATAGGGATTGTGAATAATTAAGATTCATTCTAGAATGAGCAAGGAATTTACTGGAATAAAGGCATGTAATAAAAAAGCAAGCCTCTTTCAATTTCTAACAAGGAGCTTGGTGAGTCTGTATCGGTGAATTTGATTTTGTAACAATTGTTTTCCTTAAAGTAATTTGGATGCTACATTAGTTCTAATTATTATGATTTCCTGTTTAGAACCCAGATACCTTCTTGATATGTCCCCCACAGTATATTTCTGGAAATGACTTCAACCAATTACATTAGCTTTTACTCCCTTGGTTTCAATGTGGTTCACCAGACAGGAACCAGGCTGCTCTAGTGTGCAGCCCAGATAGCGCGAGGCAGTGGGTTGAAATTTAAAATTACCCGAAGGTGCTATGTGGTCTGAAGGGAGCCTAAGTGGAGGAATGTGACACAGCTGAGGGTTCTGATGGGCGGGGGTGGGGCTGTTTGGATGTCTGAAATATCTGACCAACTGTTCTTTTAGGGATGATGTTGATGACTATTTCATCTGGTACCAAGTCTACTTTCAGTGTTTGACTAAGGAAGGTGACAGTGATGACAACAATAATGAAATTTACCTTCAGAAAATTTCCCCTTAAATGTTGTAGATGTAGCAGCTTAGGACAAATCAGAGAAGAGTCCTTATGGTCTTCTTAATGTTACTACTTTTATGAATAATAATGCTTTGTCATTTACAAAGACCTTTCCATATTGCATGGCAGATATCATTGGTCCCATTTTACAGGTATTTAAACTGAGGCACAGAGAGGTCCAGGTGTGTATTCAGTGTTGCTTAGAGTAAGCAGGGGAGATGGTACTTAAACCCCAGTTCCCTGTTCCCACTTCTCCCCTAGTGATGTCATACCCCATGCAGCAGTGGTGGCAGGGGTTCACAGGAAGTTGACAGGGATCTTCAGCCCCCTCTGGGTACCCTCTACACCCTGTGAATCTGCCGGGGGAGCAACATGCTCCAAGACTGTCCCTAAGGGGCGTGTGCCCTCTCCCTGTACACATACTGGCTGTCAGAAGACTAAGGAATTCTACATGAGAGGGATTTTTATAACACCTGCACTGACCCTCTCAAAGATCTGGAAGCATCATCCAGCTACACAGGGCTAGCTGGGATTTCAGGCATTTAGCATGGAGAAAACATTCTTCTCCAGAGTCATTTTCAGCTCTTATCCATATGTCTAAGTTTAAAAAAGAGAGAAAAAGAGGGCAAACCTACCTTGTGTATGTTTCCCTTGCTTGTGTTTCCCTTTCTGAAGTCAAGTTTCTTGGCACATTTGGCAGTTTACCATCAGAAAGCTAAAGGCAAAGACAGAAACTGAAGACAGGAGACGCTCTTCTGTGCTGTCTTGTCCCCCTGATACACTGAAGAAATACTCAGAAGAAAGGTAATGTGGGGCTCTTGCAAAAAGATTCAGCCTATGAGAGTGCAGAGTGACCGGGAACAAGACACTCAGAAAGCAGAGATCTTTTAAACCTCATTTGGTAAAACCAATACTTCAGCTACTCCTCTACTCCCACTCAGTAGTGGGACGCAAGACCTGGGAGAAATTTCACCGAGAAAGAAGTGGTTGTTTACAGCACAGACAATAGGCCAGCAGGTTTAATTTCCCCTCAGTTTTATAAGAGCATGTAACTTGAAACCAGTTTAATTAAATAACTCCTGGATTTCAATGGCTGATGACTTGGGCCAGAAAGCCTGGAACCGCCACGGTTACTAAGGATGTGGTGGACAGGGGGCTGGGAGCCCACAAGCTGCAGTAACTATGGGCCAAAGCAGGCCTTTTAAAATGATCCTCCAGTAGTGCTCTTAGGCCTGGGAGTGTGGAGGCCTTTGAGAAGGTCAGCAGGGGCCCCCATGAGTCACAGCTTTTGTGTTTGGGACTGTGCCCTCCTCTGGAATCCCAGCTACCTGCTGTGGATTACTTGGCGTGAACTGTTTGACAGTGTCTCCCTGTGCCAGGGCTGCCAGGGAGGCAGAAGGAATCCTTTGGGATTTGAAGCCCAACAGCTGTGGACTAGGCATGGCTAAGAGGTCTCTGGGTACAGTCATCAAGTCCAAGGTGTTCATGTGTGGGCAAGACGTTCTCGCTCGAGATGAGCAGAACCAATGCTGTGCCTCTCCCCCGCTCTTCCAGAGGGGTGCAAAGGGTCATTGACATAACAGGCTGATAGTGATGGGTAAGGTCAAGGAGTTTGGAGTCAGATCAACCCACTTTCATATCCTGCCAACCCTCTCCCCCGCCCCCACTTATTCTGTGATGTCAGCAAATTAACATTTTTGAGCTATCATTTCTTCAATGCAGAAAATGCGGGTAATAACAACAAATGTTATAGAATTGCTGGGAAGATTAAATGAAATAGGTATGCCACATGGCCATCTCATACATGGCCAGAGGTCGGCACTTGACCATTTTGGCTGTGGGGAAACGTTACCTGCTCGGCTGGCTGAAGTTTGCCAGAAAACACCTTGATACATCAATCTTTGTGAGAGAAAATTAGGGAGCAGAGTGTAAATCTCAAATTTTTCATCAATTCAGTTCATCTGACATATACTTTTTTTTTTTTACATTTATTTATTTATTTATGCTACGTTGGGTGTTTGTTGCTGCGTGCGGGCTTTCTCTAGTTGTGGCGAGCAGGGGCTGCTCTTCGTTGTGGTGCACGGGCTTCTCATTGCTGTGGCTTCTCTTGTGGAGCACAGGCTCTAGGTGCACAGGCTTCAGTAGTTGTGGCACATGGGCTCAGTAGTTCTGGCGCACGGACTTAGTTGCTGACATATATTTGAAGTGTCTTATATGCCAGGTGCCAAGGACCCAGGAATGAATAAGGTAGAGCTCTGCCTTCAGTAAAAGCACTTTCTTCTTCTTTTTTTTTTTTTTGGCCACGTGGCTTGTGGAATCTTAGTTTTCTGACCAGGCATGGAACCCGTGCCCCCTGCAGTGAAAGCATGGAGTCCTAACCACTGGACTGCCAGGGAATTCCCTAAAAGCGCCTTCTGGTGCAGTGGGTTTCAAGCCTTTGACTATGACCCATGATAGGAAATATCACAATGCAGTACACACTCATACAAAGTATTTATACAAAAATTGGAACAAAAGTTTCTTGAAATAATACTTGCCTTTGCATGCAAAGCACTCTTTTTTTTTTTAAACATCTTTATTGGAGTATAATTGCTTTACAATGGTGTGTTAGTTTCTGCTGTATAACAAAGTGAATCAGCTATACATATAAATATATCCCCATATCCCCTCCCTCTTGTGTCTCCCTCCTACCCCCTCATCCCACCCCTCTAGGTGGACACAAAGCACCGAGCTGATCTCCCTGTGCTATGCGGCTGCTTCCCACTAGCTATCTGTTTTACATTTGGTAGTGTATATATATCCATGCCACTCTTTCACTTCGTCCCAGCTTCCCCTTCCCCCTTCTCGTGTCCTCAAGTCCATTATCTACGTCTGCGTCAAAGCACTCTATTTTTATGCTATTTTATTTCATTTAAAAAATGCCAATGGTGACTAACTAAATTGATTTTATCCTGCTTATGGATCACAACCTTTAGCTTGAAAAATACTAACTCTGACCTTCGGTATGACCAGGGCTGGCATGAGCCTTTGTGAAAACGGTATGGGAGTCTAGGGGGGTGACCACTCAGAAGGGGCAGGAATAGGTCTGGATCTTGATTACTCTAAGACAGGCTTGAATTCCATCCCCTTTACCTTTGATTATTAGTTTAGAGATGGACATGTGACACAATTCTAGCCAATGATACAAGAAAGGACATCTTCAGTGGGGCTCCTGGGAATGGTTTTCCCTGCTCTAAAAAAGGGGCCTGGGAAAGGGGCATTCCTTTTTCTGCCCCAGGCACTGTGGTCTACCTGTGCTGCTTGGACCTGGGGCAGGACCATAGTTAAACACGGCAACATAATACGTGAGCCCTGAACCTGGTCATCACAGAGTGCGATGGAAAGAAAGAACCTGGGTTCCTGGTGACATTTCGGAGCCACTGAATTAACTAACTTTGGAATTGCCCTACTTCTGGACTAGTCATATGAGATAATACATTTTTCTTATTGTTTAAACTTCTTTTAGTTGGGGGTCTCTATTATTTACATCCCGAATGATGGACTGGTTTACCTGTCTCTCTTTTTTTAAAATTGAGGTATACTTGCTTTATAATATAATATTCTCTAAGTTTCAGGTGTACAACATAGTGATTCACAATTTTTGAAGGTTATACTCCATTTATAGTTACTATAAAATATTGGCCATATTTCCTGTGCTGTACAATATGTCCTTGTAGCTTATTTATTTTACACATTGCAGTATGAATCTCTTAATCCCTTACTCCTGTCTTGCTCCTCTCCCTTCCCTCTCCCCACTGGTAACCACTAGTTTGTTCTTTATATATGTGAGTCTGTTTCTTTTTTTTATTATATTCACTAGTTTGTTTTATTTTTTAGATTCCACATGTAAGTGATATCATCCAGTATTTGTCTTTCTCTATAGGACTTATTTCACTAAGCATAATATCCTCCAAGTCCATCCATGTTGTTGTAAATGGCAAATTTTCATTCTTTTTTATGACTGAGTAGTATTCCATTGTAAATATATACCACATCTTCTTTATCCATTCATCTGTTGATGGGTACTTAGTTGCTTCCATACCTTGGCAGTTGTAAATAGTGCTGCTATGAACACTGGGGTGCTATATATCTTTTCAAATTAGTGTTTTTGTTTTATTTGGTTATATACCCAAGAGTGGAATTGCTGGATCATATGGTAGTTCTATTTTTAGATTTTTGAGGAACTTCCACACTGTTTTTCACAGTGGCTGCACCAATTCACATTCCTACCAACAGTGTACAAGGATCCCTTTTCTCTACATCCTTGACAACGTTTGTTTATTTGTGATGTTTTTAATGACAGCCATTCTGACAGGTGTGAGGTGATATCTCATTGTGGTTTGGAGTTGCATTTCTCTGATGATTAAAGATGTCGAGCATCTTTTCACGTACCATCTGTATGTCTGCTTTGAAAAAATGTTTATTCAGGTCTTCAGCCCACTTTTTAACTGAGTTTTTTGTTTTTTTGATGTTGAGTTGTGTGAGCTGTTTATATATTTTGGATATTAACCCCTTATCAGTCATATCATTTGCAAATATTTTCTCCCATTCATTAGGCTGTCAATGTTTTCCTTTGCTGTGCAAAAGCTTTTAAGTTTAATTAGGTCCCATTTGTTTATTTTTGTTTTTGTTTCCATTGCCTTAGGAGACAGGTCCAAAAAAATATTGCTATGATTTATGTCAAAGAGTTTTCCACCTATGTTTTCTTCTAAGAGCTTTATGGTTTCCAGTCTTACATTTAGGTCTTTAATCCATTTTGAGCTTTATTTTTGTATATGGTATTAGAGAATGTTCTAATTTTATTCTTTTTTTTTTTGCGGTACGCGGGCCTCTCACTGTTGTGGCCTCTCCTGTTGTGGAACACAGGCTCCGGACGCGCAGGCTCAGCGGCCATGGCTCACGGGCCCAGCGGCTCTGCGGCATGTGGGATCTTCCCAGACCGGGGCACAAACCCGTGTCCCCTGCATCGGCAGGCGGACTCTCAACCACTGCACCACCAGGGAAGCCCTAATTTCATTCTTTTACATGTAACTGTCCACTTTTCCCAGTTACCTGTCTCTGGCATCTGGAGCATGTGCTATGAATTTTTAACTTTGAATCACTTGGGAACTAGTAGAATCAGATTAAGGCCACTTAATTAACCCCTTAAATATGGTGTTTAATTAGGTTCACATTATGCAAATGGACACCTTCTAATTGTAAACTGTGGAATGACTAAATTGATTTAAAAATTTTAGTTAACCAATGCAACAAGTCATTCAGCTGTGTGATTTAGGGCAAATTACTTCACTTCTCTGTGCCTCAATTTCTTCTTCTGTTTATAAAACAGGAACATTGGACTGGAGATTATTTTCCTGTCTAAGATTTTGTGCTGCTCTAGGATAGTGCTGAGCGAATTCCACAGAGAAAGGAGTTTGCCTTTAAGTGGCTGTCATGACTATTTGTGGGGCCTTTATGTTTGAATAGAAAGTTTTATTTTGGAAGCTAGGGTTGGTGGTGGTGATGTGTTGAGATTTTATAGGACAGGGTTAGCAATCCGAAGCTCTAGATTTAGGTCGTGGCTCTACTGTTTGGTGGCTATAAAAACCTCATAAGGGGCTTCCCTGGTAGCGCAGTGGTTAAGAATCTGCCTGCGAATGCAGGGGACACGGGTTCCAGCCCTGGTCCAGGATGATCCCACATGTAGTGGAGCAACTAAGCCTGTGCGCCACAACTACTGAGCCTGCACTCTAGAGCCCGCGAGCCACAACTACTGAAGCCCGTGCACCTAGAGCCTGTGCTCCACAACAAGAGAAGCCACTGCAATGAGAAGGCCGCATACTGCAACGAAGAGTAGCCCCCATTCGCTGCAACTAGACAAAGCCCGCATGCAGCAACGAAGACCCAATGCAGCCAAAATTAAAATAAAATAAATTAATTAAAAGAAAAAACTCTCATAGGTTACGTCATTCACTGTGTACAAGGCTGCCTTGGATACTCTGTTCTCTATGAGCATCTGTTTCCCCTTCCATAAAATGGAGATAATAGTCTGTACCTTATCTGTTGACTTTTCAAGGGGATGTGAGAATCAAATGAGGAACAGATAAAAACAAAGCACTTGGTTAGCCATTAATGTGTTATGTAAAAGATGTCACTGTCTTGGTGATGTAAACCATAGTGTTCGTTTAGCCTGTGAAATTCTGTGCTGTGTTTCTAACAAACTCTCAGAAAACTACTTAGGTCCCAATTTTGTGCCAGAGAAATAACCATCAGGCTCCTTGGCTGTGCCCTCAGGCTCTCCCTTTACTCCCTTCCTAGTTTCTAAAGAACTGTTTATGGCTTAATAGTGGGCACAGTCCCCTGATTTTATTCTATGACTTTTCTCACTTGCTAATAAATAACTTCCATACAGAGTGAAGTACGTCAGAAAGAGAAAAACAAATACCGTATGCTAACACATATATATGGAATCTGAAAAAAAAAAAAAAGGCTCTGAAGAACCTAGGGGCAGGACAGAAATAAAGACACACACACAGAGAATGGACTTGAGGAGACGGGGAGGGGGAAGGGTATGCTGGGACGAAGTGAGAGAGTGGCATGGACATACATACACTACCAAATGTAAAATAGATAGCTAGTGGGAAGCAGCGACATAGCACAGGGACATCAGCTAGGTGATTTGTGTCCCCCTAGAGGGGTGAGATAGGGAGGGCGGGAGGGATGGAGATGCAAGAGGGAGGGGATATGGGGATATATGTATATGTATAGCTGATTCACTTTGTTATACAGCAGAAACTAACACACCATTGTAAAGCAATTATACTCCAATAAAGATGTTAAAGAAAAAAGAAGGTGTATATATATGTATAACTGAATCACTTTGCTGTACAGCAGAAATTAACACAACATTGTAAATCAACTATACATCAATTAAAAAAATAAAATTCCATAAGGGAGAAAAAGAAATAAAATAAGGGAACTGAGAAAATGACTTGAAGCGTGCAGAGGTGAGTTTTGAGTTGAGTATAGATCTGTCTGGAGTTGACTTTCTCTTAGAAAAACCCACATTTTCATTCAAATACAGTATTGGCTTAGAAAACAGAGCACTTAGTGGTCCTTGGTAGGCAAGTCGATGGAATTAAGCATAAATAAACAAGCATGTTGATTCGTTGTCCCCTGACAATGGGCTCTGGTTGTAAAATAAAAGAGAAAAAATTAATATTCCAAACTAAATGTGAGGAGTCAGGCTCTTCCTGCCTTTTTCTCTCCATGAAATTCTGCTTGTCTTACTCATTCTTGTTGGTGATCTAATCTGAGTACCAAGAGATTAGATGATTTTCCTGACTGGTGAGTGTCCCTCACAAAATCTGTCATTGGAGCTGGGGCCCAATGCCTGGCCTCGGATCCCAATAACCATCCCATATGTCTCTATAAATAGACCATTATCAAATGCTTTTTATCGGGTTTGGATTGGACAACAACCGTGACTCTTAATGTCCCTTCCTTCCCTCTCATCTGATTTTAAATTATCTCTGACAGTCAGGATGTAAGTCTGCTGTGTTCAGAGTTCAGAGTTCTGAACACAATTTCCCAACGTAAGGCAGGCTAGAAATACATATTCTAGACAAAACATGGAAATCCTACCAATTGGTGGTAAATTCCCTCCGAGTTTCTCTCTTCCCTTTCAGGAAACATGGCTCGGGTCTCCTGTCCTTGTTAACACCAGCTCCTCCGGTCTGGCGATAAATCATCACCTTGGCAACACCGCTTCCCACGATCCACAAAGCTTTGGACAACCAGTCTCTGTTTTGCCTTTGTCTCCTAGTCTTTGGCCAGTAGGGTACAGGAGCCCATGACCCTGCTCATCCCAGCTTTGTTTTGTCCAAACTCTTTTGTGCAAAGAGGAAAACCAGGATTTTGAAGCATGCTCTGGGCTGGGCTGGCACGGTGCACTGCGAAATAAATCACATCTCCTGTATTTTAGAGCAGCTGGACATTAGCACTTTCAATGGACAGGAGAGTCTGGCCAAAACAGGACTGGGATGAACAGGGTTATCCTTTCAGAATGCTGATTTTGGGGGGAGAATGCCTCTTCCCTGTTTTTATACGTCATGAGTCCCCTTCCCTTCCTGGCAGCTGCTGAGATGCAGGAGTTCCTGCAGCAAGCATCCTACTCACAACCACATGTTGACTGCACAGACTAGGCACAGTCTGTATCTTTCAAATCTGCACGCACACAAGTCATTAACCCTGGAAAAGTCAGGAGAGGAGGTTTAATTTAATAAAATGAATTAAAATGTAAACACAACACCAGTTAAAAACCAACAGTTTCATCTTCAACTTTCACAAGGCTATACCAACTGGTTGCAAAGGGGAAAAGGATTAACATTTACTGAGAGCCAAGTGTGTGCTAGGATCATTAAATTCTCACAACAGCCCTATGAAGCAGCTACTATTTTTGCTTCATCCCCACCCCTTTGGAGGTTATGCCAGGCAGTGGTGGTGGTGGTGGCTGCTGACACTGGCAACAGGAAAGGGGTTTCGGAAGCAGTGCCTAAGCCGCATGCCTTTTAATTGTCCTGGGAGACATCCCTGGATAAGTAGGTAGAAACAACAGGACTTTGATGGCCAAAGGTTCCAGCATGACTTTCCGTAAGCACTTGGGGAAACACACTGTATAACCCCATCAAATTATGTTGAACTAAACTGCATGCCTCGGTTGTGGGATAAGGTTGGTTCAATCACCCATGTCTTGTACCCAGTGATTTTAAAGAGCTGTATCTCAGTCAGTTTGGGCTGCTATAACAGAATACCGTAGACTGGTGGCTTAAACAACAAACATTTATTTCTCAGAGTTCTGGAGTCTGGGAAGTCCAAGAATAAAGTGGCACCAGATCCAGTATCCATGAGGACACTCTTCTTGGTTTGCAGAGGATCATCTTCTTATTCTATCCTCACATGGCCAAGAGAAAAGTCATCTCTCTTGTGTTTCTTCTTATAATGGTATAAGCCCATTCACGAGGGCTCCATCTCTCAAGGCCACACCTCCTAATACCATCACATTAGGGGTTAGGATTTCAACATATGATTTTGGGGGAACACAGAATTTTTTTTTAACATCTTTATTGGAGCATAATTGTTTTACAGTGGTGTGTTAGTTTCTGCTGTATAACAAAGTGAATCAGCTATATGTATACATATATCCCCATATCCCCTGCCTCTTGCATCTCCCTCCCACCCTCCCTATCCCACCCCTCTAAGTAGACACAAAGCACTGAGCTGATCTCCCTGGTAACACAAAATTTAATCCATGACTATCTGGTTTCAATGTCTCTGGGGGTATCAGATTCATCAAAGGCGCTCAAATACTTGCGTATGGATGCATCTGTATGACCTGACTTTTCATTTGGTGTGATCTGGCTAGTAACAGCTCAGGAGTAGGGTTAGGAGAAGGAATCTTAACATTCTGCACCCAAGCGGCAGTAGGGTATAGCGGTTACAAGCACAGATTTGGGGTACAGAGTTCGGATTTAGACTGAGGTGTGTCATCGCAATTCTCCTACTTGTTTCATGGGTGACGTTAGGCAAGTTACTGAACCTCTCAATGCCTCAGTTTCTTCATCTATAAAATAGTGGTGATAAACATGACTCTTACCTCCCACAGAAATTGTGAAGATTAAATGAGTTAATATGTGTAGCATTAAAAGCAGTGCCTGGCATTTAACAAACCCTTTACAAATATTTGTTGTTATTGTTGTTATGGTGCTTGTATTTGTTTGCCAGGGCTGCCATAACAAAGTACCACAGACTGGTTGGGTTAAACAACAAAAATCTATTTTCTCACAGTCCTGGAGGCTAGAAATCTGAGATCAAGTTTGGATATCTTCTAAGGGCCTTGAGAGAAATATCTGTTCCTCTCTCCTTGGCTTGGAGATCGCTATGTTCTCTCTGTGTTTGCAGATGGTCTTCCTTCTGTGTGTGTGTCTGTATCCAGATTTCCTTTTCTTATAAGGACTTCAGCCATACTGGATTTGGGCCCACCCTAATGACCTTATTTTAACTTACTTCTTTAAAGACACTATTTCCAAATGATTTTTTTTAAGATACGAATTTTTGAAAGACACAAGCCCACAACAGTGCCTAAACAAGGTTCTTGTTGAAAATCACTTTCAGAGTAAATTGTATTCTTACAAAGTTGACGTTTTTTTCCTTTTTTTGAGTAATTAATGTAAAATTTCCACCTTTCTCATATTATCTTCTACTTACAGACTGCTTTTAAAAAAATTCGCATAAGTATTGGATTGGCCAAAAAGTTCGTTCAGGTTTTTCCATAAGATGTGGAAAAATCCGAACGAACTTTTTAGCCAACCCAATATCTTGGTCAACGTTCTATGGATGCTGGACAGGATGGATTCAATGTTCCCCTCCCCCAAGGGAAAATCCATGGAATTGTAGGTCAAGCGATAACTCAGTACCTAAACTTAGGGCAGGGTCATTATAATATACTTGAGCTTTTTTGAGTACACTCACCTTTATTTTGCTATTGATAACTAACCATGAGCAGTCACTTTTTTTCAACAGATTGTTATTAGTTAGGAAATACCATGTCAGTGAAGTCCCGAAATGTTGATGGCTGGTGTGAAGAGGTAGCTCTGAGTGTGAGCTGAGACTGGTCAGGCATGGTTGAGTACTGGTGGAACTCACCTGGGGTTTGACTGTCTACATACAGTCATTCTCACACAGGTCAGGCATGTTAAGTAAGATTCTCTGGGTGGCAAATGTCAGAAACCAACTCCAGCTAGCTTAAGCAGAAAAAAGGCTATACTGGGAGGATACTGGGAAAACTCACCAAGTCCCAGGAATCACTGAATTCCCAGGACTCAGGTGGACTGGGGACCAGGGCAGGAGTTCTAGGCCTGTGCTGGGTCTTTTCCATTTGCCTCTCCAGTCCACTTTCTACCCTTCCCACTCTGCTCTGTGCTCCATTGGACTATATGACGGGCTCTAGGGACTGCATCAATGAGCTCCTGTTCCCTGGACTTCTGGCTGGGTTTGGCCAGTGGTGTATCCTGCCCAGAGATCAGAGGAAGAAAGGAGAGTGAGATCAGGATGTTTCTTCCCTTGGCTCCTACCTTGGGGAATGCCTTGGGTTGGCCAGTCTCTTGGCCGGCAGTCACAGGTCATCTTAAGTTTACCTTCTCAACATGACACTCTCCTTCCAAGTTCTAGCAACCCCTCTTGCCTTTCATCTCTTTGGCCTCAGCTGTGGTAACAGCTCTGTTTTTACCATCCCCAGGGAACTGCACTACCCCTGTGGTTTCCCTGCATCCTGACTAGTGCTGTGCTGGGCCACACTGGAGCTTGAGGCAAAAGGAGATAGCAGTAATACTGATCCTGTCATTGTTTAAAATGTTGGTATTTTGTTCATCATAGATATTTTTTGCATTAATTTTGATTTTTTAAACTATTGCATTAAAATATAATTAAATATAAACAATAAAAGTATAATTTATCTTGCTTACTAAGATGTGTGGTGCCCCCTTAACTTTTGCACCTGAGGCCTCACTCACTTTACTCTACTCCCATTACATTTTTTAACATATTTATTTAAATTTTTATCTTATATTGGAGTATAGCTGATTAACAATGTTGTTTTAGTTTCAGGTGTACTGCAGAGTGGTTCAGTTATACATATACATGTATCTATTCTTTTTCAAATTCTTTTCCCATTTAGGTTATTACAGAGTATTGAGCAGAGTTCCCTGTGCTATACAGTAGGTCCTTGTCAGTTATCTATTTTAAATGTAGCAGTGTGTACGTGTCAATCCCAAACTCCCAATCTATCCCTACCCCCCACCCTTCCTCCCTCGTAACCATAAGTTTGTTCTCTAAGTCTGTGAGTCTGTTTCTGTTTGGTAAATAAGTTCATTCGTATCTTTTTTTTTTTTAGATTCCACAAATAAGCATTATCATATGATATTTGTCTTTCTCTGTCTGATTTCATGTAGTATGATAATCTCCAGGTCCATCCATGTTGCTGCAGAAGGCATTATTTAATTCTTTTTAATGGCTGAGTAATATTCTGTTGTATATGTGTACCACATCTTTATCCATTCACCTGTCGATGGACATTTACGTTGCTGCCATGTCTTGGCTATTGTAAACAGTGCTGCAATGAACATTGGGGTGCATGTATCCTTTTGAACCATGTTTTTCTCCAGATATATGCCCAGGAGTGGGATTGCTGGATCATATGGTAGCTCTATTTTTAGTTTCTTAAGGAACCTCCACACTGTTCTCCACAGTGGCTGCACCAATTAACATTCCCACCAACGGTGTAGGAGGGTTCCCTTTTCTCCACACCCTCTCCAGCATTTACTGTTTGTAATTAATTAATTAACTTTTATTGGAGTATAGTTGCTTTACAATGTTTTGTTAATTTCCGCTGTACAGCAAAGTGAATCAGCTGTACGTATACATATATCCCCTCTTTTTTGGATTTCTTTCCCATTTAGGTCACCACAGAGCATAGAGTAGAGTTCCCTGTGCTATACAGTAGGTTCTCAATAGTTACCTATTTTATACATAGTATCAATACTATATATATATGTCAATGTCAATCTCCTAATTCATCCCCACCCCTGCTTTCCCCCTTGGTATCCATACGTTTGTTCTCTACGTCTGTCTCTCTATTTCTGCTTTGCAGATAATATCATCTGTACCATTTTTCTAGATTCCACATATATGCATTAATATACAATATTTGTTTTTCTCTTTCTGACTTACTTCACTCAGTATGACAGTCTCTAGGTCCACCCACATCTCTGCAAATGACCCAATTTCATTCCTTTTTATGGCTGAGTAATATTCCATTGTATATATGTACCACATCTTCTTTATCCATTCCTCTGTTGATGGACATTTAGGTTGCTTCCATGTCCTGGCTATTGTAAATAGCACTGCAGTGAACATTGGGGTGCATGTGTCTTTTGGAATTACGGTTTTCTCTGGATATATGCCCAGTAGTGGGATTGCTGGGTCCTATGGTAGTTCTACTTTTAGTTTTTAAGGAACCTCCATACTGTTCTCCATAGTGGCTGTATCAATTTACACTCCCACTAACAGTGCAAGAGGGTTCCCTTTTCTCCACACCCTCTCCAGCATTTATTGTTTGTAGATGTTTTGATGATGGCCATTCTGACCAGTGTGAGGTGCTACCTCATTGTAGTTTTGATTTGCATTTCTCTAATGATTAGTGATGTTGAGCATCCTTTCATGTGTTTGTTGGCAATCTGTATATCTTCTTTGGAGAAATGTCTATTTAGGTCTTCTGCCCATTTTTGGATTGGGTTGTTTGTTGTTTTGATATTGAGCTGCATGAGCTGTTTGTAAATTTTGGAGATTAATCCCTTGTCAGTTGCCTCATTTGCAAATATTTTCACCCATTCTGTGGGTTGTCTTTTCATTTTGTTTATGGTTTCCTTTGCTGTGCAAAAGCTTTTAAGTTTAATTAGGTCCCATTTGTTTAGTTTTGTCTTTATTTCCGTTACTCTAGGAGATGGATTGAAAAAGATACTGCTGTGATTTCTGATTACATTTTGTAAATTTTCCCATGATAAATTCCTCCTCTCTGAGCAAGCAATTTGTGTCCTGATAGGACCCTGACTGACGTAGATACTTCCTTTCAAAAGTACAGATTGTGAATCGTTGGCTCTCAGGGAGTATTTTACCAAAGACATGATTTATTTGACCAAAATTTAGTTTTGAAATTTAGTTGACAACTTAAAAAAAATTGGAAGACCTTCATGTAAAAATCTAGATTTCTGGTTTCTCTTGGAAAAAAATCAAACAATTTGGCAACACTAGGCCCCTCTCCCATGTGGCAACAATTGGATGGAGGTTAGCAGCTGCCCCTTCAGACTGGGCATGGCTCTCCTGTTGGACATAGTCCCCACCACTCTCTATTATCCCCCCAAACACAGACTTAGTGTTAGCTGCCACTTATTTTCATAGTGGCTCTGCTATTTTATGATACTTGCCTACTTGCTCAGCTGATCCCTGTAAGGTACTGATGTTGAGATACCTGCTTTACCCCTGTGTTTTTATAAGATTCTGCTCCCAACCTCTGTGACTTTCAGTTCAGGGATGACATTCTCAGGAGATGGATCAGATTGGCTCAACTTGAGGCAGGTAGCCACCTCAGCGGCAAGCAACTATGACCAGAGGACCAGATCTTGTGGTTGAGCACCTGCCGGGGACCCATCCCTGAAAACGGAGGGTGGGGATTTTTAGAGAAGAGACGGTGCTTACAGCGTAATACTGTACACATTTTATATTTTATTTACGCTTTAATTGTTCGGAGTAAACACCCAACAGTATCCCATTCAGTGAATTCTGCTGATTAAATGCTTTCAAAGGCAAAAATGAAGGCAATTTGAAATTGATTTTTTTTTTTTTTTTTTTTTTTTGTGGTACGCGGGCCTCTCACTGCTGTGGCCTCTCCTGTTGCGGAGCACAGGCTCCAGACGCGCAGGCTCAGCGGCCATGGCTCACGGGCCCGGCCGCTCTGCGGCATGTGGGTTCCTCCCAGACCAGGGCACGAACCCGTGTCCCCTACATCGGCAGGCGGACTCTCAACCACTGCGCCACCAGGGAAGCCCTGAAATTGATTCTTTATGTAAACAGTGTCTGTGAGAAGGCAGTAGGGATGTGTCTACGAGCCACAGGCTGGTGCTGCAAAATTCCTCTAAGACACAGATCTGTGGTGAACTAGTTTGAGGCTGATGGTCTAACACAGCTCTTGCACATCTGAAAGCCAGGCTAAGGATGGCGAGTGTGGGAACCCGTGATCCTGTCTCTTGCCTGGCCCATGGCAATGCTAATACACTGTCGAATTCCTTACTGCTAAGCTTAGGAATGCTTCTCAACACAGCTCTCCAGGAAACCAGTATTAACTAAGCAGGTGGCACATGAAAAAAACCCATTTGTCACTCTTTCCCAAGAGGCTTTCTGGGTGACTTATTGTGGAGGCTCCTTGAGCTACTGGAGCCAGGATTTTATTGGCATTTGTGCATGTTTGGTTGGAGATTGCTGTTCTCAGCAGATTAGAGGTGGGATGCTCTCACTCATCAAGGTAACTCTGCCAGCTGTGGTCTTGCTAGAGACCCAAGGAAACCAGCCTAAGTCCTGCCCCTGAGGAGCATCAGACAGACTAAGGCTACTTGTTGAGTTTAAGGCAGGTAAGTGATTCTGTTGGGTCACAGTCGGGAAGATGAGTGAGTGAGCAGTCACAGGCCTCTGGCATCAGACTGCCCCTAAGGGGACTCTTCAGAGCATCTAGGAAGCATTTCTTCCTGGGTCCTGGGCAGGGGCCAGCTGAGGTGAAGCCATCAGAGAAGACTGCTTCTTTCACTGGTGTCTCAGGCTTCCGTCCACAGTGGTGCCATGGTTAATGGACCTGGCAGGCTTCCAGACACAGACACTGCACAGTCCATTATGAAGCCAAACCTGATCTCCTTATTCATTCTCTCACACCCCACCCCCCTGTTTCCTGATAGTTAAGTAAATAATCAAATGCAGATTGACATTGTTTGAATGAAAGCCTCAGAATTAAATGTTTAGTCCTCCTCAGGACATTTGTTTATCCTATTATTTAGGGGTCACCTTGTGACTTTATTAATCCTCTCTTGTGTCAGCCACTCCTCAGCTTTGAAAGGGTATGAAAGACATAGATGTGCGGAGACCTGGGCTGCCTCTATCAGGCTAGGTGTTCTGTTCAAGGGCCCCTGCCTCTCTAGGCCTTAGTCATCCCATCTTTAAAATTTGGGGCTCGGGTTGGTGACTGAGTTCCCTTTTGGCTCTCACAGCTATCAAGCTAGCTCTGAGTTATCATTCTAAGCTCTGACCCTCTCAATCACTTACTGTGTGCTTGGAATTGCACTAAGAATTTTATGTACATTCTCTCATTTAGTTCTTACAAAAACAGGTTGAGGTAGTTACTAATGCTATCCTTTGTATCAGTTAATATTCATTTCAGCCGCTTATACAGAAATGTCCTAAACAATAATGGCTTAAATAGATAGAAGTTAAATTTTATCCCACGTTAAAAAAAAAAATAAAACAAGACATTTGGAAGTAGGCCAGGCCACTATTGATATGGTAGCTTCATGGTGTCATTCAAGATATCTATCTTTCTGTTCCACCATCCTCAGCATATCACTTCAAGGTTACTTCAGGGTTCAAGATGGCTGCAATAGCTCCAGTCATCACATGTCTATTTCAGGCAGCAAGAAGCAGGAAGAGAGTGAAAGGACTACCTTTTTTTTTTTTTTTTTTTTATTCCTAGAAATCCAAACAGTACTTCTGCTGACATTTCATTGGTTAGAACTTAGTTACACGTTTATACCTAGCTGCAAGGGAGGCTGGGAAATATCATCTTACTGTTTCACAGTCAGCAATGTAAATATTTGAGTTCTGTCATAAGGAAGAAGATGAGAGTGGATGTTGGAGTAAATTCTAAGTTTCTTCACATCATGTTTGAGCAGCAAGGAAGCAAAGCCCTAAGACATATAGCTGGTCAGTGAGTGTGGCAGGATTTGAACACAGCCCATCTGCATCCAGAGCCTGTGCTCTTAGATGCTGCACTATTAGACCCTCCCTGGAGTTCCCTTGCTGCTTCTTTCTCCTCCTTATCAGAAGCTTCATGCAATCTCCAGCTCTAAGCTTTAGTTCTCTTTCTGTATCAGGAAAACCCCTTATTGAAGCTACATGTGCAGGAAAGTTTGGCAGGACTGTAAGCCCAAGGCCAGACTGCCCTTCATCAGAGGTCCTTCTGTCACTGGTGGAAGGCACAGTACACCTGTGGAGTCTCCTCTCGTCCACTCCCTAGGCCCAGCCCTCACTCTATCGTCCCTGGTTCCTCACCTGAATGAGAATTTGCTTATTGAATACATTGCTTGCTTGAGAAGAAACTGGACTGAGAAGAAGAGAGCAAGTAAAAATCAGGTACTGACATAAATAACTGCCTTTTTTGACACAGCCTTGGACCTCGTATCTACCCAGTGCATCGTTCAAATGCCGACAGTTCGCTGACTGACTGATGTATCAGAATGGGGAGCCAGACGAGCAGATAAAAGGTCTCATGCTTAGATTTCTTCTTAAGATTCCCTTGAAAAGTTACTCAAATCAGTGCCCTTAAGTCTCCAAATGGCTTTTGCAAACCTGATAAGCTTAGTGTTTTGGGTTCACGTAACTGGCCAGTTTTGCTAAGAGACTACCAAAAGCACTGTTGTTGTCTAAACAACTCTTTTAGTTGAAGGATACAATCTAGGTTTAAAAGCCAACATGTGACTCACTTTAAAAGCTCAGAGGAGAGAGCCGTTATACTCTTAGTCTCCTTTTTATATGTTATGGTAGTTCAGACACCTGGAAGAATAACAGAGCTATTTCTTTCTATGAGTTCAGGCTTAAATTGTGGAGAGCCCCAAAGAATTTCACCTTTGGTACTTTTAAAATTCTTTCCCCCACTGTGGGTTCTTCATGAACAGAGAGGTTCACAAAGAGATTTTTCCTTAAGGAGGCAGCGTGATGTAATAGTTAAAAGTGGGGGCTGTAGCACCTGACCACCTGGCTTCAAACATAACCTTTACCAGCTCTGGAAGGTGGGGAAAATAACCTCCTACCTTTACAGGGCTGCCATGATTGCTGAGTTAATATGAGTGAAGGCACAGAAGAATGGCTGATATGCCGTAAGTGCTGGGTAAGCATGTGCTATTACCGTGTCTTTCTACAGTATCTAGACATCTGGCTCACCCTCTTAATCTTACAAATGAGAATATGGGGATCTAGAGAGGTCCAGGGGCTGTCTGCTGCATGGCCTGAGCTAGGGAGCCTTCCTTGCCCTCCCTGCTCTCCTGGGGGCAGCTCTGTGCTGGGTCAGCACCCAGCAGCTCCATTTCACACAGATGCTCTCAGGGACTCAGGTGAGGGTCAATGGTGAGAAGAGAATCAGAGATTAATTCAGGTCCTGAGTTTTCGTTTGTACATTGATGTCTCCCCTCGCTCCCCACTCTCAAAGTTATTTTCACCTTTTCACCCCTGGCCAGGCATGTATAGTCTAGGGTGTCGCCGGAAACCAAGACTGTGACATCTGAGAGACCAGAGCCGCTACCTCAGCTGCTCTTCACAGCAGAACAGTTTGAAATGACTACACTCAAAGCTAGTCCTCCCCCAGGGTTTTGATAATTCCCCCTGCCAATCATAGCACTTTGCTAAGGTTAACTAATTAATCCTCACCATATACCCGAGAGACGAAATTAAAGCTCATTTTTTCACACATGTAAAGCACCTTTTATCTAAGGATTACTAACACTGATGCATTTGTCTCCCATGACGACAGGATGACAAGGAAAATTATTACCATTTCAAGAACTGGGAACAAAGAAAACTCCCCCCCCCCCCCCCCCCAGGACACAGAGTAGGAGAGGGGCAGTCGCTGTACAGGTCTGTGGTAGCAGGATGAACACTGGAGGACACCTGTTGTCCCTGGGGTCCTAATGGGAACTTCCAGGTGGGGCTGTAACCCCATCTGGTCATTGTTCTTCACATTGTTCAAGGTTCCCCAGGGATCATGTCTGAGATGAGGAATGAGAGATGGTTCCATGGGGATGTTCAAGCCTATGTTTGGCTTCCTAAGGAACCTCCTACTTCTACTCTCCTACTTGTCTCCAGAATGCTGGTCCCTCCCCATCTCAATTTGCCAACGTTCTATTTGTGATTGAGATGAAGTGGAGCCGATGAGGAGGAGAGAGCCTGAAAAAGACATTACCAACTGAGGACCTTAAAGGGGAGGAGAGGTAGGCGGGTGGGAGGGGGATGTCAGTCAGTCTGCCAGGGCTCTGGAAACAGCATTTGGAGTAAAAGAAGGGAAAAGCGGTCTGCACCGTGGGACCCGATGAAAGGTTTGCTACGATTTCTTTGTAGTTCCTTTGGCAGTGGATTCCTTTTACTTGACTTGGCCGCACAGACGGCCAAGGCTGAGCTGCAGCCAGGGGCTGGGAACTGTATTGTCCTGAGTTACACCGTGGGTGCTCCATATGGGGGCGGGGGGGTGTCTCAGAGACGATGAAGGAGACACAAGTGGTAACTTCAGAGACACCCCTCCCATAAAGGCCAAGCAGTTGCATTTCTCCTAAGCCTCAGATTATTGGTTCAGACAACACTCCCGGAAACAATTTTCTGTTTTCCCTTCCTGATGACAGCTGTGACTTGGAGCTCAGAGCCCTGGACCTGCAGGATGTAGTGCCCCCAAGGTTGCTGCAGCTCCCTCCAGGCCTCTGAGGGGTAGGGGTGTCAGAAGGAAAGGCTCTTGCTTACTTCTAAATCCAAGAAAGAGACAGTGAGCAAGAACTTTACATTTACAGAGATTTAAGAGAAACTCTCAGAGGTGCATGACCTTATTTAAGCCTATGACAAGCATATAAGGCTAGACAGTGAATGGACATCTCTTATTTTGCCAGCGCAGCATCCCTTTCTTTGGGAAACTGACTTTTTTGTAATCACTGCATTCTGGTGGGTCTGCCAGTCACGGGACTGTCCCACCTTTCCAACCCCTTCTGTCTCCCACCCCCAGGGATAGGCGTATGGCTCTAGCTAGTCCACTGGGCTCTTTATACTGGACACTTGAATCTCATGGGGAGAGTTTCTGGGGGAGGAAGGTGTTGGAGCTGTATAAAGAGAAGGCCAGTGGATTCTTGTTTCCATGATCCCCAGGATGACTCAGAGCCTGGCTGTTCAGCTCTTCTTTCCATCCTGTGGGTTATTTATTTTCCTTTCAGTAAAGTTGTCTTTAGTTTATGCTAGCTGGAGTCTACAAAAGAAGCCCAAATTATAACACGCACACCCCGCCCCCACCCCCGCCAGGTCTTCTCACCTCAGGTCAGTGACATTTTATCACACCAAGTAAAGGCAAAGTTGCACAGCAACTTTAAGGAAAGACAGAGAGCTGAGCAGTGCTGGTAGTAAAGCTTTTTTGTAAGTCCGTCAGGCTGTGCGTCTTTCCGGGTAGCATCACGTCGGGATCCACCCCTGGGAACGTACTTCAAGTTTAACTGCAGCCACGGAGCTGGCACGTACCTGCATTCGCCCACAACCGGCCTCTTTTAAATTTTGCTCTTGTTATATTTTCGTGGGATGTGTCTTTGCTGGTAGGCTGATTCTTAAGCGTATTTGGCTGTGGGTCTATCTCTGTGTTTTCTAGACCCTATTGATCTGGCAGATGATCACAGGTAGCTGGTATAGTTCAGATGGAGAAGCAGTGAGGTTGGTGGGTGTGGTTAGTAAAGATTTAGTAGCTAGTAAATTTTGGGCAGGTGGGAGAAATCTTTTCAGGGTAGTATATATACTAAAACATATGATCCAGCATTTTACTACTTTATACCACATACAGTTCCAGGATCTATACTTATGGAAACATATAATCGCATGTTACAGCACAAGGCCCTCTCCCTCTGGAGCCTGTTCTTGTACTTTCTGCAATAGCATTAACTTAAGGATGGAGGACCTCTTTCGTGAGCTGAATCTCTTCTAAGTAAAATTAAGAAGTACTAAACTTCTGAGTTATTAACTATTTAGAGTGTTTCTAGCCCAGGACTGGATCCCAAAGGGAGTCAGAAGTGATCCTAAGACTTTTTTTTTTTGCGGTACGCGGGCTTCTCACTGTTGTGGCCTCTCTCGTTGCGGAGCACAGGTTCCGGACGCACAGGCTCAGCGGCCATGGCTCACGGTCCCAGCCTCTCCGCGGCATGTGGGATCTTCCCGGACCGGGGCACGAACCCGTGTCCCCTGCATCGGCAGGCGGACTCTCAACCACTGCGCCACCAGGGAAGCGCGATCCTAAGACTTTTGAAGTTTCTTCTACACAGAAGTTGAGTGACTGAGTGAATGGATGAATGGAGTTAGGGGTGGGAGAAATCGAAGCCTAGATCTGAAGGAACCTGGTGATCACTCAATACGACCCTGCAGTAGTTATCTACGACTGCATAACAGATCACTCCAAACCATAGTGCCTTAAGTCAAGAATCGTTTACTTTTTCCTCCTAGTTTCTGTGGGTTAGGAGTTCAGAGCAGCCTGGCGGGGTCCTCCTGGCTCAGGGTCTCTCATACGGCTGTACTCAGATGTCACCTGGACTGCAGTCCTTGGCTGGGGCTGGAAGATCTGATTCCCAGGTGGCTTACTCACATGGCTGGCAGGTTGGTACAAGCTGTTGGCGGGAAGTTCCTCTCCACATGGCCCTCTTCACAGAGCTGCAGGAGCGTCCTCCAGCATGGCAGAGGGCTTCCCCTACAGCAAGTGGTACAAGAGAACAAGGCAGAAACTCCAATGCCTGTTATGACCTAGCATCAGAAGTCACACACCATCATTTTAGGGAGGCCACTGCACAAGGGTGTGAATACCAGGAGGCCAGGGTCAGTGGGACTGTCTTGGGCCCTGACTACCACAAACCCGTTCTCTTAAAACATGATTTAAAAATTTATTATGGGGCTTCCCTGGTGGCGCAGTGGTTGAGAGTCCGCCTGCCGATGCAGGGGATGCGGGTTCGTGCCCCGGTCTGGGAAGATCCCACATGCCGCGGAGCGGCTAGGCCCGTGAGCCATGGCCGCTGAGCCTGCGCGTCCGGAGCCTGTGCCCTGCAACAGGAGAGGCCACAACAGTGAGAGACCCGCGTGCCGCAAAAAAAAAAAAAAGAAAATTATCATGAAATATTTTCAGACATAGAAAAAGGATTAAAAAAAATTAAATGGATACTTATGTGCCTACTACCCAGTTCAAGAAATAAAATATTATCAATTCAATTGACATCCCTTATGCACTCACGATGACTATATCTTCCCCCTTCCCTATCCCACTGCCCTTAGGAAACTAGTATTCTGAATTTTGTGTTTACCCTTCCATGCATTCTTTTATATTTCCACCATAAATTTGTGTATCCTAAACAATATGGGGAGTTGTTTGGCATATTCTCAAACTTTATATATGGCAGCATCCTGTATGATTCTTTTGCAACCTTCTCTTTTTATTCGAAGTTGTATTTGTGAGATCCATCTGTATTAATCTGCATGGCTCTAATTCATTTGTTTTAGTGACTGTACAGCATTCCACTGTGTTAATAAATCACAATTTGTGTATCCATTCTCCAGTTCATGGACGTTCATGTTGCTTGTAATATTTTTATTTTGCTATTACACATAATGTCATTATGAGTGTCCTTGCACTCTCCTTGTGCCCACGTGCAAGAGTTTTTCCAGGATACCAGTCTAAAGGTGGAATGGATAGGTCAGATGATATGTGCATTTTGACTTTTCTTAACAGCATCAAATTCTCTAAAACAGTTGCATTAATTTATACAACTTCCAACAGTGATTGAATCACCCTGCTCTTTATTCTGGTATTGTCAGATTAAAAATTTCGTGCAGGGGCTTCCCTGGTGGTGCAGTGGTTGAGAGTCTGCCTGCCGATGCAGGGGACGCGGGTTCGTGTCCCGGTCCGGGAAGATCCCACATGCCACGGAGCGGCTGGGCCCGTGAGCCATGGCCACTAAGCCTGCGCGTCCGGAGCCTGTGCTCCGCAATGGTAGAGGCCACAACAGTGAGAGACCCGCGTACCGCAAAAAAAAAAAAAAAAAAAAAAAAATTTCATGCAAAGCTGATGGATGTGAAATGGTATCTATTTATGGTTTTAATTTGCCTTTCCCCAGTTATTCATGAGGCTGATCGTTTTTTCACATGTGTATTGGCCACTTGGGTTTCTTCTTCTGAGTGCTGCTTGTTTACATCTTTTGCCCATTCCTATTATTTCTCTTTTTCTTATTGATTTGAAAGAGTTCTTCATAGATTCTAATTTTTGTCAATTATATATGTTGCTAACATTTTCTTCCTGTCTAATGCTTACCTTTTTTACCTTTTTGTTGTCTTGGTTGAATAGAATTTTTAAGTTAATGTAATTAAATGTGTCATTCATTTCCTTTTGGCTTGTTTATATGGCAGAGGCTGCTAGCTGTCCATTAACACCTGCATCTCCTTTCTTTTCTAGCAATAGAGCTGTGGCTGGCTGTGCTATGGAGTGCATCTAGAGGGATATATGCAACACTGACCTCGCTTGCTTCAGAGGAAATATTTGTTTCTAGATGTCCACTCTTTACTCCTGCAGCAGACTGAAGTATCATTATTATCCCAGTTTTACCTACAAGAAAACCAACTCTACACTGCCAAGGTGAGCCCATCATCTCCACGCCCTGGCTCCTCCTGTGGAGCCCTTTTGTTCTGTTACCATGCCACAAGAGAGAAAATTCAACCTAATCAAATCCAACAGATATGTACTAAGGCCCTCTCACATGCACAGCTGTGCACTAAGGCCACACCAAGATGAGCTAGACACAGAGACACAGCCTCTGGTCTGAGGAGCTTACAATCTGGCTGGGGGCAAGGCAGACTCACGTAAGTGTCTGGCTGTGTGTATGTGAACACTTTCAACCCAGGGGATCAGGAGAATCCTCATGATATTTGAGATTCCATCAGACAACCTGGAGCAAGGGCTTTCTAGGCGCAGGGCACAGTTTGAACAAAAGCCCACAAGTTGAAAAGCACAAGGCGCGTTTAGTACACAGCCAGGGGTTGAGTTTGATTGGAGCGACGTCAGGTGAGAGGCTGCGGGAACTGAGGCTGATCTGTAGCCCAGCTGTTTGTGTGAAAGAGCACACCAACACAGCCCTAGAGGTGTGAGGGCTGCAGGTTACAGGACCTGCCAGTGGCAGGGGAGCTCATGGGGTCAGTTAGAATCATTCTTCCTTTAACCTTCTTTAAAATGTTAAAGCAAAGTCTGTATCACTGCATTCTGGTAGGGTTTCTAAACTCTGTAGAACCTTATATGAAAGGCAAGTAAGGAAGGTGCAAAAACAAGTTACCATCTTAGGATTTCTCTTCCAGAGCCACCTTTCCTCCTGTGGAGTTGGCATGGTGTGCACCTGTTTACAGGTCCTGAGAGACATGGGTGTGGGTCTCTGGCTTGACATTGACTACTTTCAGCAGAATTTCTTAGCCCTCTCTGAGTTTCTCCATCAACTCATGCTTACACACTGCTTAATGTGACCAGTCTTATCCAAACGAACTTCAGGGATGGAGCCCCTGCCTCATTCACTGTTATGTCCCCAAAGCCTGGCTCTGTACCGGGCACAGGGCAGGTTCTCCACACATATTTGGGGGATGAGTAAGCAGATGTTGGGAGGGAATGAGAGAATGAATTCCCCAAAGCTGTGCACAGGGGCTGTTGCAGCATAAGTGTACCCTGGACAGCCAAGACAAGCGAATTCACAGGTGTCCAGAAAGAGTTCTTGACATTCTGTATTAATTAAGATACAGTCCCAGCTGCTGTCACAGAGAGCCAGCTTATATACAGTAAAGGATTATTTCTCTTCCGTGTAAAAGTCTAAGGCAGTATGTGCTCAGTGCTATAGAGTCGTCAGAGACCCAGGGTTTTTCTGATTCAGATATACATATACATATATATATATATATATATATATATATATATATATACATTCTCATTTTTATATTCTTTCCCATTATGGGAAAAGGGATATGATATTGAACTATATTCAATATCCTATTATCATAGGATATTGAATATAGTTTCTTGTGTGTACAGTAGGACCTTGTTGTTTATCCCTTCTATATATAATAATTTACATCTGCTCACCCTAAACTCCCTCTCCATCCCTCTCCCAACCCCCTCCCCCTTGGCAACCACAAATCTGTTCTCTATATCCACGAGTCTGCTTCTGTTTAGTAGGTAGGTTCATTTGTGTCATATTTTAGATTCCACATATAAGTGGTATCATGTGGTATTTGTCTTTCCCTTTCTGACTTACTTCACTTAGTATGATAATCTCTAGGTCCATCTATGTTGCTGCAAGTGGCATTATTTCATTCTTTTTTATGGATGAGTAGTATTCCATTGTGTATATATACCACATCTTCTTTATCCATTCCTCTGTCTCTGGTCATTTAGGTTGTTCCTGTGTCTTGACTGTTGTAAATAGTGCTGCTATGAACACTGGGGTGCATGTATCTTTTTGAATTATAGTTTTGTTCAGGTATATGCCCAGGAGTGGGATTGCTGGATCATAAGGTAATTCTATTTTTAGTTTTCTGAGGAACCTCCATACTGTTTTCCATAGTGGTTGCACCAACTTACATTCCCACCAACAGCATAGGAAGGTTCCCTTTTCTCCACACCCTCTCCAGCATTTGTTATTTGTAGACTTTTTTTTTTTTGCGGTACACGGGCCTCTCACTGTTGTGGCCTCTCCCGTTGTGGAGCACAGGCTCCGGATGTGCAGGCTCAGCAGCCATGGCTCACGGGCCCAGCCGCTCCGCGGCATGTGGGATCTTCCTGGACTGGGGCATGAACCCGTGTCCCCTGCATTGGCAGGCGGACTCTTAACCACTGCGCCACCAGGGAAGCCCATTTGTAGACTTTTTAATGATGGCCATTCTGACTGCTGTGAGGTGGTATCTCATTGTAGTTTTGATCTGCATTTCTCTAATAATTAGCAATGTTGAGCATCATTTCATGTACCTATTGACCATCTGAATGTCTTCTTTGGAGAAATGTCTATTTAGGTCTTCTGTCCGTTTGGGTTGTTTGTTTTTTTGTTGTTGTTGAGTTTTATGAGCTATTTGTATATTTTTGAAATTAATCCCTGTTGGTCACATCATTTGCAAGTATTTTCTCCCAGTCTGTATGTTGTCTTCTCATTTTGTTTATGGTTTCCTTTGCTGTGCAAAAGCTTGTAAGGTTGATTAGGTCCCATTTGTTTATTTTTGTTTTTATTTCTATTGCCTGGGGAGACTGACCTAAGAAAACATTGATACGATTTATGGACATACATATCCCTTTTTAAATGATCAGCCTCTCATCACATTTTCTTCCTGAGGGGGCACATTATGGCTGGTATTGGTAGCTGTCCACCATATCTGTTTTCTTCCTGGATACAGGGCTAGACTGTATTTTCCCACCCACCTTGCACATCAGTGTGGTGGCGTGATCAAGTTCTTTCAAATGGAGTCTGAGTACTGTGTGTCATTCCCAGGCCTAGACCTAAGGCTGTGTACATCCCTCCAACACTTTCTTTTCCCTTTGTCCCTTTTGCAATGTTGACTTAGAGGCAGTCTAGCTTTAACCAAATAAACAACAACAATCCTCTATGGGGTGACAGAGCAGTAACCTGGAAGCAACATGGGTCCATGATTGGGCTCATAGACCGGAGCTGCCCACCAGGCTGGTATGCTTATCTCTGACTATCATAGGGAGAAATGAACTTCTTTGTTCTCTGTTCCACAGTGTTGTTAGGTCTTTTGGCTATAGCAGCCTAACCTTTAAGTTTAACTGATACACACTGCACACATGATCGCTTTTTCCCCTCCAAGTGTGGGGCTGTGGATAGGAAGTTGTCCATCAGGGCTGCGTGCTGTAATTCCGTTAGCACAGGAATGAGGTAGTTCTTCATGATGTACATCACACACATGTCTTCTGTCCAGCTTTTTCAATTGCAGTAAAAAAAATCTACAAAAAATAATTCACAATAGCAATAAAAAGTAAGGTACTTTGGAATAAGCACCTTAAAAGGAATGTACAGAATCTATGATGAAAATGGTAACGTTTTTTGAGGTACCTAAGACACCTGACTAAACAGAGACATACCACGTTACAAAAGACTCAATTGTGAAGATGTACATTCTCTGAAAATTAATTTCTAAGTGTTAAGTCATTCTCATAAAATTACTATGAGATTGTTTATGGATTGTGATAACAATTTAAAGTTATAGGAAGAATAAATGAAAGAGAATAACCTAGAAAATGTAGCAAAATAAGAATTTTGGGGAATGCTTTCCGTACCAAGCATCAAAATGCTACAGTATATAAATAAATCTCATATTGTTTCAAGAACAGACTTACAAATTAATGGATATAAGATAGAAAATCTGGTAATTGTGTAAGCATGCACACACATATATATGAATTTTGTACATTATAAATGTATGCTTCATATTTATAAGAAAAGGTCACACTGCTCAATTCATAATCATAGGATGATATTTGATTGGCTAAGTAGAAAAAAATCATATACTTATTGCATAAACAGTAGGGCTGATTTTTTTAAAGAAAATTATTTTTAAAATAAAGAAAATATAGGTGAATGTTTACCAGATCTTTCAGTGAGAAAGCAAAGGATGAAATCATAAAAGAAATATTGATAGATTTGACCTCCTAAGAATTTTAAAATTTAAGTTAAGTGACTTCCCTGGTGGTCCAGTGGGTGAGACTCCGTGCTCCCAATGCAGGGGGCCTGGGTTCGATCCCTGGTGGGGGAACTAGATCCCACATGCATGCTGCAACTAAAAAGTCCGCATGCCACAACTAAGAGTCCTCATGCCGCAATGAAGATCCCATGTGCCGCAACAAAGATCCCGTGTGCTGCAATGAAGATCCCGCATGCTGCAACTGAGACCCTGCACAGCCTAAATAAATATTAAAAATTTAAGTTAAAAAACCATAAGCAAACATAAAAGATAATTGAGAACTGAGAAAAAAACCCCAGCAAATAAGTTGAGTCTTTATATACAAGAGCTCTTCAAAACAATAAGAAAAAAACTCCCCAATAAAAAATAAACAAAAGATCTGATCAGATTGGACAAAGACCTGATCAGACAATTTGCAATAAACATATGTAAAACATCAATTTCAGTAATGATCAGGCGATAATTAAAGTAACAATGTATCAATAGTACAGGTCTTCATTTATCAAATTGCTGAAGATTTTTAAAAGTTGTCATATCCAGCAGTGAAATGGAAATTCTTACACATACAGAGTTATAATTTATCAGACCCCTTCTGGGCAAATTTGGAATGTGTGTAAAAAACTTCTTACGTATTTATATTCTTTGACTAATTACATTTCTAGGAATTTATTGTATGGACATAACCAGGGGGCTCCCAGGATTTATGTGTTAATCATCATACTGTTAATAACAGAGAAAAATAATCAAAATAACCACAAAAGATATTGCTTGAATACATTATGGTTAGTCCATATGGTACAATCTTATTGTCATTACAGAGTTATGTTTTTTAAAAATATTTATTTATTTATTTAATTTTGGCTGCATTGGGTCTTTGCTGCTGCACGCGGGCTTTCTCTAGTTGCAGCGAGCCGGGACTACTCTTTGCTACGGTGCGCGGGCTTCTCATTGCGGTGGCTTCTCTTATTGCGGAGTATGGGCTCTAGGCACACGGGCTTCAGTAGTTGTGGCACGCGGGCTCAGTCATTGTGGCTCGTGGGCTCTAGAGCACAGGCTCAGTAGTTGTGGTGCACAGGCTTAGTTGCTCCGCGGCACGTGGGATCTTCCTGGCCCAGGGCTTGAACCCATGTCCCCTGCATTGGCAGGTGGATTCTTAACCACTGTGCCACCAGTGAAAGTCCACTCCGCTTCAAGCTACCCTGGACTCCTGAATGTTCTTCCAGCATGCCCAGTGTTTGTGGCCTCAGGACTCTGCACTTGCTCTTCGCTCTGCCTGAAATACTTGCATAGCTGCGTCTTCATTTTCTTCAGCCTCTGGTTGAAGCTCACCTTATCAGCCACATCACCCCTGCCTGCTCATATAAAAATAGTACCCACTCCTCAGCCCACCACTGCCACCCCATCCTTTCTGTCACCTATCGTGCCTTATTTTTCTCTATAGCACTTATTGCTTCCTGGTACATGGCATATTTTTGTATTTATTTATTTATTGTCTGTTTTTCCATGAGGAGTTCCAGATCCATGAGGACTGGGAACTTGTCTGTTTTGCTCATTGCTGTATCCCTAGCACATAATAGGCCATCAATAAATCTTTGTGAGACAATAAAATATCTATACCAACAATCTTATATGAGTTTTATACAAAAATCTCACCATATTAACTCACATATCTCACACCATATTAACTGTGGTTATTCTTGGGTGTCCAGTTTCCTGATGATTTCGATTATTTCTTTACACTTTTCTGTGTTTTTGTAACTTTTTGCCATAAACATATGACATAATAAAAGAGAAGCCAGTGTATTGTTATTATTTTAAAATGCCATGATTTGCAAAAATCACCTGATACCTGAGCTGACCAAATATTCCAAAAGTTCTCATTTTTCCCATGTTATGAATCATGGTGACTCTTCCACAGGGCTCTATTTTTTTGGTACGCGGCCCTCTCACCGTTGTGGCCTCTCCCGTTGCGGAGCACAGGCTCCGTACGCGCAGGCTCAGCGGCCACGGCTCACGGGCCCAGCCACTCCGCGGCATGTGGGATCTTCCCGGACCGGGGCACGAACCCGCGTCCCCTCCATCGGCAGGCGGACTCTCAACCACTGCGCTACCAGGGAAGCCCAACACAGGGCTCTATCTTGTCAGCCACTGACTCCTGGTATTTTCTTCCTCTGCCTTTCCCACTGCAACAAGCACCTCGATGGCGTGGAATTTCTTTGGGGGCACTTCTCAGTTTAACGAAAGGCACGTACTACTGTTCTCAGTCCACCGTCCTCGGCCCAGCGCCAGCTCAGGAATTGCCAAGATTTCCTGCTCCTCCTCCCAGCCCAGCCTCTTCCTTGAGTTCCTTCCTGGGACCTGCATCGCCAGGTGCCTCGAGGCCTGAGGCAGTGGCTTCACAGGCCCCCTTTTAGCCTCCAAGGGAAAAGGAAGGTTAGCTTGAGGGTAATTATTGAAAACTGAGGAGCCTGATTTAGGATGATTGGCTTGTAATCCTCTTAAGGGACCTCATGCCAGCGCCTACCTCCAGAGTCCCACCTGCATAGGGATGGGCAGAAGCCCGCTGAGGAAGCCGTGTCCCAGCAGCCATATTGACCAGCAGGGGTCCGAGCTGTAAGATTCTTTCCTTAGAAGGAGGGCGACTCAGTCCCAAACCTGAGAGCTCTCTTCATTTGTACTCTCATGCATCTTTCTGGCCTGGAGTATGTAGCCGCGCATGGTGAATTAAAGGTTCTCACCCACCGTGAATAGGCACTATTGTTCCACTTCTCACAGCACCTCCCTTAGTTAAAAGGAATTATCCAAGTACAAAATGTAGCCACCCCTTGAAAACTGGAAGCACACCCATGATGACCAGTGGGTGCACAGGCCTGGGCTTGAAGGAAGGGAGTCATCAGAGCATGACAGGATAAGGCTCCTGCTCAGGACCCCGATGGTGGTGAGCATTTTTGAGGTGACCTGGGCGACATTCAGTTATTATTTGTAGACTCAGCGGGGAGGGCCTGTGGGCTGCAGAGAAGCCCTCGGCAGTCCTGGACAGCGGGACAGCGCTGGCTTTGTTTGAGCAAAGATAACTGTGCACTGGCTGGTGGGAGGGAGCGCCCTGCCCCGGGACTCCACGCAGGCTAGCAGCTCCAGCCGCCTGTCCGGGGCGGGGTGGGGGTGGGGGGCTCCTCTTGCTGGCAGCTTAAATGGGTTACAAGTGTGGTAGTGGCACCTTCTTAGAATGTGCAGCAATGTGCTTAGCAGTCCTTGGTATTTCTGAACCACAGCTGCCCTGGTAAGAACCTAAAAATGCATCCATTGTCCTAGGTCAGTCTCTACTGCCATTTAAAAATCCCCGAACCCACAACTCGGTCCCATCCTTTGTATTTTCTGAATATGCTGGGCTTGCCTCTGCATATCACTCCCCGTATATGAATTATCTATTCACGTGCCTGTTTCCCCTCCTAGACACCATATCTTACATGTGTCTGTCCAGTGTCTGGCACACAGGAGGTGCTCCATCAGTATTTCATGAACCTATTTTTGGAGTCTGTCTTTGAAAGTTCATTTTAAAACATTCCACTAAATGCTGATTCCTTGGAAATGTTTTCACTTATGGCAAGACTCATGGGGGTACGTCTTGGGATTGCCTATTTCTGAGTCTTCAAATGCTGAATAGGGAGGGGGTCTTTAGGGCATCAGGGACACTCAGTGCCTCAAATGGGGTTTGTTACTATTATTTGATAGAATGATTGTTACAATGACAATCTCCTACACGTGTCTGACATCATGATTTAAAGCCCTTTCAATTTTCGTATCGCCTATTATGATGTTCTGATTTCTAAGGCATGGTCGAAGGCATATTTAAAAATCTTATAAAAATCAGACACCTTTGTGATTTATCTGAAAGTCTTATTTTTAGAATCAAGCACCATTTTTCATTCATTCAACACACGTGTACTTCATATCCATTATGTGCCAGGCACTGTATAAGGCACTGAAGATACAGAGATGGAAAGTCATAATTCCTGCTCAGATTAGAGGCGTTGGTACCAAGTGATGAGGGCTACATTCAAGGTGTCATTAAAGGGAGTAATGGGCAGGAGTGCTTGATTCTGCCTGGAGAGAAGTGGGGGGAGGTTTCAGACCAAGATGATGGTGATGCTGATGGTGCTACTGAGGAAGAGGATGACGATGCTGCTATCAGCGATATACAGAGCTTACCACGTGCCAGGCATCTGCTGGGTGCTTTGCACACTTTAACTCCTTACTCCTCACAACCACCCTCTGAGGTAGGGGCTCTTATTATTTCCATTTTACAGACGAGAAAATTGAGGCATGCAGAGATTAGGTAAACTGCTCAAGATTGTACCAGTAAGTAAGTGGTGGAGATTATCTACTATTTCTTGGGTTTCTGAACCAAATAGCAACGATAATACTGGCAAAGTACAGGGGCTTCTGCTACTGCCAAAACCCACTTTCCTTGGCCCCCTTCCTGAGGTGCAGCCCACGTATTTCTTGAGCCAGCCCTTGAGCTTGGCAGTACATCAAGGGCCTTCCTATTTAGATGGTGAACCTGGTTGGTGGCCCTGGCCCCAGTATCAGCCCATGACTGATAAAGGGTCCTGGTCAAGATGTGGGATTTCAAATTGGACAGCCTTGGGCTAGACCTCTGGTCCCGTCAATCCTCCCATGCCTCTGCGGCCTCACATGTTAGCTACTTCTTGCTTCCCCTCCCCCTCACACAAGATGAGGCCCCTGAACCACTCAGATGCTGAAAACGAGCCAACCTGGAAGCCTGTGGAGTTCCCCAGCAAGACTGGAGGCATTGTTCTGCTGCCAGAGGTGGGGTGGGGTGACCCTTTGGCAGGGAGGGCCCGAGGGCTTCCGTGCCCCCGGCAGACATCTGCCTCGGAGGTTTCCTCCGCCTTGCTGTAAGCTTTTCCTTCGGAGGCTGAAGCGAATGGAGTTGAAAGCAGCTACTTCATGGGAACAACAGTTGTGACGGGCTGGAGGGCTGGCAGGAGGACTGGAAGTGGGCTTCACCCGGGGCTGCGTCCCTGGGGTACACCTCAGAGAAACCTTGGGGCCCATGGCATGCTCTCTGTTTACTCAGGGGTTTCCTCACTGAACCCGCTGAGGAAACAGCTTTGTAAGGAAAGGGAAAACATATGGTTTAGGCAAGGGACTCATTGGGCCCAACAGAGTCCAAGTGGCTGCCTCCAAATTGCCTGCCGCTTCAGTGCCAAGGGGGCAGAGTACAGCGCAGCTCCTGCCCTGCCTGGACTTCGGGCTAGCTGTGAGCTCCACCCCTTCAGAGGGGCCGGCCCTGCGGCTGCAGCCTCCTGGGCACACCTGGTGTCTTTTTTTTTTTTTTTTTTTTGGCTTTTAATGAAATATAATTGGCTTTTATGTTACTTCAAACGGTTCATGAGCCAGAGAATTTGCAAATATAGTATTACATCTAAGGCAACTAGGAATTTAGAGAGAGAAAAAGGGTGGACTGTCAGATGGTGGTTTGCTTTGCTCTGGTCTGATGCCCCCTTTTTTCCTGGCATGTGTACGCGCACTTAGTATCTCTTTTAATTGACCTGCTTCTCTGATTTCTAATGTGGTTATCAAGGAGCTTTCAGACCTTCCCTCTGCTCCTCCCAGTGGCCTTCCTTTTTTTTTTTTTTAATTAATTAATTAATTTATTTTTACATCTTTATTGGAGTATAATTGCTTTACAATGGTGTGTTAGTTTCTGCTTTATAACAAAGTGAATCAGTTATACATATACATATGTTCCCATATGTCTTCCCTCTTGCGTCTCCCTCCCTCCCACCCTCCCTATCCCACCCCCCGGTGGCCTTCCTTTTGAGGGTGCTGCCTATAATGAGATGAGCACATTGGTAGCTATTTGGGAGGTAAAGACAATTAAGTAACTTTCTAGGCTTGATTTGAACTTCTGGGTCCTTTTGGTTTGTGGTCAGTTCCTTAACCTTGTGCTAAAAATCTCAAAAACATGTGGAGTCCTTTCTTTCAGATTTCTGCTTTATTTTGTCTGAGCTGAGCTCTTACAGGTAAACTATTAGTGTCTCTGGTCTCTCGATGCACCTGGTGCCTTTTAGGGAGGGCCATTAACTCTTCCAAGCCTCTTAGGCCCCTTAAGTCATTTCTCAGGGGAAGACATTTGCTTGCTGGTGGCAGAACTATCTGTCTCTTCACTCACTTTACTCCAGCTCACCCTTTATCCTTGGTGGAAGGGGTTTTTAAAGCATAAGATACATCAAAATTATGCTGTGAAAGGTTATAATGGCAGCAAGAGAGAGGTTGTCTGATGAGGGCTCCACTTGGAAAAGGAATTCATGCCGCTGTTTCAGAATGAAGGGCAGGCTCCAGAGGCCGTGTGGCTCCAGGCTTTGGTGATGCTAGGGATGGGGGTGGGTGGATGGGTAGAGGCAGAGTGTAGAAGGAAGGAGGGAGGGAAACTGAGGAAGCAGGAACTTAGTCACGGTCGGAGTGTGACTCTGTAGGGTCTGCAAGGTGACTTACTTGGGAGTAAATAGATGATTGTATCATCCTCTGGACTCTCAGCTACAAGAAACACCAGACTCTTTCCGGAATTGGATTGTGGGAGGAGAAAATAGCATGGCCCACTTTGATTCAATGGCTGAGTACCTCCTATGTGCCAGCACCATGTTTCCTGCTGAGGAGAGACCTGTGGGTGCTAAGTGGGGGGCATTTGCTGAGGAGATCGTTCCTGTGGTAATGATCACGGACAGCAGCGATCGATTGAAGGACGAGCAAGAGCCTCTCGTGGGTGGCGGTCTGTGGGGCGTCACAGAGGAGGCACGGCTTCCCTTTCTTGCGAGACGGCAGGACAGAAACAAGGAGTGGGACCCTGAGCAGGACCAGGGACACAGCGTTCCAGAGCCGGCCTTTCAACCTGGCTGTGGTTAGGTCTTTGAGGGAAGACTTTTCGCTGCCTTAAGACCCTCCTTCCTACGAGGGATTACTGGCTCCTGATCAGTCAGTACCCGGGACTCCAGGCTACACTGAAGGGCCTAGCCAGTCTGGGTTTGAAGGCTCAGGGAATTCTCTGGACTCTGGGCTCTTTGGCATCCTGGCAAAGACGCATCAATTATACACATACACTGGGAAATAAGGGAAACCGAGGGAGACCCAGACCCTTTGCTGGAGAGAGTTCCAGCTGAGCAGAGAGCACAGGCCTGGGCTTGAAGGAAGCAGAGCACACAGGCGCTGGGCAGCCCTCAAGCATGTGGCCCTGCTCTGAGGGGTGCTGTGGACACCCACATGGCTTCAGAGTGCCTGGTAAGCTGCTCCAGCTCTGACGTTCGGGTCTGCAAATTTCCTGGTCCCTCCTCCAGGGACTTCCACCAGATACAGCATTATATGCCCCGGACTGTTCTACCCGGGACTAATCCCCACCCCACCCAACCTTGTTTATCTGACCCTCTTTCCCATGGGCACATTAAACCTCCTAAAAATGTGTTTGCTTTTTTTCTCCCCCACCTTTGTAACTATTTCAAAAATGTTCTCCTTTTTGCTTCTTCCTTTAAGAATCTTCTAGGAAAGAAAGATCGCAGGATGGTTGGTACAGATAATGAGAAAAGCAGGATTGGGTGGGTAGTTACGATGTCAGGGGATTTGGAAGAAGAAATGCTTCTTTTCCCTCATCATTGCACCCAGGAGAGAAATAGTTGTAGCCATCCTCAGGAATGTGAGCAAAGCAGAGGGTTTTATGGACCTCAGTAGCAAAATGCATTCATCTGCAGTTATATTCACAAGAAGATTTTAAACATAATCAAGAATTAGACACAGTCATTCTGAAACTAGGGGAAGGTGTCAGGGGTTGATCTTAGACTATCGCAGCCAGTGTTTGCTACAGGACCTACAGTGTACGAGGCATCTGGATGTCAGCTGAGAACTCTCCTGTCTACAACATCCAAGGGGGAGGATCCACAGAGGAAAGGTTTTTCTCAAGTTGAGCAATGGTCCTTAGGATTCAATGCCTTATTCTGCTTTAGTAAGACCAGTATTGCCATATTCTCTCACACTGTAGACTGTTTAGAATTTACAAAATGCACTTTTAGAGTGTTACTTAATGCTTAGTGCTCTGATGACGCATTATTCCATTTCTAGGTTTGTTTGTTTTTGAGATCTGAGCATGTTTAACTCAAATTCTCTGTATAGAGCCTGTGTTAAGGCCTCTGGTACTTAGCATGTTTATTTTTTATTTCCAACTGGAAAAGTCTTAAAAACAGAATGCTTTCCTTTCTTTTTCTTTCCTTTCCTTTCTTTCCCATCATTTCCCCTTCCCCTTCCTCCCTGCCTTCCTCTCTCCCTCCCTCCCTTCCTTTATTCCTTCCTTTCTATAGTCTTTTTGTCAAAAAGAAGCCTTCTCAGTGTGAAATTTTCAGCACAATAGTTACATTTTCCATTGCCACGTTGTACTTGGAAGATGCATACCTTGATCCTGCCCCTACTTTCAGACACACTTGGCAGCTACCATAGCTCAAGTCCTTATCATCTCTCCCTTTTATTACTGTAATTATATAACTGCTTTTCTTATCTCCACTCTTATTCCCCTTCTTATCCATCAACCACATGGTTGTCAAACTGAACTTTGAAAGTACAGATCTAAGAAAGTTGACAACACACAGGCCAGGATATGAGGAAGTGAGCCATCTCAGAGATGCTGTGGGTGTGAATGGGTGCCCCCTTTGAAGGGCAATATGGTCATGTCTATCAGAGTTATAAGAACAGACACCCTTTAACTCAAGGTTCTACTCCCAGGGATTTATTCTGTAAGTTATCCTTGTACGTGCAAGGATGTGTGAGGATGTCAATTAAGGCATTGTTTACAACGGCAAGGTACTGGAAACAAGCTGAGGGACCATTGGTAAGAGCTATTGAATGATGGTAACTGGATGATGGAGTTTGTAAGAACTATTTGCTGGTTGCTCTTCCAGAATCCATTCCCGTTCGTCCCTTCTAATGATTGGTTTGTGTTGATCCCAGTCCCATTTCTAGGGGTGGAAGCCAGTCAGTCCGTCAAGCTCCTCTCTCTGCTTTTCCCCAAGCTCCACTCGGGGCACTACTGTCATCCTCGGGGGCCTTCCTTCTTGGGTACGCCCACAGTGCTTGGTGGTGCCTTTCCCTTTCTTGCTACCCACCACATTTGATTGTAATTATTTGTTTATACCTACACCACCTGCTATTCTGTGAGTGAGTTCTCTGAGGGACCCATGTCTCCCTGGACCTAGGATAGTCAGTGCTTGTGACATGATGGGAAGAGGCACCTTGTAGCTGTCCCGTGAACAAAAAAGGTAGGTTCAGATTCCAGCTGTCTTTTTACTAAACTCTTCCATCCCTTTCGGATTTCTTTTCTCTTGCGGCTGCAAATTCTTATCTGTTCTTTGTCTCTCTGCCCAGTAACAATTAGCCAGGTTGTAGCAGAGCTAGAGTTCCCAGCCCAGCCCAGCTTGCATTTCCTCACTCTTAGCAGCTGGGGGGAGTCCTCTTTCACTTCACCCAGGATGTATCTGAGATTCACAGCAGGTCCAATGACCTGCTCTTTGTCTGCCTTGACATGTACAGTCTGTCATAAAGTGTTCATCCAGTTCAGAAAATTTTAAAAGCTGCGAGAGAATAGAAGAGTGAAAAGAGAATTTGTAGAAATGTAGTCAGTCACTTGGGCTTCAGTCACTTGGGCGTCCGTCCCATTCAGCAGTCTACTGCCTCAGGAAACCAGGTAACCTGGAGATGTGTACAGGAGCTATTCCCATGGAACCATCATTCCTGTTAAATAATCACCAAGCCCAGGAGAAATCTGGCATCTGCACATAAAATCAGTGAGGCAGAGTCTTTCCAGGAAAGAAACACAGTGAGACAATGGCGTGTTCCTCATTCACGCAGAGACGCTGACCGGCCTCGCTCAGGGAGGTGCTGACTGCCGCTGGGCCTGCGCCTGCTGGAGCATCGTTGGGGCCCAGGAAGGACCTGGCTGGCTGTTGGCTGGCTAGTGAGGCACAAGGAAAATGATGAGCCATCAATTCTATTCGTGGTTTCCAGCTTCAAGAGCAGTGACTGTTTGAGGGTGTCAGGTGTCGGGGTCTGGGGAAGATGCAGTGTCCAAGGTGTTGCACAGCAGATTCAGGGCTGTTGCTAGCCTATATAGTGTCTTTGCATGAATCAGAAAAAAAGTGCCCCCTCTGGGCTGACCCGGCTCCACACTAGGGCAGAAGCCTTGCATTTGGAGGCGTCTCTGTTCAAAGAAAGAGTGCTCGTTACTCTGGGTGGGCACGGCCCCATGCCAGGCACCTAGATCTCAATGCCCACTTGCCTTCTCAGCTGGGAGCCATTATGCAGCACAGGAACCACATGGCCATACTTGTGGCCAAGAAGGTATAGCTTTGGGGGTGTTTAGAAAGGAGAGGTAAGAGAAAAGTGAATTGATTATTCAGGGTTGTTTTTCTCAAAGTGCGGAACTCCCTATCACAGTCTCCTAGGTGTACTCGACAAGAGTGCATATTCCTGGGACCCACCTCAGAACCACTGAATTAAACGCTCTGAAGGGTGGGACCCAGCAATCTGGATATTTAACTTGCCCCCTAGAGGATTCTATTGACCCCCCCCCCCCCCCCCCCCCCCACCCCCGCCAAAACTTAAGAACTGCTGGTTTAGCAACTGATGTGTCAGAAGTCCTTGAGATCTGTGTATCTCGGAATCTAGCACTCTGACTGGACAGAGACGGTTCTCAGCTCTGCAGTGCCACCTCCCCGTGTGTCCTTGAGGTCTTCCCAAAGGCTGCTTCTCTGCAGTTTGGGGCTGATGTCATTGTTTTTCCTGGCACCGCTGCTTTGTTGTTTCCAAAAAGCACTTTAAAAAGTGTCAGCTTTTAGGATAAAAACTCTAGGAATCGTGAAACAAAGAGTGGGTAGGACTCAGATAATTCCACACTTGTCCTTCCTCCTTGGCCTCAGGCTTCTTTCCTGCCTCCGGGTCCTGCGGCAGAGAACGTTTCTGGCTGAGTCATTTCAAGGAATTCTCCTGGAGATACTGTGTTTCCATTTTGGTTTCAATCTTATATGAAGGTTAAATTACATTGTTCTAAATTCCAAGGGTCTGATCAGTTTGCTTTGTTGAACTGGTGTTTCTGTCCTTTGAGTAACGCTTGAAATATGATGTGAGTGGCCCATAATCTGGCCACCTCTCTTTTATTTAGGGAGTTTCACTGGAACAGAGTTTTACCTGAGCCCACACGTGCTTACTTGCACCTTATATTATAGACACCCATTGCTCTGGGCCACAGGGAGGCACTCATACACCCAGCCTCCCTCCTTGGGGGATGAATGGAATGTTTGTGTCCCATAACCCCCCCAATGTGATGGTATTAGGAGGTGGGGCCTTTGGGAGGTGATTAGGTCATGAGGGTAGAGCCCTCATGAATCGGATAAAAGACACCCCAGGGAACTCCTTTATCCCTTCTGCCACGTGAAGACATGGTGAAAAGATGGCCATCGATGAACCAGGAAGCAGGCCATCACCAGACACTGGATCTGCCAGTGTCTTGATCTTGGACCTCCTAGCCTCCAGAACTGTGAGAAATAAGTGTTTGTTGTTTAAGTCACCAAGCCTTACCCAGTGATATTTTTGTTATAGCAGCCCAAATGGACTAAGATATTCACACTGTTGCCCTTGTGCTGAGCACAGGGCAAGATATGCTAGTGTGAGGGGTTGAGACCGTGCCCTGCCTTCAAGGAGTTTAATCTAGACTCCCACTGTCCCATACAATAGCCACCAGCCTCATGTGGTTATTGAGCACTTGAAATGTCCGAATGGAGACGTGCTGTAAGTGTAGAATACACACCAGATTTCAAAGCTCTGTAGGAAAAGAAGTGCGTGTGAAGTATCTCATTAACATCTGTTTTATGTTGGTTACATGATGAAATCATAATATTTTCAATATAGTAGGTTAAATAAAACTTGTTAAAATTAATTTCACCTATTTGTTTTCACTTTTTTAATGAGGCTGCTAGAAAATTAAAAATGACACGTCTGGCTCGCATTATATGATTATTGGACGGTGCTCTCTAGAGGGTGAGAAAACAAGTATAATTGACTATCATAAAGAAATATGATTACTGTTGGGATAGGAGAAGGACAGTTCCTAGGGCGAGCTAGGAACTGTTTGAAAGAGCCCTAACTCAGCCTTGGGAGCTGGGGGAGGGCTTCCAGGAGGAGGTGATATCTAATTAAGACTCAAAAGTTGAGTAAGAGTGAGGTGCACAGTGAGCTAGTGACCGGCATTGGAGGTGACAGAGCATGGTGCATTCTGGAAGCTGGGAGCAGTTCATCAGGGCTGTAGCTGAGTCGGGGTGGGGAAGTGGGCAGAGCTAGGCTGGAGAGGGAGGGGGGGTTCAGGATGTGGGGAGGGGGCACTCTGCTTCTTTCTGCAAGGGAGAGCTATGACCTCCTTTTCCTGGAAATGGGATTGGAGGTGTTAGAGATGAATGGGCATTTGGTTTCCTTTCCACCTGGGGTGGGCAGTGGAGTGAGGGGAGACACTCAGCAGTGTGTGGAGGGGGTAGGAGAAAAGTGCTTAAATTTTTGTCCCTTTGCCAGGTGTGGAACTGATGAGTTAGAGCAACTCTTATCAGTGAGATTATGTATGCAGAAAGGCTTTGGGCGTATAACGCCCCTGTGTAGACGTTAGTTTGTTATGTTTAATTGGACCTTGATCTTACCATCAGAATATTGAAATTATAAATCTTATCTTTGGGAAAGTTGGAATATTTGCTTCAGATTTTAGCCTGTTTTGTTCTTAGAGGAGGTGATTCTCAATAAGAACAATCTTAATAAGGATAATGATAACTCTTTTTAAAGCAAAAGAATCTGAAGAGAGTAGCAATTCTGACACGAAGGTTCAGAATTTTGTAGGAACGGTACAGCCCAGGTCACAAACCAAGGATATTGCACCTTTTTCTCTTCTCTCAGGATGCCGTGCCTCCAGAAGTGAAAGGCCAAAGATTTATATATAAAATAATCTTCAGAATCCCTCTGTTCTTGCACAGTGCATCTTTACCCAGATGCCTAGTATTGTCATCAAAATTCCAGCAGAGCAGTCAGCTAAATGCTTGGTGGGGGACGTTCAGGAGGTCTCACTTCCGTGTGTGGCTTGGCTTTGCTCTTAACACGCAGTAAAATTGTTAGCATCTGAGAGTACACTTATCCTGAAATGGTTAGTTTGCACATTGTCTTCTTTGCCTTGGGCTTTTTCTAGGGATGGGGGAAAGGCAGAATTTGTCCAGAGCAAACAATTTTCCACAGATAAATGTCCTTTGACCCCTAGAAGGCTCAGAATTGGATTACGTCCTCCTAAGAAAAGAGATTCTCCAAGGAAAGGGGATGATTTTGGACATTCGCTCGTTCATTCTTTCCATTTATTGAGCACCTACTATGTGCCAGGGGCTATACTAGTCACTCTTGGAGAATAGGTGAATACAAAAGGAGCCCTAACTTGGATTGAGCTCATAATCAGAAAGGTGGACATATCAGTTCTGATGTAGTTTAATGTTACACTAAAGGTGGGTACACACAGCTATGAAGGCCTGTGAAGGGAGGAAAGCATTCAAGTTCTGTCTGGATGGGGGTAGGAAAGGCAGGAGAGCCTTCACCTAGGAGGGCTGGGCCTTGAAGCATGAGCAGCACAAGGTAGAGGATATTCGGGGGCTAGAGTGGCATGGACATATATACACTAACAAATGTAAAATAGATAGCTAGTGGGAAGCAGCCGCATAGCACAGGGAGATCAGCTCGGTGTTTTGTGACCACCCAGAGGGGTGGGATAGGGAGGGTGGGAGGGAGACGCAAGAGGGAGGAGATATGGGGACATATGTGTACGTATAACTGATTCACTTCGTTATAAAGTAGAAACTAACACACTATTGTAAAGCAATTATACTCCAAAGAAGATGTTAAAAAAATAAAATAAAATCTTTGCCAAAAAAAAAAGAAAGTGCATGGCCTGCTTGGGGAGTGGTGGGCTGGTGAGTGAGGGGCGTGAAGGAGAGAGTGTTGAGATGGGACAGGTGGGTACAGGAAGAACCAGGAAGCACTGGATATGGCACCTGTAGGGAGTGGACTTCTTTCAGGCGAGTGTCCAGATGGAGAGAGACAAGCTCTAGTCTGTGGTAGAAAGAACTCCGGTAGTGGGGAAGCCTAGATTGGAGGAGGAAGGACGGGTCAGCAGCCCGGAGTCCAGTGATTTGGAAATCTATAACTGTCTGCGATTCCTTTCCTTCTCTCTGGAGCATGTCCAGCCAGGCCCCTGGACCCCCAGGCAAAGGTGGTCTTGTCTTACAGCAGAAGAAGCCTCTGACTCCTTACACAGGGAACCACGGCATATATGTCACGGGGATTCATACAGACCGATTTCCCCCTTGGCCCATTCTCCTGGCTTAGAAAGCACCTTAGCCACCAGGTGGAGATAGCTCAGTCTCAGGGCCTGGCCTGCTGTGGCAGGGGCTGTCTGGCTGGTGGTTTGAGGGCCCGGCCCTGGCCTGGCGCCTGGGTCTCTAAGGCTGGCTGGGAGGCTGGACTCTCTCCACTCAGTGATGCTGGGTCTACAGGACCATTGCAGAGTGGCAGGAACCTTGGTGAAATGTGAAATTTCCGTTGGCCGCCTGCCACAGTTCCCACTGTATACTGACACTCCACCCAGAGGCAGGATGCCCTGCCCTGTGGAGCGGTTGGGAGTGATAAATACATTTGTTTTGAATTAGAACCTTTCCTGGCACTGAGGAGAAATGCAGCTGTGGTTGCCTGGCCTCGCTGCTCCCAAGCCTCCGCACAGCCTACTCTCCGGCACAATCTGGAGCCAGAGGTAGTGATTACGTTGGCTTGCCCGAGCCCAAACCTCCAAGGACGGGGCGCTGAGATGAAGGGCCCTCAGACGGATTATCAACATCAAACGTACCCTAATCACACCACACTAGGTAATCAAAGCCCAGCATGGCCTTTCCCAACATGTCCCTTATTATGGCAATGCACTCTGTTTGTTTCAACCCTGTGAGTGGAGGTCAGATTGCCCTGAGTCACCTCAAGGACAGAAGCTGACTTACCCAGGTCGTGAAGCAGCATTTGTTTCACTCTTCACCTGCTTAGCAAAGTTGAGCAATTGAGTGTATTTTTAAAAATGCTCCAGAGGCTTCCGTCAACTCCAAACCCTAGATGCAGCCCTGATAGAACTGCCCTTGGCAGGAGCAGGCTGGCCAGGAGAGATGCACCAGGCGAATAGGGGCTGGGGCTCCTCGGGCAGCTCCTCAGGACAGCTGGCCCCTGCACTGTGAATGTCCCTGTGCAAATGCCCATAGACAGATACTACCTGCCGGGCACCAGTATGCGCCAATGGCTGTGCTGATTGTGTGAGCCAGAAACAGCAGTTTTCATTTATGCTGCAGTGTGTAATAATAACCATGACTTTGTCTGGATAGCCGGTTCTCTGTGGTTGATATGTTTTGGCTAATTTCTTAAATTAAGGTATTGTAAGTTTTTTTGCTCTTCATTGTCCCAAGCTGGTAATGTATGTTATCTCTTGATAAAAAAACAAAACCCAAACGTCAACCCTTCTTTTCCTAAGTCATGGTTGTTCTGTTTAAGCATAACTTAAAGAGGGCCTGACGGCCACGGATTTGCTGAATCAACAAACACTAATAACATTGCAGTTAAGAACATTCAGTCAGGGACTTCCCTGGTGGTTAAGAATCCGCCTGCCAGTGCAGGGGACACGGGTTCGAGTCCTGCTCCAGGAAGATCCCACATGCCTTGGAACAACTAAGCCCGTGCGCCACAACTACTGAAGCCCGTGCGCCCAGAGCCCGTGTTCCGCAACAAGAGAAGCCACCGCAATGAGAAGCCTGAGCACCACGATGAAGAGTAGCCCCCGCTCGCCACAACTATAGAAAGCCTGTGAGCAGCAATGAAGACCCAACGCAGCCAAAATAAATAAATAAATAAATAAGCACCATTCAGTCAGATGACACACCCACTAGGTCAGAAACTCCCAAAGCTGTGTGATCCCGGGCAAGTTAAGTTCAATTTCTTCATCCATAAAAGGTAGACACAAATGTTACCTACTTCTGTTGTGAGAATTAAAAGGAAACCCAGGTAAAGGTACTAAATAAGTATTCACTAATACGGTTAAGCGCCTACTCTGTGCCAGGTGAGTAGAATATAGATATCCATATTCTAGATGAGTAGAATATGGCCCTTACCAACAGGAGTTCCAAGACTAGTGTGGAAAGCAGATATGGACCCATACTAAGCATGGAAATACAGGCACATACAAAGTACTACTGGCTCAGGAGGATTCACTGGGTAATCAGGGAAGACTTCACAGAAGAGGCAACCTTTAGCTAAGCATTGAAGGATGATTAGGAGTTCACCAGGTAGACAAAGATGAGGAAGAATATTCTGGACAGTACCAGCAGCTTGTACAAAGAGAGGTAGGAAAGAGTGTGGCCCAATCAGAGAACCATAGGAGTTACTAAAAGATATAAAAATTTAAAAGGATAGAACTGTGACTCTAATAGAATTATAAATTGAGCATCTGTCAGAGGTTTTATTGAACTCATTAATTAATGAGAAAACCAGTAAGATGTTATAAATTGTTCAAAGGAGAATTCAAAGAACGTTCATCTGTAAGTTATCAGAAATGATGAAAAGAATTTAAGAATAGATGCAAAACCAGTCAATATCCACCGGTGCATCTCCAGGGACACAGTTTGCACTTCTGTGGCCAAGACTCATTTGCATCACTTTCACTAGTGTACAGCTTACAGAAATAAGATAGGAAATAGCCTACAACTTACAGAAATGAAATATAAAATAGTCTACAACTCACAGAAATAAACTAGCTCAAGACCAAGGAAAGACAAGGGTAACCCAGTAGGGTGCACCAGACAGGACACCCAGTAATCCATTTTTGGCCCGTTTCAAAGTTTTTCGCATTTTTCCTGACAGAGTGGGTTAATTTATTGGAGGATCATAGTGGAGGGTGGGGCGTGGATGACAGGGAGATGAGGCCTGAAGTGTAGGCAGGGACCAGACCACAAAAAGCCAGGGAGTCTGAATTCTACCCTGCAGCCCACGGGGTCCAGGATGGACTGTGGGAGACTAAGTCCGGAAGACTGGGCCCGGTGGGGTGGGCGGGGGAAAAGTGACGAAGTCCTGAAACAAGGTGGTGAGAATAGAAATGGAGACGTTGGATTGAACTGGATACAGAATGAAGGGACATCTGGGGTGACTCAGGTCTCAGGAGGACAGAGAGATGTGATGAAATAATCTGAAGATGCTTTGTGGGAAATCTTCTAGCACGTGCACCCAAAGGTGATGTTCTCTCGGGAGGCCTTCATTGTGTCTGCTGAAATGTAGACCTTCGACTCTGACCTGACTTCTCCGTTAAAGAGAAGACATTTTCAAACAGATATCTTTCCTGGGAGAGGACGCACACCTTGATTTTTCTCTGGATCTTCTAAATGTGCTGATTCCCAAGCTACAGTTTGGAAAATTCTCATACATCAACTTCTCTCCCTAACCCGTTTGGATCCCTTGAGTCTGTCATGTAAATGGGTGTTCATTTTGCGCCTCTAACCTCGCCACCCTACCCCCCTCCATTCTCCCCCCCTCTCTGCCCTATCCTGGGAGATGGCTGACTTCCCCAGATTGTATCACCTGACTCCCCTGTCCTCCGCCTTCTGATTGGCTTTTGTGCCTGGAGAGTGGGATGAGAGAAAAGGCAGAATATTCATTTCTCTGGCCCCCTCCCTACTTTGGCAGGTTCTGGCTCTGCTGTGTCCCTCGTGACAACACCATTCCCCGGCTTCAGCTCTCAACCAGGGTCTCCAACACCCCTCCCTCCTTTGCCTCTCTGGGCCTCGGAGAGTGTCAGGGGGTAAATTTTATCCCTCCAAAATTCCTAGTTTTTTTTTTTTCCCCACAAATGTAGGCATATAATAGAACTCTAAGTGCCACGTGTATAGATATTTTTTATGATAACTAAAAAAAATGTTTTATGGACATATAGTTGATTTACAATGTTGTGTTAGTTTCAGGTGTACAGCAAAGTGAATCTGTTGAAATCCTAACCCCTGGAACCTCAGAACGTAACCTTACTTGGAATAGGGATCATTGCAGATGTAATTAGTTAAGATGAGGTCATACTGGAGTAGGGTGGGCCCCTAATCCAATATGACTGGTGTCCTTATCAAAAGGGGAGATTTGGACACAGACGTGCACACAGGGAGAACGCCATGTGAAGACTGGACCTAGGCTGCCACAAGCCAAGGAACTACCAGAATCTAGGAGAGGGGCTGGAACAGATTGTTTGCTAGAGCCTTCAAAGAAAGCATGACGCTGCTAACACCTTGAGTTCAGTCATCTGGACTCCAGAGCTGTGAGATAATAAATTGCGGTTGTTTAAACCGTCCAATTTGAGGTAACCTGTGTTGGCAGCTCTAGCAACCAGAGTGGTGGCAGTTTTCTGCTGTGGCTTGTCCCTTAACCCACACCTCCAAAAAAACTATCCCTTCATTAAAAAGTCTCTTCAGAATTCCCGGTTGAGTGAGCCATCTGTTTCTGGCCAGGACATCACTATAGACTCACTGTTGTGTGACGGTGTTACTCCCCTTTCCCTTTTTGCCTTTCCTCTGAGAAATGTTATAGTCCTGGTCTTTTACGCTCTTCTGAGTTGTTTTGCATTGGAGTCATTGTTTTCGGTTAACCCTAGGAGTATTATTGTGGAGAACAGTCTGCATTTTCTTAGCCCGCTACTTCTGCAAAGGGCAGCATGCAGAGGAAAAGGTGGTGGCAGGAAACACGCACAACTTTCTCAGTGTTTTCCACGACAGCCAAACTCTTGAATGTTCATGCCGACAAGCTGGGTAACTGGCTTGGCATTCTAGGCCCTCAGGCTTCCATTTCCATATTGGGATCACATCCCTGTACGGGTCTTAACCTTCAACTCCAGGAAAAGCAATATTAGACCCAAATGGACACACTTGTTTGTGTCACGCCTCAGCGCAGTAGAAGGCTTGTTGTGTGCCGTGGAGTGTGGCATCCCATCTGCCCCTGCACACTGCAAACACAAGTATCTCTTTATCCCAGCAGTCCTTTCCCCTCTTCTTCATGCGAGTCTCTGAACAAAGGTTAGCCTGTATTCTTTGGCTGGGTGTCCAGATTTCTCCTCTCACCAGCACAATGAAAAGATCTCTTCTTAGCCTAGTAGTCTTATTTATTTTCTCCAGTCAAGACAAGACACATCACCAGTTATTATCAGGGGTGATAAAGTGACACTTAAGCAAGGTCATACAGATGGCAGATGTCCATACTGTTAATCTTCTCAGACTTGAAATACCAGCATCTGTTCTTTTAAATGTGAGTGGCACTTAAGTATTTAAAAGCCTGTTAGATTTATCCCATTCTAGAATTTTATCTCTACAGAATGTGTGTCAAACAGGTAGCTCTGTGGTGGTCTGAGAATCCTCACGGCAGTGCAGTAATAAAGTTTACAAAAATAAACTTCTTTCATATTGTTACTTAATATTTTCCAGTAGCTTTCAAACTAGTTCTTTTCACAAAAATTATCTGGCCTATTAGAGTAGCCTGGATCCTGCCCCAATTTACCAATCATCTTTTCTCTGGCCAGTGGGCTCCCTGATATACAGACAGTAAATGGGTATTTATATTTTAATATTTTTGCTTTTTATTCTTGGCAAGTGATTCTGGCTTTCCATTTTGGCGAGTGTTATAAAACTGCTTTTAAGAAAGCACAAGTGATATGTAGATTTGACAAACATTTTTGAAGATGGAATGACCAAAAAGTAGAGGAAATCATGGTTTTCAAAATGCAAATGATTCCTCATCCAGCAAATAGATCTAGTTCCCACAAAGATTTCAGTGCAATCTGAATAGAAATGGAATAGAAAGAAAAGTCAGAGGCTTTTCCCTTTGCCCAGCCCTAACGGATCTTGTGACCTGAACACGTGTGCCAGTCCTCATGATTGTGGCTGAGACCCTCAGGCTGCACCCTGCATCTCACAGGTGGATTCAGAGACACCCACCCCCCCTCTGCTTGGGGGCACAGTCAGAGTGGCTTCCACAGAACCAGGAGCGTGCCTGGGGAGGAACTCGCTCGGTCTGTAAAGACAGCACCTCCTAGGTAAGCTGAGGCTGTGCCGGAGAATGAGCCCAACTTCATTTGCAGAGTCCACACCAGGCTCCTTTTAGGGCCGTCATATATTCACATGGTGTATTCGTTCCCTAGAGCTGTTATTACAAATTACCAGACACTTGGTGGCTTAAAAACAACAGGTATTTATTCTCTCACAGTTCTGGAGGCCAGAAGTCTGAAATCCAGATGTTAGCAGGGCCGGTTCCTTCTGGGATTTAAGGGAAAAACACCCCCTGCCTCTCTTGTAGCTTCTGGTGTTTGCTGGCAGTCCTTGGCGTTCCTTGGCTTGTAGATGCACTGCTCTGGTCTCTGCCCCTGCCTTCACTCGGCCTTCACTCTTCTCTTCTGTGTGGTCATCCAAATTTCCCTCTTTTTATAAGGACAACAGTCATTGGATTAGGACCTACCCTAATCCAGTGTGACTCCATCTTAACTTAATTACATCTGCAAAGACCCTATTTCCAAACAAGGTATCACGTACACAGGTCCTGGGGTTAAGGCTCCAACACCTATTTTGCAGGGGCAGGGGGTGGGGACACAGTTCCACCCATACACATGGTAACTAGAAGCTACAACATTTTAGAATTAAAGGATGACGCTCAGGTATTGCCGATGCAGCCGAGAGTGGAATACTGGGTCTCCACTGCCTGTGTTAGGTGCTGATGGCGCTCACGTCAGTTTCCTTATCAGCAGGCTGGGAGGATAACAGCATTGCCCACCGCCGGAGTCTGTGTGAGGATTAAGTGGATAATTCATGTGAAACAGAGCACCTGGCACAGAGAAAGCCCCAGTAAATGTTACATACCTTTAGATAGCCTCCATATATGTCCAGTCAGCCTCCCATAAACTAGCAAGTGTCACAAAGGATCCTTGACCATAAAAAATGACACTTTCTGGTCTGGAAAATACAAGTAAGCTTTGGGGAATCAAGAGTAAGTGCTTATGTATGGTTACATTTTGATTTGAAAGAATGACCGTTTTGATGGTCATGTAACACTGGTTTCTTGTATAAACTCTCAGAATGATATCTTCTATTTGAACAAGGCTTTTCAGTTTTCTAAGTGTTTTCATTTGATTCTCACACAAACCCTGAGAAACTGGCAGAGTAGGTATTGATAATCCCATTTTATAGATAAAGAAACTGAGACAAGGGTTAAGCGATTTGCTTTAGATCAGTGAGTTCAGCGGAGGGGGCTGGCTGCCCAACCAATTTGTATTCCCTCCTTTCCCTTGGTAACAAGACCCCTGTATTGTTCAGATAAGGATATGTGCAGTTAATAAAGAACATTCCCAGATTCTTTTGCTAACAGGGCTGGCCAGTGACGTGTAAGCAGCAGTGGCACATGGGAAAACTTCCAAGACAACCCTTTAGAGGAGGCCAGTTCATCTGGCAGGGGGCCTTGTGTGTGTGTGTGTGTGTGTGTGTGTGTGTGTGTGTGTGTGTATATTTGTGTGTGTTCATTTGCCCAGGGCTGGTTGGTTCACATTTGAAGTCCCTAATCAGGAATCCACACCCCAGAGCATTGTAGGTACATTTGGAGGGTCCTGGTCAGGAGTCCACTCTCCAAAGGTAGCAGAAGACAGCCACCTGCATCTTGACTAGGGGGTCTGTTAATGAGCACAAGGATTTGCAAGGACGAACTGTGGATTGGCTAGGAACGTCGTAAAGGGCGCTGTGCCCTTGCATTCATGTGGTGTTAGAGTGAGTCCACCTGATGGACCCCACCCCTAGCACCACCTTGGAGAAGCGCTAGGATGGAGGCTTTGTTGAGTTTTGTGCACTGATGAGTCCCAGGGGATTCGACCACTAATGCAGCTGGGAGTTGAGCTGATTCTGTGGTTGGAGTGCCGTCACCTCTCCCCCTCTTGAGTGAACTTCCCGTGCAAGCTGATGTCAATCACTACGTCTTTGAGCGTCCAGTTCTCTGAGTGGTCTGATGTTTTTGTGCTTGCTTCTGTGTAAATGTTTGTATGTGTGGCGGAATTCTGAATGAGACCTGCTTTCATCTGGACACCGTCCTCATAGGGAGGTATTCGGGGAGGGGAACTAGAGCGCTCACATACCTCTAACCAGCGGAGTCGCCGTTAGCTACTGAAAAGAGCCTGATGAATGTCTTAGGCCAAATTGACGGAGGTCAATGTCAACGCCCAGGCAGCCATGTTTGAACGCATGACTGTCCCACTGGTTGTGGTTTCTTGGAGCAGGTGGAGACACTGGCCCGAGCAGCGCCACTCTTTCCTGCAATGGTGGAATTGAGGCTGAAAACTACTGGTCTCAGGCTCTATTCATTGCTGAAACGGAGGTAAGATAAACCCAGGCATGCTGGGGAAGCCGTGTGAATGGACAGGGAAGAAAGCAGTTCTGCCAGGAGAAAAGGTGGGAGGGACACACCTGCACAGAGGCGGGGCTGAGAGACCATGTGGCCTCACAGCATGAGCATAGAGAAGAGCAGGACGGTGGGGAGCCTCCTGGGTTCCCGCTGACTTGCTAGTTCTGGCTTTCAGCTCCTTGGGAATGTCTAACTGATTTCTTGCCCTGAGGTTCCAGGCTCTACCTCTATCTTTGTCATAAATTACTCTTTATTATTGCTTAAGTGTTTGAAGTGCTTTCTGTTCCTTCAACCGAAAGAACCTTGATGCAATTCGATGTCACTCTGGAATGTATATAAATACCTTCTGAAAAGGTTTGTAAACCTGTAGACTCTATTAATATCCATTTCTCCCAGCCTCATTAACATCGTCTTGATAAAGGACACACACACATATGCACTGCACTCACGCTCAATTCAACCACCAGGGTACAGCTTCCCACGCGCCTACATGTCTTAGCCACACGTGCATTTCTCAGACTCCATAATTCACTGGACTAGACCTTAAGCAGACTGAATAAACCAATGAATAGAAAAAAGATTGCTAAACTTTTCTTTGAGGTACATCCCCCTTCTTAGAAATAAATTAAGTTCAAGGGCAAATTTGCAGCAGACCTCATAGCACAGCTCTTGGGCTGATTCTAGTCCTTTACCACACAAAGCACAAGAAGTGTCTTGTGTTAAGAATGGTCATCCCTTCATTCCGCAGCCCTGCCGTGTGCTCTGTTCTGCACCAGATGGCGTGAATGCAAAGGTGTGTGAGATTCAGCCCCGCTGTGAGTCATCCCCACGGCAATCTCCTGACTTTACAGTGCTACCTTCTTTCCTCAGTTATCTCTTCTGGCTACCCAGTTTTCTCATGCCGCTCTCACACCACTGTTACAGATTCCGTACCTCCAGGCTCTGACTCTTTCTTTCTAGAAGTTTTCCTTTCTTTTTTCTCTCTGGAATCAGGAAATGACAACTCTCTCTTACTTGCGATTCTTTCCCTAAATACGTCACCCATCAGGAAGTGGTGTTACCTCAAACGGACTGGACATGCTGTCTCCTCAGGACTTCACCCTGGCTGCTCCCTCTGCTGGGAAACCTCCTGCCCAGATATCTCCTGGGCTCATTCCCTCACCTCTTTCAAGGCTTTGCTCAAATGTCACCTCTCCTGACCACCTGCCTCAGCGCTCCCCTTTCCCCTTCCCCTGCACTTTTTCTTTTCCCACCACCCAACATGCTGTGTAATTTACTTTTTTTGTTTTTAATGCTTATTGTTAGAATGTAAGCACCCCAAGGGCAGGGGTCTTTTTTTGCTCATGCTGTATCCCAAAGGCCTAGAACAGTGCCTGGCATTCAGTAGGCCTGCGATGAACCTTTGCTGAGTGCTTGAGTGAGTGGTGATGTAACCAGCGGGACCATACAGGGCCTTCCCAGGGACAGACCCCTCACTGTATCCTCTGCCTGCCTCTTGTCTGTAGAAAAGCCTCCCCTGAGTCACAAAAGCCTGACTCAAGAATTGATGATTGAAAGGATGTGAACAGGTGGTGACAAGGATGACAGTCAGACCTGGAGGGCTGGTGACAGTTTGAACAGTGGATCAGCCATGTAGCAGCCACAGAATCTTTAGTTCCTCCCTGAAGGACATAGATAACAGTGTCTGAGGCACTTTCCTGAATTGTTCTGCAGATACTAAAACCACCACCAGAGAGAAAAAGCTAACTGCATAATAAGCAGACTGTAGCCATGACATAAGCTGCTCCACCTTGCACAGTTACAAGAACTGGCCTCAATGAAATGGGAACACACCTACCCTGGCATTGCAGATTAACTGCGCATAAAGCAATCAAGATGATGCTGACCATACCACCGCATGGCCAGTTTCAGGATGATTGTTGGAGCTGACTGTGCTGTTCTGCACGCAGCCCTCCCACCTGTGCACCCCTGAAACTCCCCTTTAAAACCTTTTGTCCCCTGATACCTGGGAGATAGTTTTGGAATGCTAGGCTGCCATCTTCCCAGGTTGGCGACTTCCTGAAGAAAGCACCTTTCTTTTTGCACCAACCCTTGGCTCTCGAACATTGATTTTTCAGTGATGAGCAGCTGAACCCGAGTTCAGTTCTGGCTCTAGCCAGTAACAGTGATGTGGGACAAGTCCATTTGGGTGAGACACGAAGGCAAACCATCAGAACCTCCTTCAGTCAGGTGTTCGAAATTAAACTCACTCAGGTGACCTTAATGAAGGCAACACTCAGCACAGAGGTTAATTGGGGCTAGTTTTGTCAAGTTAAAAAAAGTAAAGACTCTGCAGGTACACAAAGCAGTCGGCATCCAGGGGCATAAAGTGTGCAGACCTGTGACGTGCTCTATGAGAGAATGCATGATAGAACGACTGATGGAGAGTAGTTTTGATTGTGTGTTATATTTGGGTAGGTAGTTATTCATCCAATATTTTATGTCCTAACTTTCTTTCCTTTTGATGTCATTAACTATTAGGTTTATGTTAAGCATTATTGTTAAAAGAACAGCATTTAAAAAGATAAGAGAAAGTTGGACTATGTTGGGGAGAAATGGATTATTAGGTCGTGACGTAGACATGAGATACTTATGAACACCTGTTCTGGCCTGCCTGGTAGAGTGGAGGGCGCTAATTCTGAGTTGGAAGGTCCAGGTCAAGTTTTGGCTTGACCTCTTCCTCGCAGTCTTGGGTAAATAATTTCATCTTGTTTGGGCTTACTTAGATCATCTGTAAAAGAAGGGGATTGGACCAGATACATTTAAGATCTTTTGTAGCTCCTAAGGGCTGTGATGTGGGCTGTGTGCCGGGCATTGTGTCATTTCCTATGGCCCATAGAAGAGTGGAGACGATCCCAAGCCCTCACAGGGGTCAGTGTTTGGCAGGTAACATATGTGTCAAATCTTACTTAGTTTATAAAGAGGCAAAATACTACAGGAAAACATTCCACTTTTTTGAGTGAGTATTGACTTTAAAATGCATTGGGAAGTAGAGGCTATTTTAAGTTGGAAACTGAGAAGTTGATCATCTAAGAAAGACCATCTAAAGTAAAGATAAGGTAAGGACACAAAGGGAACTAGAATGTCCCCTCCTGCAATGGACTGAAAGTTTGTGTCCCCCAAATTCATATGTTAAATCCTAACCCCCAGTATGATGGTATTTGGAGGTGGGGCCTTGGGGAGGTGATTGGGTTGTAAGAGTGGAGCCCTCATGAATGGAAACAGTACTCTTACAAAAGAGACCCCAGAGAACTGAGTGGCTGCAGAGAAAAGACCTGCAGAGAATGCCATTTGGGGTCCCACCCTGAAAAGGCTGGCTCACCACCGGGTCTCCATCAATGAAATTTACCAGCCAACAAGCCCTGCCCACACCTCAAAGCAAACCCACGAATCAGATTTTTAGATCTTAGACTTCAGTGTGGATGCACATCCAGGAGTCACCTGATTCGGAGGAAAGCCACCAAGATGAAAGAGTCCAAAAACATTCCAGCAGGGAAAAGATTTAGGAGGAAACAGAAACAATGCAGGGGAACAGACTAAAACTTCACAAACACACAACACATATATATAATATTCTTTGGGAGATAAGAAGTAGTGCCGTACCCATTAATCAGAGGCAGAATGCTTTAATCCAGGAATGATAAAAGCACAAGAAAGAGAATCTCTCAGAAATTAAAAATAGAAGAGCTAAAAAAGAAGATTTGGCAGATAAAATGGGAAGATCTCCCAGAAAGATGAACCAAAAGATAAAGATGCCCAGGAAGGAAGAAATGATAAGAAAAAATAAAGGAATTAGTCCTGGAAGGCCAAGCTTCACCCAATAGGAATTCCAGAAAGAGAGAATAAAGAAAACAGGGTGAAAGAATTGGCAAAGAAAAAAATACCAGGAAATTTCCCTGTGAATTTGAAAAGATCCACACCACATTACACCACTTTGAAATTTCAGAAACTGTGGATAAAGACCCTAGAGGGATAAAAACAGGTTCTATTTAAAGGAACAGGAGTTGCGATGGCCCAGGACTTCTCAATAGCAACGCTCAATGTCAGAAGACCGAGGATATCAAACTTCAGTTCATTTCTGTCCTCAGTGGCAACAACATCTAATAATGTAAACACGAACTGTTGATTTAACCAAAAATTATTATTTATCTGTGTTGAGAGAATGGGGGAGGCAAAATAGGGAGGTAGATGTAAGAGTCCTCTAACATAATAGGAAGCCAATAAGTCACGTCCCAAATGGATAAATCAGTAGCAGTATAAGCTTATTATTCAGAAATCTGGGGGAAAGTATAAGAAATGGCTGAAAAGGACAGGTTGGGGAGAGGAGCGGGAGACTGTCTTTTTCATGATAAGGCTTGTGTTATTAAACTTCGCCAAGTACTTGTAGGCGCTAGATGCTAAAATCCGTGGAAGGACCTTGAAAAAAAGATCGTATTTCCTCTTTTCGGTCCCCTGATCTGGTTGCTTTTCCTTCTCCGAAGTGGCGCCCGACCCTGGCTGTCTTGTAAGCCCTCCAATGTTAGGGGATTGGGGTTCCCCTTGCTTGGGGGTACAGAGGCTTGTCTCATGGACCAGTCCTTACATAATGTAGAAGAAAAAGAAGTTTCCGATATGCCTTTGTGCCTGAGCTCCCGTGGACATAAAAATCATGAACATTGTTCTTTGTGTTCATGGCGATATTTATGCGAAGTTCTTTTGCCTTGCGGCGTTTATCTTTTGGCGGAGCTTGTCAGGCCTGTAGTGGACTCAGGTGATGAGTAAAGCCTGAGTCCCCTTGTTCCTCCTCCTGGTGACCCCACCCTGAGCCTGAACTAGCAGTGGCTTCGTGAGCCTGTCTATTGTCTAATGGGGTAAAGCCAGCCTTACTTTTGATGTCTTACAGATTGGAAGAATTTTCTTTCTTGGCATTGACATGAATTTGGGTTTGCAAAAATCAACTCAGGACAATTATGTCACGAAGACATGGAAATGAATCCTTGAAAAAAAGTTGGGGTGAGAGAAAAAAGCTAGATTAGGCAACACCTCCCCACCCTCTGCCCTTTAGAAGTTTTAATAGACCCCTCAGAAGTGCTGCAGATTAGGGAAAAGAAAGAGCTGAAATATATGCTGTAGATCCTTGTCTCTTTGGGGTTTGTGTTCTCACACCTAGGGGTGTCTCCTTCCTATAAATCACAAATTCCTGGAGTGCCTCACAAAAGGGGCTGCTTCCCTGAACCTCTTGTTTGGGGTGGGGCTGGACGGGCAGCAGCGGGCACCATTTGTGGGAAGGGAGGATGCGGCCAGTGGAGGCTGCCAAAATTCAGTGACCCTCAGGAACAAGCAGTGAGTCTGCAGACCTCCTGGCAGCAGCAGCGGGAGGGGCCCTCGGCCAGGACACAGTGCTTCCTTCCCCAAGGGGCTTCCTTCTCCTCCCTTCAGGGATTGAGGTCCATTTCACGTTACCAGGCGAAGGAGCCCGCACAAGTAAACGCCGTGGACTACACTGCCTGGACTTGGCCCATGTCCCCTCCGTGCGCTCTTTTTTCCATTCTCTCTCTCTCTCTCTCTGTTTTCCTTCTTTTTCTTATAGGATCTGATAACTTTTCAGCTAACTGCTGAATCTTCTGGGCCAAATAGACACACGTGTGCTTCTCTGAGTTTGTTGAGATGAAGGGACGTGGGGGAATTTATATTTCCTAAATTTGTCTTATTTAACAATTCTCCCGATGTTTTAAAAGATAAAAACACCAGGCCTGCCCTTGGATGAGATCCGGGCTTAGTTAAATCAAGAGCAAGCCAGTCTAGCTCAGCCTCAAACTAGGGTGTGTGGGAGCGGAATTCTTGGTGAGAGCCACCCTTATCCGATTAAGAACACTCATTAACATTTGAAAAGCAGGTGGTGCCTCAGCTCTGCTTCTACTTGCCTGATTTCAAGAAGCTTGTCCAGGCCCCGATTTTCTCTTCCAGAAGATTCCTCCCATGGCTCTGCTCCTGTACCCACCAAGGAAATCAATCACCCTCATCTCTTGTACAACCGACTATTTAGAAGATTCTGAAAGATGCTGGTGTTTTTGCCGTGTTTATCACAACAAAAGGCTGATGCGTTCAGTGGCTGTCCAGCCAGAGGGGGTTATGGAGTAAACTTCAACATGTCCATCCAGCCTCCCTCCCTGGGGCTTTCAAGTCTTCTCAGAGTAGCCTCCGCTCCTGATGGCAAGGAGGACACTTTACTGGCCCCTCCCATGGAGGGGAGGCTTCCTTAAGAAAAAAGGGAAAGCGAGATACTACTTTCCTATCTAAAGGAAAAAGAAACCATCAGTTTTCAGTTTGGGTAAAATGGTGTGGTGTTTACAAGAAATCTTACACAGTTGTATGTTACATTTCTACAGTATTGCCCACAGAATGCAAACGTTTCTTTGTTCTCTATTTTATGCAAAGAAACCAAGAGGAAGAGAAGTTCAATTCCATTCAGTTCATACAATAATGTTTGGTAAACATAATTGGCATCGGGATAACCTGGGGAGCTGATATGATATAGGTTAGCAGGTACCCAGGCAACCTGACTCTATGGGGCCACATTGTGAGAAGCCCTGACTTGTGACTTTAAATGTCACAAAATTGGACAGGGCCTTAAAGCTGCTAAGTTCCCACCCCTCTGTTGACAGAGGGGTTCTCCCAGGCTCCTACAGCTCACATAGCTCATATGTCAGAGGCAGAATCAGACCCAGATCTTGGTCCTGGGCTCTCTGAGGACCCTGTCCTGCTCAGCAGCCCCAGTTATCCTGTGGTCTCATATATTTCCTGCTCTCTCTGTCTCTCAGCCTCCCCACTTCCTGCTTCCTGTCTGTCTCTGTTCTCACTCTAACCAACATCCTTAACTTGAATCCTTTCTTCTCTCAGGTTTTATCCTACCCCTTCCCTCCTTACCACCCTTCTTTACATTCTCTACACAGTTCTGTGGCGCTGCAGTGATGGACGGGACCTCTTGCCTCTATCTGATGAACTCCTACTCATCCTTCAAGACCTAACTCAGCTTTTGTTTTCTTCAAATCCTTCTGAGTCTCCATCAAATTCAGGTAATTTCTCCCATTTCTTAAAATGTTATATAGGAAAAAAAATGTTATATAGGAATGGTATTTATATAGAAAGTCCTCATCATATTGTATTTAATTAATTTTTGTTGACTTGCCCATCTCCTCCACTAGAGTATGAGGTCTTTGAAGGCAGGTACCTTACCTAATAGATCTATCTTTGCATCCTCTGTACCTAGCTATTCTGGTTACCTGTTGTGAAAAATACTCTAAAACTTAATAGGTTAAAATAACAAAAATGATTTAATTTGCTCACAAGTCCACACCATGGACAGGGTTCCACAGAGACAGCTCATCCCTCCTCATGCAGTGTCAGCTGGGGTGGCTCCACTGGGGTTCCACTGAAGTGGCCACTTCCACTGGAAGTCTTCCAATGCAGCTCACTCATAAGGCTGGCGAGTTGGTGAAAACTGTCAGTGCCTTTCCACGTGGGCTTCTTCACAGGGCAGCTTGGGCTTCCTCACACAATGGTGTCAGGATTCCAAAAATGAGCATCCCAAGAGAGCCTGGTGGGAGAAGCTATATTACCTTTTATGACCTGGCCTTGGAAGTCAAATAAATAATGTCACTTCTGCTGTGGTCACAAGTCAGGGAGGGAACATAGATCCACCTCTCTGTGGGAGGAGTGGCAGAATCACACTGTGAGAAGAGCACGTGGGATGGGAAATTTTGGAAAATACAATGCATCACACTAGCACAGGGCCTAGGACTCAATAAAGGATTGGTAGATGAACGAAGAAATGTTGAATAAATAAATGGCTAAGTAAAACCAAAAGTCTCAAACCTTTGTAGCACCACAAAGAGCAGTGGCTTCTGAGGGGTTCTGATAGGTATTAGGTCGCTTGGATTTTCTCTTTTGGGTAAATATAATTTTTTCAATTGTTTTGGATATAAGGAGGTTTTCATGTAATTGGGAAAGAAAATGGATTCAGAGAATATCAAGATACATTCCTTTCTGAATTTTAAGTTCTCATGCTGAGACACAGGGTGTCTAGGGCATAGGGATGGGAGGAAGATCTATTTTCAACTCTATCCCCTTTTATACACTTTGGGTTTTGAACCATGCACAAATCACGTACAAGTATCTGTTGTTAAAGTGTTTAAATTCTAAAATGAAAAATTTTTTTTTTTTTTTGTGCGGTACGCGGGCCTCTCACTGTTGCGGCCTCTCCCGTTGCGGAGCACAGGCTCCGGACGCGCAGGGTCAGCGGCCATGGCTCACGGGCCCAGCCGCTCCGCGGCATGTGGGATCCTCATGGACCGGGGCACGAACCCGTGTCCCCTGCATCGGCAGGCGGACTCTCAACCACTGCGCCACCAGGGAAGCCCCTAAAATGAAATTTAAAATTAATATTATATTGGGCATCATCATCAACTTACCCTCAAATGATTCAGAAAAAATATATATATACACAAAGATGGAGAGAGAGAGATTGGGACAGAGAGAAACAATGATAAAGTAAATGGGCAAAATGTTGGCAATAGGTGAGTCTGGGTAAGGAGTATATGAGTGTTCTTAGCACTCCTTGTGCTTACAACTTTCCTGTAAATTTAACATTTTCCAAATAAAAAAAATCTTGAAAATCATGATGGAATGAACATGGGCTGCAGCTGCTGGGTTACCAGCAAAATGGCTTATTTTTTGGAAGCGTCTTCTTTTTCTTCTTCTCCTCCTCCTTCTCCTTCTTCGAAGTACAGTGGATGTACAATATAATATAAATTACAGGGGTACAATATAATGTTTCATAATTTTAACAGGTTATACTCTATTTACAGTTGTTATAAAATGTTGGCTATGTTCTCTGTGTTGTACAGTATATCCTTTAAGCTTATTTTATACCTAATAGTTTGTACCTCTTATTCCCTTACCCTTATTTTTCCCCTCCCCACTTTCCTGGGAGGAAGAGTCTTCTCAGCCATTTTCTTTGTTGCTTGCCTAGTGCAAAGTTAGGTTTTCATTCATAGGCCTTCTTTTGATTGTTTCCTGCAATAGATCCTTTGGTGAGTTTAATAGTAACACAAGTAAGAGAGAAAATCAATAAAACTTAGGGTAAAAATGAATTCTCTCAAACTAGGTGGCATCACATTTAGCAGCTGACAAAACAGAGTGACAGGTCTATAAGCTTCATGGGTGTTGAACTTTGTATCTCTAATATTTAGATTGAGAATTCCATAAGAAAGAAAGGGGAAAGCGAAGGTGAAGGGGACTCACAGTTATTTAGCACTTCCTGAGACAGAACTTGTGCAAGAAGTTCTAAACGCATTATCTTATTTACTGCCCTCCAAACCCGAGAAGGCAGATTGTACTGTCCTTCTTCTGTAGCTGAGGAAACTGAGACTCAGCTCAATGGTTGTGTCCATTCTGATGCCCTTGACTTCAAGTAAGGGAACTTCAACTTGACTGGCAGGAACAGCAAGGACATTTATTATCTCCCATGCTAAGAGGCTGGGAACAGGAAGAAAGGATTGATAATATGCCAGGGATTCTGCTAGCCCTGAAAACGCAAAGATGGGAAAACCCAGCTATTGCTCATGGGGAACTCACAGTAGAAGTAACACTGAAAAGGCAGACCCACAGTCTGTGGACTTGCTCAGTGTTGGCCATCAGCAAGTAATCTGTCTTTATTTTAATAGCCACAAGGGATAATTATTAAATGAACACATGGCTTACAGATAGCTCTTAAATAGTCACTGCTTTTAGAGAGAAATATTTGTGCCTCAAACTAATGATCAGGACTAGTATTATTTCTGTGTATTTGCATATAATTTTATTGGCCTACATTGTTGGATCAATTTGCTAAAATCTTGTTGAGAATCCTTGCATCTCTGTGTAAAGAATACAGGTTTGCTGTTTGTTTCTTATAATACCTTTGTCTGGGTTTTGGTATCAGAATAATACTGGCCTTATAGAATCTTGGAAAGTATTTTCTCTTCTTTAATTTTCTGGGAGAGTCTGTATAGAATTGATAGTATTTCTTCTCTAAATGTTTGGCAAAATTCCCAAGTGAAGGCCTTTGAGCCTGGTGTTGACTTTGTGGAAAGGTCTTAAACTCCAAATCCAATTTCTTTGATAGGGCTATTCAGGTTATCTGTTCCTTCTTGAGTAAGCTTTGTTAGGTGGGACTGAGGCAGTGTTTAGTCTAGGGTCAAGTTTCCTTACTACCAAGTTAAGACCATTCTGAGTAGTCTATCCCACACCCTGTGAATTATAAGGTTTTTCGCTCTGGCTGATGGGAACAGGCATTATTCCCAGCCGTTTGTAAGCTCTCTGCTCCTTATCCCCTCTAACCCTTTTAGATAGTCTTTTCTCCAGCCTCAGGCAGTTTCCTCTCTTGCAGGCACTGAACAATACGCAGCTGAATACTCAAGGGGGGTCCTCTGCCCGTCTCCACAGTCCTCTCTCTATGCATCTCTCTCGTTTCCACCCTGTGGACTCTAGCCACCTTGGCCTCCCCAGTTTCCTCTACTCAGTGAGACGGCCAGACTCCATCCGGGTTCCCCCTTCTTGTGCTGTGGGCTGGAAATTCTCTCAGTGCAATAAGCTGGGGCAGTCTTAGGGCTCATCCATTTCTCATCTTTCAGGGATCACTGCCCTTCATTGCCTGATGTCCAATGTGTTGGGAACTATTTTCATATGTTTTGTCTGTTTTTTTAGATGTTTTGGGTGGGAAAATAAATACAGTTTTTATTTTTCCATCTTGGGCCACACTAGAAGTCTCCAGGTTTACAGGTTTATTTAATGTTATGATTCTAGATCTCCAATATCACCTTCTTAAGGTGCTTTGGAACAGAGTTTGGTTGCTTAAATTCATATTATGTTTGACAGTTTCTTCATTCTAATATACTGTGTCTTATAGACAGGTTTTGACATTCTGCTTGGGCAGAATATACATCTAAAGGAATAGTAGGAAGTTTCCTATCCCACTGATGCCTAAAATTTCACCATTAGCCAGCCATTTCTTTGTGTAAAACAATCCTCTTCTAGGCTTCTCTTTCGTAATCCAGATATCTGTGGGAAAATACGTTGAGTCCTTAACATTTTGATGTTAATTAATGCCGTTTTTTCCTCTGATGAATCATATGAACAGGTGAGATCCTTAATGTCAGAAAGCAGGGCATAAAAGGTGGGGAAAAGGATACAGAAGTGGAGTTACCTGTGGTTCAGCTTTATTTGCAGACTGAATGCCAACAAGATTAAGATGTCTTGAATATGCCAAAGACAATTTCACGCAAAGCGTGTAGCTCAATTTTCTGACCCAAGGATCGTCACCTTAATTAATTGCTAGAATTCTGCTTTTACTTAAGTGCTCTACCTTGAACACATCACATATTCCTTTGGCCGCAGAAGAGTTATTCATGAAGTAGAGTGGATAACTGCCTTCCTCCATGACAGTACACACAGAAGTAGGTGGAAGTGCTTTGGATTCTTTAGAGGCAAGATGCAAACACAAAATATGTGTAGGATGCACTGTCAGCTTTTTGCTCATGGTTGGAACCAGGCTGCAGACCTAATACTGATTGTCACCTCTCTGTCAATAGATGAAGAGTCATCTTGGGCACAAGAATAAGATCTCATTTAGTTTTCTTGGTATTTTAGCCAGCAGAAGGGAGTGGTACCTTCTCTATTCCTGTGGGCTTCTTTAAAAAATAAAGCTGAGTTCCAAGAAGGAGGGGATGTATGTATGCATATAGCTGATTCACTTCATTGTACAGCAGAAACGAACACAACATTGTAAAACAATTATACTCCAATAAAAAAAATTAAAAAAAAATAAAGCTGAGTCGTCAGAATCTTCATATTATCTTCTAAACAGGTAGAACGGAAGTCAGTGGCTCCAGAGATCTTTGCTACTCAAAAAGAAACACTGTAGATTTATGCCCCCAAATGGTCATTAAACTTTGAAATGGATCTCACGGGATTGCGGGCACGGACTAAACATTCTATATAGAGTAGGGGATGAAAGGTGGTTTAGGTATCCTCCATGGGCAATTCTCCTCCTACTGGGACTTGATAAGGTGAGCTCCAGGAGAAAGAAATAGACATCTGCCTCCAAGAAATGATAATCTTAGTCATTAAGTTGACATTTGTAAAGTTCTTTGTACTTTTTCTTCACGGAAGGCTCAGAAGAAAAGACCTGGAGGACTTAGGGAAGGGACCATCCCTTGCTGCCAGAGGTAACTGAGTCAGACCCACAATGGGTCAAGTGGGTCTTACCACTTTAGTGCACATCACATTCACCTGGGGGCTTGTTAAACGATCTGATTTCCAGCCCCTACTCTGAAAGATTCTAATTCAGAAAGCCTGGGATGGTGCCGTGAGCCTACATTTTGAACAAGCACCCAGTGTTTCTGCCGCAAACCTCACTTTTAAAAACATTGACCTAGATCTCTTAAGCTAGTCAGTACTTTTACTGGCTGGTTCAAGTGTTTTCCAGGGAAGAAGCTTTTCAGGACCTGGGAGAGCTGTAATAATTGAGGCACAAAAGAATCATTTAAAAGAGCCAACTGGCAGGGAAATGCAGTATGGTGATTCTGGAGAGAGAAGCCTGGCTCTGTGACTCTGGACTGTAGCTTCCCCTTCTTCCTGGTGGCCAAGCCTCAGGCCTGGGTCAGCCTAGGCCCTAGGTGACAACGTGTCAAGGTAGTGCAGGCTTCGAAGACAATCGGGGCAGGAGTGCCTGTGTCGTAGCAGTGGGATTTGCAACTTGACCGTGCTTATCAACCAAACAGAGGCAGGACCTTTGACTGAACACACCAGCAGCCATGCCGGTACAGCTGGCCCACAAAGAGAGGTGGCAGCAGGGCCAGCCAGAGAGTCATGGGAGAACCCTGCGGGCAGATAACGAGCCGGGTGGGGCCTGGGCTTGGCAACCTCTCCGCTGGACATTTGTGAGGCCTGTTGGCAAAACCTCGCATGCGAGGCCTGGGAGCCGGGCCAGGCTGGCCTGTCCTATTAGACTGGGAGACAAAAAAATAGCCTGGCCAAGCCTAGGGGATCTTTGGACTCAGATCATTTTTTGTAACCACACCCAGCCTTTGTTTCATCTGGAAACTGAAGAAGCTGTGTTGGAAGAGGGCTCCCTGAGGTCCCTCCAGGTCACCTCGTTTTGTGATTGAATGAAGTCATCTCCATGACCAAGTCCTTATAAACTGGAAGCTGATCCTCGTGGGCACATCTATAAGGTACCAGACCTGATCCTTGGTCTCTGTGGTATTTAATAGGTCCGTAAACTACTTAAGATGTAGGTGTTGGGTAGTGATGAGGGGATTATTTCGCCATGGGGAAGGCTTGGGTTATACAAAGAGATCTCTCTCAATGCAATTGGTGGATTCTGTTTCCCAGGATACGGGGCCTACCAGGCTTTGTAAGGACAGCACCAGTGTTCCCACCACCCTCCACCCCACTCTGCACACTCTCCTCAGCCCGATGAGCGTTCAGGCTGCTCTGATAGAGTCTTCTTCCCTCTCTTTCCTGCAATGGTTTTTGTTCCTGCGGATCCTTAATCAGGTTCCTTTCTACATGGCTCTTGCATCAAAACTTCTGAACCACACTGGAAACCCTCATTGACCAGGAAGCCAACCACTCACAGGTCTTCTTTTGCATGTCTTTTAGGCATTATTTATTTTATAAATTATCTGAGGTGTGATGGTAAACTTTTTCTGAAAAGAATCCAGTGGTCTTCTTGCCTCCTCTACTATTTTCTCGGGCAGCCGTCTGTTATGCTCGATGCTTTCAGGAAGGGCTTTTAAAGGTTCCTCCCAAAACATGAGGTGCTCAGCTGTGGGTCTGCGGGGGAGATGGGTGGAAGGGGAGGGAAAGTGGTAATGCTTCCTCATCCTGTGAGGACCAGAGAGCAGAGGCTAGCAGAGCCTAGGGCAGGACAAAGGAAACAGGCTTCGCTGGACTCTGTCGATCAGGTTTACATTGCTGTGGGCTTGTGTTTTCGTTCAAGGTGTTATGAATTTCAGCAATTTAAACATACTCATTTCATGGTGTCCTCCAGGGCCAAAAATGGCTTTTGGACTGTTGGCTGTTTTGGATTACCTGTGTCTCTTTTATATGAGGAGGGGCATGTTAATGATCAAGGCCTAGTCAAGATGGCTTTGAATGTAGCAGCAGCCTGGGCCAGCTCAAGGAGAAAGGGGAAATTTCTCATAGGAAACAAGGATGTTTCAGGAAGATAGGAGTGTCCTCGGGGCCCCATGCAGGCCGGGTACCAGAAAGGGCAAAGCCGTTAGCAACCAAGGCAGCTGTCTTCTCAGCCTCTGGGGGTGGGAGCACACAGGGTCTCGGGCTGCTCCTCTCTGCTCTCTTTTGTCCTCCTTCTTCTCCAGAGGTATAGGCACCTAAATTGGCGGAGTTTACAGGTGCTCTGAATTACGATTCCAGCTTCCCGGGACAGAGAATTTGACTTAGCTTGGTGAGGTGTCTACCACTGGTCCAATCAGCCGTGGCTGAGATGGGGGGCGAGTGATGGTGTGTAAACATGGCTGTGGATGTGGTATCTGAGGGCAGAGGCAGCTCTCAGAGAAAGCTGGTCACTGTGGGCTGGACAGATGTCCCAGGTGTGTCTACTAGAGCTGTTCGTATTTTGTGTGTAACCTATATATCCTTTTCCTTTCTCTCTTAATATCTATATTAGTCATTGTTTCTCCTCTATGCTGGAAGTTCTTGGAGACAGGGACATAGTCTACCCAGCTCTATAAACCAGCAGATTGCCTCATACAATGTCCTGCATCTTATGAGGGTTGCAGTCAAGAATATAAGTGGGACAGTTAACATTTTCTCAAACTTGTGCTTTACCAAGTTTACGTATACTTTGTTCTGTTTGAGAACTTAGAATCAATACAATTTTAAGAGACTTATGATGAACAGAATGAGACTTGTCCCTAATCCAAAGGTTAAATAATATTAAGAAGGATATTTTATTAATTTAATAAAATTAAAGAGGGTTCCTTTGATATTAACCTGGGGGAAAGGGGGCAGCTATTAGTAGAAGGGACTTTTCAAGATTCCTTCTGGTGGCCAGATTCATGGACCCAAATAAGAGCCTGAACAAATTAAGTCATGGAGTAATTAAGAGACATGCCTTGGGGGCAGCTGTTGGCAGAGCTGAGACACAAATTATTCCTCTGCTCAGATCCCTGGCTCCAGCCTTTGGTCTGCCCCTAGTGAGCTGCTGATGCACACACGATTGTGCTGTGTGGTAGACACAATATTCATAGGCAAGAAAATGACCTTTGGGGCTGCTGACCTTTCCAATTCCATTCATCCAGCAAGCAATTGGAGCTCCATTTTTAGAAAAGAGACAATGCAAATACTTGCAACTTTTCTTACTGGGTTGTTTTGTGCTTGGCATTAGCAATATTGTATCACTGAAGTTTACCGAAATTATTTGACCTTTAAATATTTGTTCCCTAAACCCACTTAAAAGAGCAAGAAACTGGAGGGATGAGCTAAGGTCCGTGTAACTGAGAATAAACTGGTGATGTTGCTAATGGCTATTTTTTTGTCATTGAGTTGTCATCTGGCAAGTTGCTTGTGTCTTAAAAATCTTGGTTTTGAATTCTGGTTTTTGAATTGTAGGCTTGGGATGTTGACCCTGTTGAAGAGTATGAATACTTCCGTGATTCCATGGAAGGTAAATTTAAATTCGTTTAGACTTAGGTCAGATCACATCCCTTGAAGCACAACTATATATAGCAACGGCTGATATCAAACCCGTCACTGATAAGTCAGGTGTCTGCTCTGTCCCCCAACACCACTCCAGTGTCTGTGACCCCCTAGCACACAACCCTTGGGAACTGACACTTCTCACTCTTTGCATTACCCAGCTCACCTACATGACCCTGGTGGTGTTTGCTGAGCCGTCATAATGAAGATACCTGCCCATTCCCTGTCCCCGTGGCAGGCTGGAAAGCCACAGATAGGCTTCAGAGCAGCAAGAGGCCGCAGAGGAGCATCACTGGGATGTTGTCATTAGCTCCTGGCGTCTTAGGCTCTCTCCATCCTTGCCCCCCTGGTCCAGGCCTAGGTGCTTCCCACTGATTCTCATGTTTGGGCCCATTGATAAGAGCCAGAGATGTTGCTGTCTATATTCAGGCAATTTTTTTTTTTTTTTTGAGGTATGCAGGCCTCTCACTGTTGTGGCCTCTTCCATTATGGAGCACAGGCTCCGGGCGCACAGGCTCAGCGGCCGTGGCTCACGGTCCCAGCCGCTCCGCGGCATGTGGGATCTTCCCAGACCGGGGCACGAACCCGTGTCCCTTGCATCGGCAGGCGGACTCTCAACCACTGCGCCACCAGGGGAAGCAATAGGGAAACCCTATTCAGGCAATTTTAAAGCCTGTGAAGACTGATTCAGGCTATTCTCCTTGACAGGAGATAGTGAGAGAGATGGTGTGACCTTGGGATGGGGTGTTGTGTGGGGTGCTGACCTTGCGGGTATCCAGAGGAGGAATGTTGTGCAGCCTGTGGGCTCAGGCAGCAGAATGGGAAGATGAAACAGAGAGGGCACGGCGACGCTCCCTGATCACGTCTCCATATCTTTTACACCCTATCATCTGCATCTTGAGGAGGTGAGGAAGGGCCTGAGATGTCATAGAGTCCAGGAACCACCCACCCCCATGCTGTGTCTTATCTCTTTCATCCCTGTGATGGAATATTTCCAAAGGTGGGCACCTCATTACCTTCCAAGGCACACCCTTCTGCCTCTGGATATGACAGCTAGAAAGTTCTATCAAAGTAGAAATAACCTCCATGTAGAGGAGTGGTTGAATGTGGAATAGCATAAGGATGTTGTACAACTGCTGAAAATTACATTTTCAAAGAATTTCAAAACGTTATAGGAAGATACTCAAAATATTAAGCAATGTAAACTGGGAATAAAACTGTGTGCAGTAGACCTATGTGAGCATATGTGCTTATATAAACATATTTGCGTTAAAAACACTAAGAGCATCTACTGGTAGTTGATTTATAGTTGATTTTGTTGTGGCAGACACTACTAAGGGCTGCTAAAAACTCATTCTCTTCTCTCTTGCCAGCCTCCCACTATATAGGCTGGAAAAGCTAGGTGTTCCTTTTCCAGTCTTCCTGTGGCTAGAATTGGCCACATAACCCAGTATGGCCAATGAGATACGTATACGAAGACATCTGAGAAATTGTTTCCTTTTCTGAAAAAGGACAGCACCATTAAGGAAAAGATCCTCTTTGCTACATCCCCTTATCGTCACCCTCCTCCCTTGCTCTGAGAGCTGATTTGCGCTGTTAGAGCTTCAACAGCCATCGTCTGACCATGAGGCAACAGTTGGAGGATGAAACCAGAACTCTGAGGGTGGTGGGGGAAAAGATTGGAGAAAGCCTGAGGCCTTACCCATGGACTACTTCTAGCCTTTTTTTTTTTTTTTTAAGTAATGGAATTTTTTTTGTTGTTTAAGCCATTATTAATCAGACTTTCTGTTACTTCCAGTTAAACAAATCCTACTGGATACATTTGTTTTATTCATTATACATTATTCCAGTTTCTTCCTGATTTCACTCCTCAGAGCCATTCAGTACAAGCCCAAGCTCTTTCACATGGCAGCATTTTAGATTCATGTAGAGAATTCTCCCTTCTCCCCTGGTGCTTCTCTTCTCCAGCTACATAGCACTGTTCCTGCCTTACGTGGTTTGGGGTTCCCTTATCACACTGGTCATTCATTTTCTGCACGTGCTCCAGTTTGCTTCCTTCTTAATGTACAGCAAGCAGACCTGAAATTGACATTCCGGGGGCCTGACTAGAAAGAATGAACCTGATTGCCTGCTCCCTCCTTTGCATACTGCTTTTCTACTAGAACAGCCTGGGTCCCATCTGCTTTTGGAGTACCCTCATCTGGGTCAAACCCCTGACTCTTTTCCAAGTGCTTTGTACCAATAGTTTTTATTTATTTATTTCCCTATCTATCTATCCTCTCAAGTGCAGGGCATTCCCTTCATTCTTATTGTTTCCTTTTATTAAATTCAGGTTGGTATTCTAGCTTCTTGAGGCTTGTGGGTTCTAATTATGTATTTGCTGTTCCTTTCAGCTTCCTGTCCTCTACAAAGTTGATAAGCATGCCTCCTGTGTCTTCATTTCAACTCTTTGATAACAAGTAAACCCAGTCATCAGTTGACGTCACCCTGTCCTTTGAGATTGAAAGAAAATTAGCTCAAGCCCCCATCACACATCCTGTGGGAAGTCAGATACCCTCCCAAAGATCTTTGCAAACTCCCAGCACTTTGGTGGTCACTTGCGTTTCCACGTTCCTCTTCCTGCTGGCCTTGGGCTCACCCACATCCCACCTCTGTGGCTGCTCTGTCCTCTCAGGTTCATGCCGACCAGGTCCTTTCCCTGATTTCTTTCAAGAAACAAAACATTTAGGAGTGTGGCAGATTTTGCGCAAGACTTGCAGAGATGGTGTGTGTGTGTGTGTGTGTGTGTGTGTGTGTGTGTGTGTGTAGGGGGGTTTCTGTACAGAATAGGTACTCAAACAGATTTAATAGATCTCTTCTTTCTGTCCTTGAAAGTCCCTCAATAACACCAACACTAGGACCTTCTTCCTGGTCTCTTTTCCCCAAGTGCTCCTCAAACTACCCAGAGAATCAAGATCCTAGGATTTCATTAACAGCCCTTGTTCTGGCCAGGGTTGGTGGAGGAGATTGGGCCATAGGGAGAATTAAGGGCAGACCCTGGGCAAATTTGTGAGGAGTCAAAGTTTGTTTAAGATGTTCCCCATACTTCCTTTTAAATTAAAATTTAAGAATATATTTTATTTAACCTAAAACAACCAAAATATTATTTCACCATGTATTATGGGCTGAATTGTGTTCCCCCCAAATTCGTGTTGAAACCCTAACCCCCCGTCCTCAGAATGTGACTGTATTTGGAGATAGGGTCTTTACAGAGGTAATCAAGCTAAAATGATCATTAAGGTGGCTCTAATCACCAAGGTGTGTCATCAAGGACACCTGACTGGTGTCCTTATAAGAAGAAGAGATTTGGACACACAAGAGAGATATCAGGAATGTTTAAGCACCAAGAAAAGACCATGTGAAGAGGCAGCAAGTGGGCAGCCATCTGCAAGCCAAAGAGGGAAGCCTCAGAGGAAACAAACTCTGCTGGCACCTTGATCTCGGACTTCTAGCCTCCAGAACTATAAGAAAATAAACTTCTGTTGTTTAACCCACCCAGTCTATGATATTTTTTTTGTGGCAGTGCTAGCAAACTAATGCACCATGTTACTAACATAAAAATTATTAAGGAGTGTAGTGGCTTGTAAGGTGGTTCCCCAGAATTTATGTTCACATCCTAATCCCTGAAACCCGTGAATATGACCTTATCTGGGAAAAGGGTCTTTGCAGATGTAATTAAATTAAGGATCTCGAAATAAAATCATTGGGATTATCTGGGTGGGCCCTAAATCCAATGACAAGTGTCCTTATAAGAGACAGAAGAGGAGGACAGAGACAGAGGAGAAAGCCATGTGAGTACAGAGGCAGAGATCTGGGATACAGCCACAAGCCAAGGAATGCTGAAGCCTTCTAAGGGAGCATGGCTCTGCTAACAACTAGATTTTGGATTTCTGGCTCCAGAGCTGTGAGAGAATAAATTTCTGTTGTTTTAAACCACCAAATCTGTGGTGATTTGTTATAGCAGTTCTAGGAAACGAATATAAGGAGGTGCTTTATGTTCTTTTTTCATACTTTGAAATGTGGTACATATTTTATATTCCAACACAGCTCAATTCAGAGTAGCCAAGTTCATGCTAGTTGATTTGGAAGGTGATCCCAGATAGCCAGAGTGAGGGAAGGGGTAGAGGCACAGGGAAGGGGGCCAAGATGCATTCTCAAGCTGGCCACTCCTACCCTCACCTTTCCCTTTGTAGCTTGTATTTTAGTCTTGTGCCCATGACCGTCAGCACCTTCCTGTTAGAAGCTGACTTCCAGGTCTCCCACTTATGCTGAAGTCTGCTTCCAGGGCAGGGACTCTTTCTTCTACCTGGAAACTCCAAACTTCCTGTGCAGCCCCCCTCAGGGTGCTGGTGTCCAAAGCTGGGTGGAGTGACTAGTATGCTGTGAAGTTTCTCTAGTGATGTTCCCATTAGCAAGGAATCCACATCCGCACTTCCCCATATCTTGCTTCCATAGCGAAGTACCAATTTCTGTTGGCTTAAACAACAGAAATTTATTGTCTCAAATCTGAAATCAAGGTGTTGGCAGTGTTGGTTTCTCCCAAGGGCTGTGAGAGAAGGCTTCTCTCCTTGCCTTGTAGATGGTTGCCTTCTCCTTATTTGTCTGTGTCCAAGTTTTTCCTTTTTATAAGGACACCATTTATGTTAGGTTACGGCCACCTTGATGACCTCACTTTAACTTTTACCTCTATACAGACCCTATCTCCAAATAAGGTCACATTCCGAGGTACTGGGGGTTAAGACGCCTATGTGTCCTTTTTGGGGAGACACAGTTCAGTTCATAACATCTCCTTTGATGTTTCACCTCATTATCGAACCCAGTGTCCCTGGATTTTACCTAGCATCTATGGGTCATTTTCTGTAAATCTACATTTAATTTCCTAATTTCTAAATATTATATATATGTTATTGTTCTGAGAGTTTAAAAGTTTTATTCAGGGTCTTACTGGAGATGATAGTCCAGGAAACAGCCTCTTAGTAACTCTGAGAGAAATGTTCTAAAGAGGTGGGAGGAGAAGCCAGTTTCTATGTTTTTTGGTGTTTTTTTTGGCTAGGGTATATGTGTAATCAAGCATACATTGTGATTAAAGATTACTGCTAGTCACAAGGAATGGACATCTCAAGTTAATGATTTTAGTGCTTTTTCATGTACGGGAAAATGCAAGAGTCTGGGTTCATTAAAATTCTTCCTGAAATATACATCTAAACCATCTAAAGGGACTGCTTGTCCAAAGCACACAGCATCCTGTTAATGTCTTTTTGTTGTTGTTGTTTTGGCTTTTTTTTCCCCCTATTTTTTTGTTTCCTTGTTTTTCCCCCATATATATTTTAATACAATTTTTAAAGGTTACACTCCATTTACAGTTATTACAGAATATTGGCTCTATTGCTTGTGTTGTACAGTACATCCTTGTAGCCTGTCTTACACCCAATAGTTTGTACCTCCCACTCCCCAACCCCTATACTGCCCCCCCCCTCACTGGTAACCACTAGCTTGTCCCCTGTATCTGTGAGTCTGTTTCTTTTTTGTTATATTCACTAGTTTGTTGTAATTTTTTTTGTTTTGTTTTTGTTTTTTTGCGGTATGTGGGCGTCTCACTGTTGTGGCCTCTCCCGTTGTGGAGCACAGGCTCCAGACACGCAGGCCCAGCCGCTCCGCGGCATGTGGGATCTTCCCGGACTGGGGCACGAACCCGTGTCCCCTGCATCGGCAGGCGGACTCTCAACCACTGCGCCACCAGGGAAGCCCTGTTGTATTTTTTAGATGCCACATATCATATAAGTGATATCATACAGTATTTGTCTTTCTCTGTCTAACTTATTTCACTTAGCATAAGGCTGTCCGAGTCCATCCATATTGCTGCAAATGGCAAAATTTCATTCTTTTTTATGACTGAGTAGTATTCCATTGTGTGTGCATCTGTGTGTGTGTATATGTGTGTATGCACACATCTATCTATCTCACATCTTCTTAAGTCAGTCATCTGTTAATGGAAACTTAGGTTGCTTCCATATCTTGGCTATTGTAAATAGTGCTGCTATGAACGTTGGGGTGCATGTATCTTTTTGAATTAGTGTTTTGTTTTGTTTTTTTATACCCAGGAGTGGAATTACTGGGTCATATGGTAGTTCTATTTGTAGTTTTTTAAGGAATCTAACACATATATATATATATGGAATTTAAGGGAAAAAAATGTCATGAAGAACCTAGGGGTAAGACAGGAATAAAGACACAGACCTACTAGAGAATGGACTTGAGGATACGGGGAGGGGGAAGGGTAAGCTGTGACAAAAAGAGAGAGTGGCATGGACATATACACACTACCAAACGTAAAATAGATAGCTAGTGGGAAGCAGCCGCATAGCACAGGGAGATCAGCTCGGTGCTTTGTGACCACCTAGAGGGGTGGGATAGGGAGGGTGGGAGGGAGACACAAGAGGGAGGGGATATGGGGATATATGTATACGTATAGCTGATTCACTTTGTTATACAGCAGAAACTAACACACCATTGTAAAGCAATTATACTCCAATAAAGATGATTAAAAAAAATGTTCAGTTCTTCTGCCCATTTTTAAAAAACTGTTATTTATTTATTTTTGGCTGCGTTGGGTCTTTGTTGCTGCACGCGGGCTTTCTCTAGTTGCGGTGAGTGGGGACTACTCTGTTGCGGTGCGCGGGCTTCTCATTGTAGTGGCTTCTCTTGTTTCGGAGCACGGGCTCTAGGCACGAGGGCTTCAGTAGCTGTGGCACGCGGGCTCAGTACTTGTGACCCATGGGCCTAGTTGCTACGCGGCCTGTGGGGCCTTCCCGGACCAGGGCTTGAACCTGTGTCCCCTGCATTGGCAGGCAGATTCTTAACCACTGTGCCACCAGGGGAGTCCCCTTCTGCCCATTTTTTAGTAGAGGTGTTTGATTTTTTGATGTTGAGTTGTATGAACTGTTTATATATGTTGGGTAAGAGAAAAATAATATTTGTTTTAAAGTGTTGTAAGGGTTAAAAGTGATAACATATGAGAACATGCTATACAATATGAGCTGGTGTTATTAGTACTTCTCACCACCACCCCTGCCCTTCATACCCCCTGATTAAGGGATGGAACAGTGCCAGCTGGACTGTGGAATCTGTCACCAGCAGTAAAATAGCCAAAGGTAGGTAGTATGACATAAATCTGAGACAAAATTTGCAATTTTTCAAAAGGAACTTTACCGAGGATCAAAATGAGACAAAGCAAAACACAAAACCCTAGAAACAGACGAGCGTGTAAAATACCTGTCATGATTTTAATATAGGAAGGCTGACCCTAGACTGGCTTGGCTGGGGTGTGGCTTATGAAGTGGCACCTTCCAGCCCTCACCACCCCACCCATCACAGCAGGAGTCCTTGGCTGAGCTAATGGCCCAAGATAAGCCCAGTTCTCCAATCCTGCTATTTGATTCATGGCTTCTCCACCGAAGGGACTCACCTTAGTGTGAATTGGCTCCCTCCTCACTTCCTCTCCTGGACCTGGGCAGATCCCTCAGAGCCTTGTGGTCCGGCCCAAGGGGATCCCTCAGACCCTGCTCCGTATGGACCTACTCTGTCTAGGATATTTTCTCGGGTGAATGGGAAAAACAAAATCTTATTTTCTTAGTCCCTGGGAAGTCTTAACTCACCAGTTTTGTTGAAAAAAATGCTTTCATAAACTCTCTAGAGTGGGGAGGCGGGAGACATGGTTGAGTATTACTAGATGTTTGGTGGACAGTCTTCTAATAAAAGTGTTGGGGGAAATTACTGCCATGATTTGATTTAGTTGTTTTTATTGAGATGAAATTTATATAACGTAAAATTAACCATATTCAATCGAACAATTCAACGACGCTTAGTACATCCACCATGTTTTACAGCCACCACGTCTGTCTAGTTCAGAAACATTTCATTACCCTAAAAGGAAGCCTCATACTCAGCAGGCAGCCACCCGCATTACCCTCTCCCCCCAGCCTCTGGCAGCCACCAATCCTCTTTCTGTCTGTATTGATCTACCTATTCTGGATATCTCATATAAGTGGGATCATACCATTTGTGGCCTTTCATGGCTTTTTTTTCCACTTAGCATCATGTTTTCAAGATTCATCCATGTTGTAGCTTGTATCAGTATTTCATTCTTTTTTCACGGCTGAGTAGTATTTCATTGTATGTATATACCACCATGATTTTATTTTGCTAAGTGGAATATGCAAACTGAGTACCAGAACTGACTTCCTCTGGAGTTTTAGAAGCTGTGTGGAGAAAGAGAATGAAGGGAAAGTGAAATGGTGACTTACAGAGAAAATTTTTGAGAGAAATTACGGTAAAAAAGACTTTTATGCAGGTTTTGGTGTGTGGTGTAAGATGGCAATCTTTTCTGTCTTCCTGTGAAATCTTCATTGAAATCGACGTCACTAGTGTTTGTGGCCTTAGATCTATTTTTTTCCGATGTGACAGATTGTTAAGTGCAACCTCAAGGTATGATCAGGGCAAGAGCTGAGGCTGCTGAGGCCAGTCCCAGGTGATCTGGTTACCTGGGTTCAGCTAATTTGATTTAGAATCTGACTTTCCTCTGGAAGGTGACTAAAGGTTTAGCATCTCTGTAGAGTCGGTATAGATGGTGATACTGCCACAACCTGCATCCAGCCTGCTTGAAAACTAAGTCCAATTTTGGCTTATCAAGATATAATTTTGCTGCCAAAGAAAAAATTGACCATGAAACGAGTCAGCTGATCTCTAAATTGAATTTTCATTTTAATCCTGTGTAATTGCGCCTTTTCTCCCCACCCTCAGCCCCAATGTATTGTAAATGACCAAGTTGGTGGGGGTATCTGATAAGGCTTTGCATGAGGAAGGATCTTCGCTGAAAGCCTTGGGCTGCTTCACCTCCTTTCTTGAGATGGGTTAGAAAAGAAAGAACTGACTTTCTTATTTAGATTTGATCATGGGGAAGTTCACTGTAACACAAAAGCAGAAACCTTTGGCCAACGTGAAGGTTTTCTTAATCTGATTAGGTGCCTGGCATTCAGAATCGTTTAGTGCCTGTTGTACAAAATGAATAAAAATGTGCTGAATGTCAGCTGCTTACTAGAAAAAATAAAATTATAAATTACTAGGCAAATATATCACAAGAAATAAGGCTGTTTCCTTTTGGGGAATCTAGAAACCTATGATTCAGAGTGCTGAGCCCAGAGACTCGTTCAAATCTGAAGAACCCGTAACAACAGATTACAGACAGGTCAGAACCCAGAAAGAAAATGGAGCCTGCCCTTCCCCAGATTCCTCGTCTGCTCTGATGTCTACCACATCTGGAACGCTCCAGTTCTGACAATGTTTTTATAGGATTGGCTCGAAAGGCAATAACCTTACCACATTTGACTTTTACTAGCCAAACTATTCCATCTAGAATATATAAAAAGACATGGAAAGCTGCATCCAACCCCACCTTCCCAACCCTAAGTTCTTTCCTTTCTACTCAGTTAATAGGTCTCAAGAGGTTGCTTTAAGACAGTATATTCAGAAGCTCTCAATTTTGTGCATTCTGTTTGAAACTTTTTCTCTCCTGATCCACAATATCACATTGTCACCAAAAGAAGCAATGATTAAAATATGGCTATGGCTTTTCTTTAAAAAGAAAGAGGAATTATATCTCGGTAGATAAAAACAAAACAGCCAGTCAGCTCTGTACAAATCAAAGTTCACTTCAGTTCACATAGGACTCTTTTCCTTGTTGTGATAGTGTATTACCAATGAAAATCTGTCCTTGTCACTTAAGAAACAAGAGGAATGAGGTGGGAGCAAGGGTGGGACAGAGAGAGGCACATGCGCTTGGAACTTAAGTGAAGACACATGTGTGTGGCTGAGATGGACCTAGAGAGAGTCAGAGTGGGGTCCACCCCACACATTCCTGTCTCTCCCTTCCAGGGCCATCCGCCTCTGAGCGATGGAGAAGAGACATGAATGCCTGTCGTGAAGCTCCTGGGAATCACACCTAAAGGGCCATCTTGGACTTGATATTGGTTAAATATTGATGTTGATTTTCCAGAATCATTCTTTGTAGCAGCTCTCTCCCAGATGCTGTATATTTGCTCCATCATGTCCTTAGGTCTTTGTTCAGATGTCATTACCACAGAGAGTTCCATCCCTCCCAACTCCTTGGCACCTCCATTTTTTTAAAAAAATTGGAGTATAGTTGATTTACAATATTATATTAGTTTCAGGTGTACAGCATTGTGGTCTAGTATTTTTACAGACTGTACTCCATTAAAAGTTATTATAAGATAATGGCTATAATTCCTGTGCAGTACAGTATATCCTTGTTGCTTGTGTATTTTACACAAAGTAGTTTGTATCTCCCCCATTCCCTTTCCCTTTTTTTTTTTGCTGTACGCGGGCCTCTTACTGTCGTGGCCTCTCCGTTGCGGAGCACAGGCTCCGGACGCGCAGGCTCAGCGGCCATGGCTCACGGGCCCAGCCGCTCCGCAGCATGTGGGATCTTCCCCGACCGGGGCACAAACCCGTGTCCCCTGCATCAGCAGGCGGACTCTCAACCACTGCGCCACTAGGGAAGCCCTCCCTTTCCCTTTTGATAACCACAAGCTTGTTTTCTATATCTAGAGTCTGGTTCTCTGTTTCTGTTTTGCATATACATTCATTTGTATTATTTTTTTAGATTCCGCATATAAGTGATGCTATACAGAATTTGTCTTTCTTTGACTTCTTTCACTAAGCCTAATATTCTCTAGGTGCAGAGAAAATTTTAACAGCATCACCTAGATGGTGGATTTTTTTTTTAATGAAAGATTCTTTAAATTCTATAGTGCTTTACAGTTTTCAACAGTTTCACACACATGGTTTCATTTAATCCCATAACCCTTTTTTCCCCTTACCCCTATATTGCCCCTTCCCCCTCCCTCTCCCCACTGGTAACCTCTAGTTTGTTCTCTATATCTGTGAGTCTGTTTCTTTTATGTTATATTCACATAGTTAGTTTATTGTATTTTTTAGATTCCACGTATAAATGATGTCATATAGTATTTGTCTTTCTCTGTCCGACTTGTTTCACTTAGCATGTCTTCCAAGTCCATCCATGTTGCCACAAATGGCAAAATTTCATTCTTTTCTATGGCTGAATATTATTTCATTGTGTATATATACCACATCTTCTTTATCCACTCATTTGTTGATGGACACGTAGGTTGCTTCCATACCTTGGCTATTGTAAATAATGCTACTATGAACATTGGGGTACATGCATCTTTTCGAATTAGGCTTGTTTGTTTATTTCTTCGGGTGTATACCCAAGAGAGGAATTACTGGGTTGTTCTATTTTCAGTTTTTTGAGAAACCTCCGTACTGCTTTCCACAGTGGCTGCACCAATTTACATTCCCACCAAAAGTGTACGAGGGTTTCCTTTTCTCCACATCCTTACCAACATTTGTTATTTGCGTGGCACCTCTATTTGCTCTGCGTTATCTTTACTTATTTGTTTATTATCTCTCTTTCTCCCATAGAATATAGGCTCCCTGAGGGCAGAGAGTTTTGCCTTTTTTGTTCACTGCCACGTCCTCGTCACCTAATTGTTGCCTGACATACAGTATACACTAAAGAAGCATTTGTACAATAACTAGATAAATGAATGAATGTCCTCCTAAAGCTCCTTTCCTTGGGAGGAAGTGTCCTTCCTTCCTATCTTCATATCATCAGCACATTTTAAGGAGGTTATCATCTAGGACCTGTAAGGTACTTTACTTAGGCACTGCTTTTAAAACATATTTCTTTTCTGGATGAAAGTAACAAAAAATATAGGAAACTCATTTAATCATTTAGCAATCCTTCAATGAACAATTACTTGATTTTATTTTCTATCCTGATAGATCTTTATGATTCTTACATGGTTACAGAAAAAATTAGAACAGAGGCCTCAGTTTTACAATTTACAAGGTTTAACGGTGTGCACTTTCTCCATTCTGATTTTCCCCCTAGGAACTGGGGAGGTGGATATGTGCTCCCACGCGGGCACCCCCATGACTCTGACATCATCCTCACCCCCTGTAGCTGCAGGGAAGCACAATACACCTTTTCCAAACCTCTATATTCCCAGTTCAAACTTCCCATTTCCCCGTCTCCAGATGCTATCTGGGAAGCACATAGATCTCTCTCCACCTCTGTAGCTTCTGACTGTGATGCAGAGACTAAATGAAGCTGAAAGATTGTCCCTAAACCAAGAAATGGAGCTTGTCATTTTCAACACCTTAATTCTTGAACAGTAGAAACATATTGTATTGCAGCCTGTTACGTGGGACTCATTGTATGGGAATCATGGCCCAAATAGCTGGATGAACTAACGCTTTAGTCTATTACCCAGGTAATAGTCCCGTCTCCTGGTAAGTCCATTATAATGGACTTTCTGTTTTGGACTCCGTCTGCTTGCTCCCTCTCCCAGACCTGGCTAACAGAAGCCGGAGTCCCTATTTTATGAGGCTTCCTGATTTTTATTCCTTTTAAGTGTTCTTCTGGGGGGAGAGCTTTATAGGGAGATGAAATTTATGTGGTATCAGCAGAATCCAGCCCCAGATGCCTCCATGCTGAAGAGAATTCTATCAGGCAGGTGCTGTGATATATCTGCTTCACTTAGGGTCTGATAAATCGCAGATGTCTTAACCTCTGCAACCATCAGCAAGAAGTCCGGATACGATCTTCACTCGGGATTCCTGAACTCATCTTCTCAAAATCTTATAAAACTGCCCAACCTTCAGTACATTAAGCCAGCCAAATTAAGTAAACGGGGAAAAATAAAACTCCTTATAAGCACATTATTTTCTACATGAAAGCTCACTCTTCCTGTGAATTTTCTTAAAAGTTCCCCCCTGACGTAATATGCCTGGCAGGTATGTCAGGAAGAGAAGGTAGGGAAAATCCTCGCTCTCGGTGCATTCGCTAAGTGTTTGGAAGAAACTCTCAGAACCCAGCTTTCAGACAGCATTACCAGTTGGCTCCCTCTGACAATTCTGCAGCCCCTGCGGAACCAGAACAAAGCGGGTGGGCTTCTTGGGTGCTGATGTTGCTGCAATGGGAACACTAGACCTTCTGTGTCCTGTGCTAGTTGCCCAGCAGCCACGCTGCGTTGACGAAGGAGGCAGCCCAAGGCGCTTCCCTGTCCATCACCCATCAGCTCTGCGGCAGCTGGGAGCTGATTGGACTAGGAGAGGCCCCGCCCTTAGGGCTACTCTATACGCAACAGCGTTGACTCAAGAGATCCAGTGATGGAGACAAGCCAGACCCATCAAAGCCTTTTTCTCTCAGGATTTGAACATAAAGCATAGCCAGAGAGTAAGGCTCTGGGTAAGTGAACAAATCTCAGAAGTGGAGACGGAGTGAGTGGATGAATCTCAGAACTGCGGGAGTCCTGGAATAGGAACCAAAGAACTTACAGGATTGAACCGACAAAGATAATCTGGTGTCCAGAGCTGCACTGTATTCCGGTACAGGGCTGTATTCGCAAAACAAGAATAGCAAATGCTCCTACAGCACTTGTGTGCCAGGCGCTTTTCTGAGCACTTTACATGTATTATGTCTTTAAATCCTCACAACGATCCTGAGGTCAATGCTTTTGTCATTCTCTCTTTACAAGGAAGAAACTGAGACACAGGTTAGGATTAGGAATTTGCCTAAAATCACATAGTTGATAAATGGCTGGAGGAGGACCTGAGGCTTGCTTTCTGACTCTGGAGCCCATGCTTTTCACCATTCCACAAGCTATCAGTCAGTCCCTGGAGGCTCGTTTCAGAATTTTTTTCCAATTGCAAAGGTACTACATACATGTGAACAGACAACATTCTTTGGTTGCAAGTAAAGAAACTGATTCTACTAACTTGAACCAAAGGGAATTTGTTCGAAGGGAAGGAGGTAGCTCAGAGAATGTAAGAAAACACATAAGACTCAGGCTTGCGCCTCACTGAAGCCAGAGTAGCTCGGAGCTCTTGGACCGAATAGATGATTTGGTCTATCTGGACCAAATAGACACTGCCACAGTGGGGTGAAGGATCCTTTATATATGCTTCTGTTCTTGCAAATCCCAAGGAGAGAGGCCCACTGGTCTAGCCTGAGTCCCATACCCAGTCGTTGACTCAGTGGATGGTCCCTCCAAGACCACACACATTTGGGGAGCAGAGATTTCCCAGAAGGAAATCAGGCAGACATTGTCCCCTGGAAGGAGAACGGATGCTGTGTAGGCAAAACCAACCAAAACATGTCCACTACAGGATTCACTATAGTGGTGAAGAAGCTTAAAATTAAGGACATGAAAATTCTTCGAAATGCTACCATCCAGAGATAATCAACTTGTAACATTTTGGTCAGTATTTTTCCAGTCTCTTAATTCCCATGTGAAATTTTATACAAATGGTCATCACTTGTGCCTACCTCCCTCTCTTAATCTCAGTCTCTCTCCCTCTCTCTCTCTTTCCCAGGGCCTCACAAATGCTGCTTATCTCTCTTAAGTCCTTCCTTATCACTTCCTCTAACTCAGTGTTTCTCCAAAGATCTGTGAGGAAGAGCCAGTTGGTTTTTGGCTTTGTTTTTTTCAATTTCCAATCTGTCCTGACTCATTTTTTTTTAATAAAAATTTACAATAAAATTAATTACCACGGAAACTAAAATTTTAAGAACAGATACATAAAGTACATTCCCCAATTTTCTATAATTAGATTCAACAGACATAAAATTACTTTGCCCAAATGTTATAAAAGTTTCTAAATGTTTACTCTCAATTTCTGTACTTACCCAGGGAAGACTGTTAACAAATAGACTTAGTGGACACTTTGAGTAACTTTGTTCTAGGTAACTCCAACCCTTTCTTTGTTTCTGGTTTTTTTTTTTTTCCGACCCTTTCTTTAATTCTCAGCTTAGACATCACTTCTTCCAGGAAGTCTTCCTGACAACCTTCCTCCAACCCACATCTGGCTGGCTGGTCTCATAGAATTCTGTGTGTTCCCCTGTCAAAGCATTCACCAATCAAGCTGTGTTCTAAATGAATCTGTCCTAGTGGCTTAGAGGTGCTTCTGGTTATCTCTGAATGTCAACCTCTTGCAAAAGTTCAGGGTTCCAGGTCATGGAAGCAACCTAAATGCCCATCGACAGACGAATGTATAAAGAAGATGTGGTACATATACACAATGGAATATTACTCAGCCATAAAGAGGAACGAAATTGGGTCATTTGTAGAGACGTGGATGGATCTAGAGACTGTCATACAGAGTGAAGTAAGTCAGAAAGAGAAAAACAAATATCATATATTAGCGCATATATGTGGAACCTAGAAAAATGGTACAGATGAACTGGTTTGCAGGGCAGAAACTGAGACACAGATGTAGAGAACAAACGTATGGACACCAAGGGGGGAAAGCCGCAGGGGGTGTGGGGTTGATGGTGTGATGAATTGGGCGATTGGGATTGACATGTATACACTGATGTGTATAAAATTGATGAGTAATAAGAACCTGCTATATAAAAAAAAATCTGATCAAATGTATTCTATTGGAAAGAAGCAAAAATAGACCATATTTACTGTCTAAATTATATAATAATTTAACGATATTTAGCATCTGTTGCAGATGTATTTATTATTGCAGATTGTATTTGCTTTATCAATGTCTTTGCTTTGGGAGTCAAAAAAATAAAATGAAATAAAATAAAATCTGAAAAAAAATAGTCACTATTTGGTGACCATCTACTAGTGATTAGCAAGGTACAAAAGAAAAAAAAAAAGTTCAGTGTTCCAAAGCCAGTAGGGCCACCACAATCCCTTCAGCAAGCCACTTGACCAAAGGAGGTAAGTCTGTGTAGATCCATTTGTATAAGCGAAAAAAGAAATGCTGTGTGTCATTAAATTTAAGATGCCATGAATTGTAAGACCATACTTAGTTCAGTGATGCGAAAATAAGAATTGTAAGACGCATCTAGATTTCAGAAATGGTAAAATGTGGATGAACAGGTGTCTTTGAACTGATGATATGTGGTTGTTAAAATCTCAATCTTCTGTCTTTTGAGTAATGAACGTCTCAATTGTCTCTGTGGAGAGAAGAGTTTGTAGAAAGGAAGTATACACATATGAAGCATATTTACATTTCTGATTATGAATATCCTGCCAGAAGAGGTTACTGGTGGCTTCTTCTCATCCTTTGCAGATATTGTCACTAATTTCTCCTTCATTCCTCCAAATTATGTATGTACTTGGTATTCTTATTTCCTCATCCTCATTCTACCACTCAGGTAAGTAAAGCCCTAGGTGGTTGAGTAAGTTATCCAGGGTGTTGCAGTGCGTGACTCAGCGGGGAATGGAATTTCTGTTCTCCTATCCCCAGGTTACATGGCCTAGAGCTCTGCTGGGAAACTCACCCTGTAAGGCAATTCCGGAAACTTAATTAACTGGACAGGCCTGGTCCTGACTCCATTGTTTTCATCTTCACAATGAATAAGGGCTGTGACAGAGGAATCTGTGTTGCCTGGTCTGGGAAACAATTTCTTTAAAAAACTCATAAATTGACCTATGACTATAATCAATATTCTAGGACTAAAATAAAGCCACAGCTACAGGCTCCGATGATATATAAACATGAGTCTATGTTAATTTGAATGTAAAAGGGCCCAGAAATCTCTTTGTGGCCAAATTTAAATGTATTTTTTCTCATCTATGACAACTGATATTATAGCTTCTTTTACCTACTGGAGATCATTGTGTAGTAATTAGAGTGTATTTTTGTATATTAAAACATCCATTAACTAGAATGATTTGGGATTTATTCAACTTGATCCAAAATCAAGTTTGGTCAGGACATGGGTAATCCATGCATACTAGGAATATTGATATGTAAATAGTTCATATTAATGTTTGAGAAGACAACAAATGACAGTAATAATGCAAGTCTCCCAAGTAGACTAGTGATGCCAGAAGCAATGAGAGGAGGTACAGGAGCGTGGAACAGTAAAAATGATGGGTCCAGAAAATGTGTCAGTTCCTTGATACTAGAAAAAAAACATGTTGCCATAAAAGCATCATTCAAGAGACCATTACAGTCCCGGGCCTTCCCACAAACACCTGTGCAGCTGACGAGAAGCCACCCTCTTATCCTGATAGCACTAACCTGGCAGCTGGGACCCAGGGATCTAGGCGAGAAGGAGGAAGAGGAAGGCATTTGCTGCAGACCTTACTTTATTCACATCTTTCACTTCCTGGAGCCCCCCTCCTAGACAGCAAGGCTCTCAAGCTGCTTTATAAGGATCCTTCCCAGGCTTACTCAATTTCTCCTTGGGCCCCAAGCATCTCAATTACCTCATTCTTTTTTGCCCAACAAAACTCTCATTCCCTCTTGGCAGCTGGAAAGCAATCGGATTGAACTGATTGGCACCAGTCTGTGTTTGATCATCCCTATACTCATCTGTCCTCCATGTCTGCATTTTAAAAAATCATCTCTAGGGCTTCCCTGGTGGCGCAGTGGTTGGGAGTCCGCCTGCCGATGCAGGGGACGCGGGTTCGTGCCCCCGTCCGGGAAGATCCCACATGCCGCGGAGCGGCTGGGCCCGTGAGCCATGGCCGCTGAGCCTGCGCGTCCGGAGCCTGTGCTGCGCAACGGGAGAGGCCACAACAGTGAGAGGCCCGCGTACCGCAAAAAAAAAAAAAAAGAAAATCATCTCTAAACTGTGTCCAGTGGGTGGTCTGAAACAGAAGTGAAAAAAATATTCGGTGTGCCGAAGGAGGAGGATGTTTAAACACACAGCTATAAACACAGCGTATAAGAGAATATAATCTAAAGGTATATATATTTGCATGGTATGTCAGTTAGGATTCTTAGGTGTCAAGCAAGAGAAACAAATACTAACAAACAGAAAGGACATTTATGTGACGACTGTGGAGTAACTCACAGAATCGAAAGGAAAGTTAAATAAGTAGACTTAGAACAAGCAGGAATTGTGAAGTTTGAGCAGAAGCGGAAGTGTGTTCTAAGCAGCAGAATTGATGGGTGCTATCTTAGTAGGAGGAATCAACTCCACCAGTCATTTTGTCACTTTGTTCAAAAGTCAGATTCCCGAGAGAAAGCCTCTAAATCGTCTGGCTTGGGTCATTGGCTGGGGGTGAGCAAGGTGCTGTGATTGATGGTCCCAATCAAGGAGAGAAGGTAGTTCACTAGGGTGAAATAGGGTACTGTTTCCAGAAGAGTGGATGGATGCAGGTTAGGAGTCTTACTGTCTGCTACGCACTCTAGTACACCAACCTCCTTGACCAGCGATGCCTGGGGGTGTGCCCTTGGGTTCAGTCCACTGCTCTCTACTTTTCACAGCCTCTACCCTTTCTATGTTAGAGCCCACACTTGCTAAAAGATCCCAATCAGTTCACACAATAGCTCCTGCAACAATAGCAGTTCTAATAAAGTGCCTGGCCAGCCCGTCCCGCCCTCAGTCCCCAGTTCTTAGCATGTACAGGTCATTGGAAGGTCTGACATGGTCCTGTGAGCTCAGGGTGATGGGCTAGTGTGGTTTCCAGGTGCAGCACTCTTCATTTTGGTCCTCTGGCCAGTGTTCCAGTTAAAATAAGAAAACTGGGACTAAGTCCAGTGACATTCGCATTGCCCCTTAAAACTTTTGAGCTCTTCATTTGTGACTGCCAAGTATCTGGTTTCTTAGAAGTAGAGAAACCCTTGCTTTGCCTAAGGTCGCCTCCCTGACAGGTGACTCTCAGAATACTTATTTAAACAAAGTCTAATTAATGCCCAATGGCAGGAACAGGGCCACAGATTAATATTTAACCAGTTGGAACGGTAGGTAACTGTGTGTCCAGGGTTTAGTAACAGATCTGCCGTGCAGGTTGACTAGGTCTCTGCCTCGTCAGCGCTCCTGAGGTCTCCCTGTTCCCTAGACTACGTTCTCTCCTTGCCTTCCCACCACTCCCCTCCCCCATGAAGAACTTGGGAGGAATCATGGAAGGTGAAGTCTCAAGCCCTGACTTGCTAACCTAAGGCGTAGCTGAATTTAAGTTTAAAATTTACTCAGCCAGGAAATGCTCTAATTAAGACTAGCTCTTTAAATCTTAAAGCCCCACCCTGAAAGGGCAGAAAACGATTACTCACCCCTCAGGGCAGAGCCCTTTGGGAAAGCACTTTTCTGCCCTACACCCAGATGTCTCAGAGATTGGCTTAGGTCAACCTTCCAAGCTCAAGTAAGAGTGTAACAGGGATGGTGGATTGACTTTTCATGGGATGTCCAATGGCTTCCCGAATAGGAGCTGGCTGTGTAGATCTCCGATTCTAGATGACAAAAAGAGGAGCGGCCAAATATCCGGAACGAAAAAGGAGATTTTCCAGTCTAGGGAGGCAGTTTAGTACAGCCGTAGGAGCAGTAGTCAGATTTCCTGGGTTGAATTCTGGCTCCACCATCCTTTTCTGGGTGACCTTTGGGTGACTCAACCCTCTAAGCCTTCATTTCCTCAGGGGTAAGTTGCAGCAGTAGTATCTACTTCATGGGGTTCGTGCTTAGCGAAAATCTGCTACCATTAATTTGATCATTCATGGAATCATTCACACAATCATTCATTCAAATAATATACCAAGCATCCAACATACACCAAATAACGTGCAAGGTAATGGTTATACAGGAAACTGTCACTTTCCTGAAGGAGCTCACAGCTTAGCAGGGAAACACATACATAAATTCTTCTTCTTTGTTGTAATAATTGCAATAATAAACATATTAACTCAAGTGATAGTAATGTGCAGAAAGAGAGCTATTTCCATGGAAAATTTCAGGAAGGTTTCATGGTGACATTTAAACTGAGTGTTTTTTTCAAGAAGAGCAAAGAGGAAAAGTGATCCTGGAGGGAAGGAACATCATGAACAGGAGGACAACAATGAGAAAAAGCCCAGCGTGTTTGGGAAACAACAGAAAATTTGGCTGGAGTGCAGGGTGGGCAATGAGGCAAGGATGCCATGGGCCATATCAAGGCATTTAGACTTTATTTTGCACGATCAGATTTCCATTTAGGAAGAGAATTCATGTAGTAATATAAAAACTGGATGAGTAGAGAAGATATTAGAACCCAGAAGAACAAAGAGGAGACTATGGCCACAGTCCAGACAAGAAAGAAAGAGAGGTCAACTCAGGGCCACGGCAGGTGATGGAAAGGAGAGGAGGGCAGAGTTAAGAGATAACTTGGATGGGATGCTCTTGTCCAGTTTCCACGTTGCGTCACTATGAACAAACCACTTCTGCTGCTCCCAGTTCCTTACGTGCAAAACTTGTGTTAAGAAAGGGTTCATGGGGCTTCCCTGGTGGCGCAGTGGTTGAGAGTCCGCCTGCCGATTCAGGGGACACGGGTTCGTGCCCCGGTCTGGGAAGATCCCACATGCCGCGGAGCGGCTAGGCCCGTGAGCCATGGCCGCTGAGCCTGCGCGTCCAGAGCCTGTGCTGCGCAACGGGAGAGGCCACAACAGTGAGAGGCCCGCGTACCGCAAAAAAAAAGAAAAGAAAAAGAAAAAAAAGAAAGGGTTCATGAAAAAAAACCTAAGAAGTGTTGAGTGTTTCAGAAGAATATTTGAAATGATTTTTGGAGGGTAATGATTTATAAAGATTTATCCTCAAATAACCACCAATCTGTTAGGTAGATCTCGTAACTACCTCCCACACATGAATTTTTTACTTAAATTTGGTCCTCCCTTGTTTATCCTTCTTGTTGTTTTTTCCTTATTTTCTTCCTCCTGCCCTTCCTTCCTCCCTCCTTCTCCCTCCTTCCCTCCTTCCCCCGCTTCCTTCCATCCGTCCATCCATCCCAATAATTTTAAGGTTTCTTGACCTGTTCCAATCCCTTTATTAGTTAGCATTCTTGGTTGCAAGTGACAGAAACCAACTAGCATGACTAAGAAGGAGGTTGGCAAACCTGGGTCAGAAACCCACTTCTGTGGTCAGGAAGACTGGACCAGTTACCAAAACAAGGGCGTGTGTGAAGGTTTGGAACCAAAAGAAAAATATGTGACCACAGTTCACTGTGAAATAGTTGGTCAATGAGAATGATAGCAGCCCCTTCTATTATGCTCTTCGATCCACAATCAAGGATATTATCAGGCTACAAAAATACATTCTCTTTGCTAAAAGTTCAGATACCATAAAAAACAAAACACCCAAACAAACAAACAAAAACAGTGTTCTCTGAGTAATTGCTGGAAAGATTGTACTAAAATCCTGTGCTGTGAGGTGGGATCCGCACCCACCCACCAAGGTGGACGCATTTTTTTCATTTGCAGCCTGGCATTAATGTCATTCAAACTCTTGGGGAGTCTTGAATTCATACTCTGGTTTCTGGGGTCACTCTGGATTCCTGATCCTGGCCAATTTTTGTTTTGTCCACTAAGCATTCTGCTTCACTCTGGAAATCTTTTTAAACTTAAAGAGAAGGGCTCTAGTATTGGCACACTCCTTGGCCCATAGATAGGTTTATACTTTGTCCAGGCCTCAGTTACATTCCATGTGCGCATGTGTGCATGTGTACACACACACACACACACACACACACACACACACACACACACACACACGGTGTGCTGGAGCCAGTTCCTGAGAGCCAGTTGTTACATTTTAGGAACTTTGCAAGCCAACAACTAAAACACAGCCGTTATTAAAATTTATATAAACTTAATAATTAAATAAATTATTTTAAAAGCAAAGATAATAAACATTCAAACTCTGTCACTTCCTGTTTTTTTATGCCTATGATATCCATGTGCTGGGAATACTATATAATAGTGCATCTCTTCCCACCTCTGTTCAGTGAAGTCTCATTGGGAGCTTGAAATCGGCTGTGGTGGGAGTATTTACATCATGGAAATTGGCAAATGCTACACACCAGGGCTTTTTATTTTTGTTTCGGAGGGTTGGTTGTGAAACATTTACCAGCATACCAATGCACACACACACACAGGCGTGCGCGCGCGCGCACACACACACACACACACACACACACACACCCTACCCCAGTGTGGGCTTTCCATATTCTTTTTAGCACAGATATCATCTCCTTTACTATATGTCTCAGTACCACATATCAAGGAAACCCTTGTTATTCATGAAGATATTGTGGTATAGGCGTCGTTCACAACTGAAGTTTCTTACCACGTTACTTATCTGCCTGCTTATTGGGGCAAGTAGACAAAAATTACTAGACATCACAGTGCTTAGATTTCTCCCTGAACTCCCTTTTAGGGATTCCACAGTGAGAGGGCCCTCACCAAAACGAGATACCTGCATCTACTCTCTTAAATATGGCATTTTTTTTTCTGTTATAAGACCACATTTAAGAACACTGCTGGCACAGAACCAGAAGTCTTGCCAATTTCCCAAGTCCTTGAAAGTGTAATCACTCAGTAGCCAAGGTTAAATTTACATTGGATGACATTTTTGGCCTTTCTTGCTAACAGAAATGTATTTATGAATTCAGTAGTTTCGCTGTCCTATTATTTCCTTGCTTTGTACAATTAAGCCAAGCGTAAACTCAAAATAGAACTAAGTCCTGAATAAGTACTGTCTTAAGGCTGATGTAATTTCTTGCTCTTTTGCAAGCTGCAATTGAACATACATATCTAACAGACCAGCTATACAGGAGGCCAGCCAATGCTTTAGACTTTTAATCTACTTGATGGAATAAAGGTTAGGCATAATTAAATATCTTTGAGCTTGAATCTCTCAATGCAGTAAGCAAATGACTTTGAATTAAATCCATCCAGGGGATAAAATAAAAAACATTTATCAAGGTAGTGATTTTGAAGGAATAACTCTCCTTCCACTCAAACTTAAAATGGCTTGGCGCTTTGGCCAAATGCCTGAAAAATACATAACGACTTTAGCGCATTCTTAGTAACAGCACTCATAAAGAGTGGATGGAAAGATGAATTCCCTCATCTCAGTCTTCCCTGAGCCCCAGGATTTTCCTTTTTTTTTTTTTGGTTTCTATAGTCTGTGAACTTTCTGGAAGAATGTTGGAGGCCCTGAAGCAGTAAATATCTTAGAACGGCAGAGGTCAAGCATTCTAACTCTGATACGCTAAAGATTTTCCTACATCTGATAACTAAAAGGCAGCATTGAGGACAAAGATTATCTGTTCCCTGAAGAAGAAAGTGCTTAGCTCCTAATGATGGGGATCCCCATGGTCAGTGAAGCAGAATTCTGGTGAGGTGTCCACAAGCATGACATCCTGCTGCCTTAGATCCTATCTAGAACCACTGCTCCAAGATCCTGGTTTCAGTTCAACATGAGACTTTCAGTGCTGGTGACAGCCTACATCGGTCACTCCCCTTTGCTCTTTGCCTGGGAAGACAGTTGGGAACAACTGCCTGGGCAAACATAGCTTTGCATCCAGGCTCACCACTGTTCTCTCCTGCCTGTTGACCAGAAGATAATTCATCTACCTGCTGTCCAGTACAATAAACCAGGCAGACAGGACTCCTTGCAGATGATTCCCTAAGATAGTCCGTACTATGTCTGGAATCAGGAACATGAAGTGAGAGGAAGGGAGTGAGTGAAGGCACAGGAGTGGAAGGGGGCTCGTAACCAGGGCCCTGTGTAAGGCAAATCACATGGTATCATGTGATAGTAAAAAGAATTCCCATTAGCTGTTCTTACGCCCTGTCTCTAACGTCCCAGAGGTTTCCTCTAACCTAAAATTTTAGTCTTGAGGACCATTTGTTTGCTTCTTAGAATTAGGAAGTAGAAGAGAGAATGGTGGCGAGATCTTTCCCCATCTCCACCTCTCTCTCTCTTTATACATACATATGTATGTGTATGTATACATATGTATGCATGTACATGCATACACACATATGTGTATGCAAATACACATGCATACACAAACCTACACTTGTGTGTATATATGTGTAAGTCCTGATATCAGCATGTTTCTGACCATGTTTTGCTTGTAACAGATATTTCTCTGGATCCCTGCTTGCAGAACACTGTATTATGCTTTTGAATTGTGACCTAAGTTCTGTAATCTTTCACCTCCATGTTTACCTTGAGCCACTGATCCTTGGCATTAAGTTTTACATATTCTACATTTTAAATTCCATCAGTTTGTTCCGTGTCACAGAACTTGTTTGGGTCCAATACCCGTAAAGATAACGTTCACTTTACAATAGAGTAAATTCTGTTTCCTTGTTGACTCACTTTGAGCCCTGGAGAGCGGAATGCCTTGCTCTCACAGGCTGCCTGATAAGCATCAGAGTCGCCCTATTTGACTAGGAGGATGGGGGGCAGACACAAGAAGAATATGGTACTTAAGCTGTGATGATGGAGTCAAGTCCTTCCCTCAGCTCAAACTAAGAGACAATTCTCTGTGAGAAAATGCAAGGGTAGAAATTTTCAGTGAGATCCAGAGGAAGAGGAGGCAAGTTCATGAACCGCAAATGCTCGGGAGGGACAGACAGAACTGCAGTTTGAAGGAGTTGGGCCCGAGACCGGGGATCCTTGGGTGGGAGCCAACGGATGTGACCGCTCCTTTCACCAGCTGGGGAGGCCAATGTCCACTCCTAGATCAAATACTTGCTATGACCAGTGCCCTGCGATGCCACCATCTTTGAATCCCTAGAAGTCCTGCTTCTGGAATGGCTGCCCAGTTGCCTACAGCCTTGAGCACTTCCTTACCTGCCTTGAAGAGGTAACCCGAACCCCATCATTTTTCACTCTTTACAGCCTTGTTTCTGAAGTAACAGAGATGAAGCTAGGAAATGTGTGTGGCTGACATGGTGCCAGTGGGTCTCCATAGCTATGAGCTCCTTTGTCTAGACTAACAGACACCACTACCCCGCCCCTGAGGCCTGAGATAGTCCTCAAGTCCAAATGGCTGGGCCCCTAAGAGACAGGCCCCAGGGGCTGAGCCGTTTAGGAGAATTCAGACGCGGCAATGAGCGGAGACCCCTAAGTTTGTTAACAGCCTACGAGGTAAAGGCTGCTCATCCCCAGCTACAACTTTCCCATATCCACTGGCCTTTAAAAACTAACAGATGAAACTCAAATAGCTGGGCTCTTTCATGCCACAGTCCCCCAAAGCCGTGAAAGCCTTGCGTGCAGTTTTCCCTGCTGGCGGATTTTGTGCCTGGAGGTGATGCCCCTGAGCTTGCGTCATCTGTGATTTCTATTTAAAGGCAAATCCCAGACAGAGGAATGTTTGTCGTAAATTATTACAGCAATGTGACACATGGCTTTTCTGCCACTAAGGTCACTCTGCCATAGGTCTCTCGTTTCCTCCTCAATTGCCGTTCATTCCAGGAGGCTTCCTCAATTTCAGCAATTCTTGTGGTGCAGAACTGCCTGCCCAGCCATTCATCACTGGTAATAACCAGGAGAGCTGTGATCTTTTACGTCTCCACACAATGGTCTGAGTCTTGGAAGGCTTCCTAAACTCCCCAGCCCCCTCTGCCTGGCCAGGGCCTCTGTTCCTTTCCAAGTGCGACAGACTGAGTTCAGAGGCTGGGCGCTCCCTCTACTAGAATCCCATAGATCGACCGTTGAACAGGTTCATTAACGCAAGAGGGAAGAGATATGGGGACGTGTGTATATGTATAACTGGTTCACTTTGTTATAAAGCAGAAACTAACACACCATTGTAAAGCAGTTGTACTCCAATAAAGATGTAAAACAAACAAACAAGCAACAAAAAAACATAGCAATCACAGGAGAGAAAAAAGGCTGGGCCGTTCCCAGTGAATGCTGAGCCTTAGCTCTAAATCCTCACAGAGAATCTCTTTTTTTTTTTCTTTACCATTGCATTTTTAAAATGTATTTATTTATTTATATTAGAGTATAGTTGATTAACAGTGTTGTGTTAGTTTCAGGTGTACAGCAAAGTGATTCAGAGATATGTACTTTTTCAGGTTATTTTCCCATGTAGTTTATTACAAAATATTGACTATAGTTCTCTGCACTCTACAGTAGGTCCCTGTTGTTTATCTATTAGTAGTATGTATATGTTACCCCCGACTTCCTAATTTATCCCTCCCCACCCCACTTTCCCCTTTGGTAACCGGTTAGTAAGTTTGTTTTCTATGTCTGTGAGTCTGTTTCTGTTTTGTAAATAAGTTCATTTGTATCATTTTTTTTTAGATTCCACATAGAAGTGATATCATATATTTGTCTTTCTCTGTCTGACTTACTTCACTTAGCATGATAATCTCACATAGAATCTTGATAAACTCGTGAGCGAGAGATTTGAGGCACTGCTCTGCAAAAGAATTTCAGAAAGCCAGAAGCATGGAATGGAGCCATCAGGACAGAAAGTCATGCGTTGCAAAGCCCTACTACAATAAGCTCCACTCTGGGGAGAGCTCTTAACTGAAAAAATAGCACACAGCCGTCATTCCAACTCCATTCCAACTCCATCCTAGCGGGTGAAAGCACTTAAAAATTTTGAATGGAAGCAAGAATTCCTTTTCTCCCCATCTGTAGTTCCTGTTACTTATTCTCTCAGGACTCAATGCCTTTCTCCAGCCCTATCTTCTGGAGCCAGAGGATCTTCCTGCATCTTGTAGACATTTCCCTCATTTTTGATGGACCCACCCAGGCTTTGAGAGTGGGAAGCAGGGTGTGTCCATTAAATACAATCTCCCAGGGGATGCATTTCTTGAGGAAGCAGGCCTGCGTGTGCCTGCATCTATTCCAGTTCTTTCCATGGCTGTATCCTTCCTGTGAGTGGCCTTCCAGACAGGCACCCTCCGCCAGCTTGCACGGTGGCCTGTGGGTTGTTGCCTGCTAGATCCAGGACTCCACGGTAGTCCACAGCCAACAGAGAGGTCGGGACATGTAGGGTCTGGACAATGGACCATCCTGAACTTATAATTATGTTTTGGGAACAAAAACTGTACATAGAGATTTAAGAGTTCAGCATTCAGGTAAAAGACCAACGACGCTATGGGAGAGGGAGTGCTGCTTTGTCCCCACCTACCTTTTTGGGTGACAAATTCCAGAAAACTTCTGCAATTGCTTATTTAAAAAGTCAATCAGAAAAAAAAAAGTCTAAAACATTTCCCTTTGCTGGCCACTTTCTCATAAATGAGTGCACTTACAAGCACTAGATCTGGAACATAAAACCAAAACCAACAAACCAATCACCTTTCCCTCCTTTGTGACTGCACAAAACCAAACACGCTAATAAGGTGCATTTTTCCTTTTCAAGTTACCCTATTTCTTTCTCTTTACAATTTATTTTGGTAATGAGTTGCTGCAAAGGAATTTCACGGTAGATGTGCTTGCTCTATACTGATCTTCCCTCCTTAGCACCCTGGCTTCTTTTGATCAAAGAGCAAACTAGGTACCCACGTAGGAGAGGAGCACCTGAGAAGCTGCCCGCGCCCAAGGAGGTCGCCCATCACATGCTCCTTACTCAGTGGGAAGAGGAGTTGCCATTTGTTAGCGGCTAAAAGTCATGCTCAGCTCATGCTCTGGGTCCCTCAAGTCACAGTACGAGGGGTTGTCATGGGGGCAGGGAGGGGGGGGCTGAGCTGAGTGACTTTGGCGTTTGGAGGTGACCAAGGTGGCGCTGTCTCTTGGAAGCCCAGTGAGATGGCACAGGTTGGAGGTGCGGGGGTTGGGGAGGGGCAGGCTCAGGTCTGCAGATGCTGTGGGAACGTGCCTCCCCGTCGCTGGGCCTCCTAAAGGGTGGCCAGGCGGGGCTGACTTGTGCGACTCCAGGGGCCCCATTCACCCTGGAGCTGTGTAATGCTGGCTCCTGTGGCTTCTCAGCCTTGCCGCCCGAGGGGAAGAGGTGACAAGGGCTGGGCAGACCTATGACTCCATCCCTCCTCCACCTGCCTGTCCCAGCGCCCTTCCATTCAGAGTCGTGTGGCAGACTGTGCCAGAGTCCATCTCTGAGGGCCACAAGGTGTCCCACGTGGGAGAGAGTCTCTTCCTGCTTTGGAGATCCTCTCTGGCCGCCTCAAGTAATGGGAATGTTGTAAGGACAGACATCGATCCAGAGACGGGGATCCCACAGGGGCCCAGACTAGAGGGCAGAGGTCCTCATGGAAGAGGGAGTAGAGTTCAGGAACTGGAAGGATCTCAGGTGTCTCTGGGGCCTGTTCTGCTGCTCCCTCAGGACGACATTGTGAATTCCCAAAGAATCACAGTTGCGGAGCTCTTCTCGTCTTTCCTCGGATTTTCCCAGCATCTACCTGCCACCTGCACGGTGTTCCTGTACATCTTTTTTTCTACCTCAGGGACTCCTGCTAGCCCCAGCTCAGGGGTGCTTATGACCTGTGTTAACCCCTAACTCTTGTTCACTTGTGGACTCTCACTGCTTACCTGCCAATCAGTGCTCCTGTATCTCATCGTCAAGGTGCTCCGAGAGACAGAATCTGACTGGCCCGGGTGTATCACCAACAACCCTCCAGGCAGAGGCTTCCATGCTGGGTTACCCACCCGTCTGTGGCCTGCCTGCCTAGTCCTGTCGCCTAGCCCGGCGGGGCATGGGGGTCAGGGGGGCGTGGGGTTCCCCAGTGGAAGACTGTGGCTTGCAGCACTTGATAGTTCCCTCCGGAATGTAGGATAAAATGTGAAAAGGAAATTTTCTATGATTCCACAACAACCCAAAAGTACCCCAGATGCTGAGGCATCTTGGGAGCCCGCTCTTAGTAGGGTCTCTAGAACACATATGGCATTTCTACCAACAGCAGAGCCTGCAGGCTGCTGGCCTGAAAGCAACAGCCAGGCCGTTATCTATCTGCCTGCCGTTTTGTAAAAACAAAAAACAAACAAAAAACAAAAAACCCCCCACCCCCCCGAAACCTTTGCTCAAGGCTGTGAATACTAAAATTTGCCAAAGGAAGTTGGTGGGAACAGCATTACTTAAATCCTTTCAAAATTGCCTGAATAAGACACTTCACTCAGACCTAAGGAGAATAGAGTGGCGCTGACCCTGCAGGGCATCCATAAGATGACCTCAGAAGTTTTTTTTCCTGTGTCTGGTTTCTATGAAGGAGAAAGACTGGAGCTGAACCAATGAAACAAAGAAGTAAAATCATACCCCCTCCCATCCCCAAGCCCTTTAATCTTCAGTTGAGTTTTGATTCCAGACTGTCTCCACCAAAGAATTTTTAAAAGCGTCCACGCATCATGTCATCTTAAAATACTGTAAGATCATCCTTTCCACTTTGAAGAGAGAATTCATTTCAAACAGCCGTTCTTTTTTTTTTTCATTTCTTCTTCCATAATTACTGCAAATGTCATCATGAGTGGACTCTGAATAATTCTCCAGATTATCTCTGGTGCCTCAACAGGCCCTCCACCTTACGACCGTCAAATTGAGCAAAATGTGCCCTTGCACGACTTTACCGCATCTGTTATGAACTAAGAGTTGTTTGCTCTTTGAGATCCAAATAATCATCGGACAGCTTCTCAGGCAACAGCTAGAATCTGGAAAAGTAAAAGCAGAAGGAAATAGGCATCTTCTGCAGGAGGTGTAGCTTTGCTTTCTTTTTTTCTTCTTTTACTCATTCTTTGTTTAGAAAGCAGATAAGGAGGTATTATTTATTGAGAAGGAAGTGTGTGCATTGCTACCGTGGTAACTTATGTTACTATTGGCACTGCCCAGGCCAGTTAAGGTCCTTTCATAATGCTCATTTTCTTTCTAGGGGCTGGGAAAGCCACTCAGGTCAGAGACAGATAAGTATCTTGCAAGCCGTGAGCATCAGCCTTCGAATGTCCCTCTGTTGACTTTCCTGGAAGTCTTACTGGGCATGGTGGAGTTGCATTTACTCCCAGCCTCTGGGAGGAGCCTGCGCCCTGGATGGCACCCGGCTCTAACACTGGGCAAGGAGACCTCCTCTAGCAGGGGTCAGCCTGGCCATCACACCCTTCTGCACCTGCTGCCCTGCCCTCTGCAGTTACGTTTTAAGCCTCACTTGTTTCGTTCTATGGAGATCTTCCTTCCCTTGGCCCTTGGTCCCTGCTGTCATACCTCTTTGATGCTAAAACTGCTGGTCTGCTGATACCTATGAGTTTATCCATCTGCCCATCTACCCAGACACCTACCCATCTATCCATCCATCTATCCATTTATTACCTTCCTACTACATACCAGGTGCCGTATTTGGTGCAGGGGATACTGAGATGAATAGGACATGGTTTCTGCCCTCAAGGGACTTATAGTTGGCCCAGGCAGACAAATAAAAAGGCCAGTGATTTTATATGTGGACATACAAAAGTCACATCATATGAAAGAATTACAATGAAATATTTCATGCCCACTCCTGCTGTGCAGAGCCCCAGTTTTCTGCCCCACTAACTTCAACCAAGTTGTTGAAATCCTTCCAGGGATATGTAGCACCCAGGTGTCTGGGTCGGGTGGGCATACAGTGGATGCCTTCTGGATCTGGGGACTCTGGCTGAAGCAGTAAGTATACAGAATCACTCCAGCAGGGTCCCGTGGGGCTATGTCCTACTGGTACACCGGCAAACACACTTTCATTCTTTTCAACTCTCCTTCCTACAACTGTGGGTTAATCCTCCCAGGCTACTGTAATATCTGTGATGTGTGCCAATTCTACTGGTCTGGGTACTTCACTGTTTCCTCAGCCACTTCTTTGGAGGTGACATGAGGCACCCTAAAACTTGCATTCCAAATCCTGTGTGAGTCATTTCCATTGCCTCTTGGGAGGCCCAACGCCATCATTTCACACTTTATCGCCCGTGATGGATATTCACTGTCACGTAAAATGGTGGGCCGGAAGAAAGGCCACATCAGGTTAAAAAGTGATTGTTTAACTCAGGGGAGTGTAGCTGAGTGCTAGTGACTCAGAGCCTGGAGAAAATACACACGAATGGAGGATGTCTAGTGGATATATTTTGTAGGTGTTCAACGCTTACATTCATCTGGTATGCGCTGGGACACCTACACTGTTGGTTAATAGCTGGTATATTTCTGATTAGTTGGTGTCCATGACATACAGATTGGAACCATTTCAATGATGAATAGTGTTAATGTAAATAAGTACTTCATGGGATAGTTTTGAATGAAGAATGCCTGTATTTTATGTATAATCAATCACATATATTAGGTCTGAGATTTTAAAAGCATTTTCTGAGCCCCATTAACCTTTCCTTGGAAATTTCTCAGGGTGATCTCCTTGGGTAAGTAATGGGGCCAGGCAGGCAGGCTCTGGGTCTCCTTCCTTCTCCTGCCCGCACTTCACCTGCTCTGAGGTTTTGCATTAGGTTCTGAGTTAAGATTTCTTTTGAAGAAATTAGAAATAAGGCTGAAACCCTTTGAGACATACGATCCCAATACTCTGGTGGTGGTTCTGAGTTAAGATTTCTTTTGAAGAAATTAGAAATAAGGCTGAAACCCTCTGAGACATACGATCCCAATACTCTGGTGGTATTTCTACGGAGGCCATGGGGGATGTATGGGGCAGGGCACCTAATCCAGTCTTGGGGTGAAGCATGAATTAGGGAAAGCATTCCATAAAAAGTGATTTCTGAGCGTGTGTAGGGTGGGGTAGGGCGATTATGTATCTTCTAGGCAGAGGTAGCAACACATGTGAAGTCCCAGAAGGAAGGCAAAGAGAGTTTAACTTCTTCAGAAAAGGTGCAAGGTGTTCAATATGGCCGCAGCGTTTGGTTTAAGATGAGACTGAAGAGCTGCCTGCCTGCCTATTCCACCTGGGTAGTTTCGCATCCTGCAACCAATGCTCTGGACCCGGGCAGTGCCTCCCAAACTCTTGAACTTCAAGCCTAGCGAGGGCACCATCTGTTCCCCCCTGTCCTCTCAGCACTGCAGAACTTCGACCCAACCGTATTCTTGGAACCTGCTTCCCACGTGACTCAGTCTGAAAGACCGGACGCTGAATCCAGTTAGCTCACCCGTACATCTGCTTTTTTTGAAGTCTGCATATACCCAGCAACTTTCCAGATTCCTGAGCCCGATCGAGCCTGGCACTTGATTTGTCTAAACCAAGCGCTGAATTTCCACTGGCCGTGACCTAGTTTTCTGACTCTCATTTGGTTTCTTAGTTGAGTCCTTGGATAAGAATGTGGCAATGGGATAATACAGTGATCTTCTGAATGCTCAAAACCCTACAGCAAGAAGGGGCAGCCCCTTTAGGAAGCCAGCCTCGGGTTTCCTGAAGGCTAGCCAACCCTCAACAGATATGGTGCTCCCCCTCCAGTTTGCTAAGATGTCTTTAGTACCAAATTGTAGTCCAGCCTATGGCATTTTAGATTAAAATCAAGTCTTTCATTTGTGGGAAATGTTCTATTCTCTTTTCTTCACATTGAACTTCTCTTAGTCAAAGGGGATCGCCGGGTTATGAGAACTGAACATGCCAGCGATTTCTTCCCCTTGTGCAGAGTTGAGCACCGGGTGGGTGCCAGCAGGGGAACTTTGGGTTTGTCAAAACCAAAGAGCTCAGTTCAAAGTCTCTAAGGAACACTTTCTAGTGCAGAAACCATCAGGTCCTACACTGCTTATTATGGTCTCCAAATTGTTGATTGTGACAAAGCAAGTTTTGTGTACAGGAAGCAACCACTTCCCTTCTCCCTTTGGAGAACCTAAAAAAAAATTTGATCTTAGATAAGAAGCCATAAATAATTAGATAAACAATTACTCAGCCTTTACCTTTTTTTCTTTTAATCCTGTAATGGTACTTTAGCAATAACATCAAACACCACCTTTCCTCTTCAGTTTTCAGAGTGAATAAAAATAGGAATAGAATTTAAATAAGTACTTGGTTTTTAAGACTTTTGTTAGTTGTAGAGGATACTGTTATTGATCCTTTGCTGGCTCCTAATTTGCTAACCATGCATGACTACACAACTGAATGCAAGTTTTCACTAAGCAGAGAATAAGACCATTTTTACAGTATGCCACAGGGGACATAAATTTCCCAGTATATGAAGTGACTTAGATTAAAATTATGCCTTTAGATGTGAACCATAGCTCCAATGGTTAGTTTTAAATATCTAAACTTTAACTTCTCCCAAGCCATAAAGAAGTTAAAAGCCAGGTCATTCTCTAAACAGAGGCTGGGCTTTCCAATATACTGTTATCTTTTATGGGAAGAAAAGTGTTGGCAAAGCTCCATAAATGTTAAGCTGGCTTATCCTATGTAGCTTTCTGGGGAAGTCAGGAATAAAAATATGACCCATCAATGTGAACAATAAATATTTGCCATCGGGCTTCCCTGGTGGCGCAGTGGTTGAGAGTCCGCCTGCCGATGCAGGGGACACGGGTCCGTGCCCCGGTCCGGGAAGATCCCACATGCCGCGGAGCGGCTGGGCCTGTGAGCCACGGCCGCTGAGCCTGCGCATTTGGAGCCTGTGCTCCGCAACGGGAGAGGCCACAACAGTGAGAGGCCCGCGTACCGCAAAAAAAAAAAAAAATTGCCATGTACTTAGTGATAGGTTAGACATTTACTATTTGGAAATATTCTGGAAAAAAAAGTAGAAGTCATTTTACCATGGAGAATATGACTATCCATTAACATGTGAAAAGAATTTCCAGGATTTGAAATCACTCAAAACAATTGATTTAATATTTAACACTGGCATTTTATGTATTTTTACTATTTTATAACCATGGCAATACCTGTTTATAATTTGATTGGTATAATATTGGATAATATGCTCTGACCAGTAAAGCCTATTTCATGAAAGTTTTCAAGGCGGGAGCTTCATTTAATGCTCTAAAGTAGTTGTGTAATTGTACCTTTTATTTTATTAAGCCTATTTGCCTCGCAAATAGTAGAATTGATTGCATCTACACCCTCCTCTATGCCTCCTTATGACGCTTTTGTCATTCATTCATTCACTCTACTTAAATCATTCATTTTCATTCATTCTACTTAACACCTGTTGAGCACCTACAGTTGCCAAGGTACTCAGCAAGGTGCAAGGACCCAAAATGAATAGGACCAGGTCTTTGCCCTCCAGGAGTAAAAAGCAAGTGGAACGGCAGTGTGTGACCTGCTCTGACTCAAGTGTTAACAGAGTGCAGAGGATCAATTGAGGGAGGGGTTGGGTCTAGACAGGGGGCTGGTCTACACAGTTCTACTCGATGCAGGATTTCCCACAGAAGACAGACAAGAGGGTGTCGTGAAAGAGTCCTGCGCTGGGAATTAGAAGACTTGGGTCTGGCTCCTCGTCCAGCTACTTACTAGATTTGTGATCCTGAACAATTCACTTCAACTCCCTGAGTTTTCTAACCTGCAAAATAGAAATAATAATAGCGGCTCACTCATCACACGGAATGGTGGTTTTCAGGTTCAAATGAGCTAATGCATATAATTGCATTACATAATGTTATTTACATTTTGTATCTTTCATATTATGGGCACTACTTATTATTGTGACTGCTTCTGGACTCCATAATGAGACAGGGGGATGAAGGATTTGGAGAGGACTCAGAAGAGATGGATAAGAAGGTAAAAAAAGAATAAAATGGGAAACCTGAGATAATTGTGCAGTGAACACAAGAGGGACTCCAGGTGTTTCCTATATTTACCAAGAGCCAAACAAGAAGAAATGGATTTAAGTTGCAGCATGAGGGATTTAGGTTAGGAATAAGGATGCTTTTATTTTCTCTAAAGAGCTGTTAAAAGACTAAAACGGCCAGTGAAAGAAGCTTCTGGTTCTCCTCCTCTGGGAGTCTTTAAAAATAGAAAGAACAGAGCCATCTCACAGTGGGTCAATCGTCAGTGCAGAGGATCCAGAGTTCAAGTACGAGAAGTGCCCAGCTAATGCTTGCAACATGCACAGCTTTAAATTATTCCTTTGGGGGAGAACCAGAATCTGGAGAACTATGTCAGGGCCCCCCTTACCTTCTGGACGAAGTGGATGGAAAAGACATGCTTTCTCTTCTGCAGACTTGTTTCTGTTACTCTTTGTTCCTTATTTTGTATACCTGCAGATGCTTCACACCTATACAGCCTGAGGGCCATGAAAGTCATTTGCTTCAGGACCAACTAAGCATGCACCTGGTTTCTCTTAAGCACTTGGGTTGATTCTCATTCTTCGTGGGATTCTCTATTTTCATCCCAATGCCACGTGGAGTGCCGTACAGGCCTAGTGGACACTGGATTAACCCAAGCCACTAAGTTACAGCCCTCACCTCAGTGCAGCATATTTCAGGGATTCCTGATATGTGGCTGGTAGGAAAGGAGGTACATTGGGACCTGAAGACCGTACTGAACTTGGCTGTTTTCCAGGCTCTATAAAGTGAATAAAATGAAACAGAATCTTTAAAGCAACCAGGTACAGACCTAGTCTAGGCAGAAAGCAAGGGACAGTCTGCATCACTGGTGCAAACATTCTTCAAAGAAACCAATTGTCCTATTGGAGTTCTTCTGAAATGTTCTTGAACCCACACCGTGATTAAACTTGGCTTTCATTCCCCAAAGAAATGAGAGCCTGCAAATGAGCAGCGGTCTATGGTGGGTTTGCCTCTCTGGCTGTGGGTTCGCCCTGCCATTCCTTCTTGCCCTGCCCTCCTTTAGCTCTGGAGGAAAGGTTCAGCACCAGACAACGCTCCAATGGGTCCTCTACTTTCCATGCGTGATGTTTGTCATTCCCGAAATCGCAGTTCTATCTAAAACGTATTTCCCCTCAGATTACACCATAGCTTGGAGCTACAGTGATGCTTTCTTCTCCCTTTCATGGTTGGAGCCTGCCTCCGTATTTGTGTAGTCAACAGGGAAAATGGCAGAAGTAGGAGGGACTTTCTGTTATAACTGTCTATTTTTAGTGGCTCATAAACTTCCCAATATTCCTTTGGCCTGAAGCTACCACATGCTTGGTCTCAGCCTAAAGGGAAGTTATCTTGGAAAGTTTGAGTAAAATTCTCTCCATTGCTGCTTGGGCTGGGTAAGGGAGACAGAAAAAAGTGGGCTTTTGGAAAATCAGGTCAGTAACTTTGGGGCTGGTGTGGAATTGGCCACAGGAATTCTGCATGGTCCATCCTCCCCCCTGCCCCCCATTAGAGGTGGGGCTGCTGGACTGAACACTTGGTGGGGCCCTTTCCTAGGCTGCTTCTTACCACAGGAAAGTGGCCATGCCATTGCCCCTGAGTTAAGGGCGGTCAATGGGCTACACTGTGGTATGAAAGAAAAAACTAGATCAGAACTAAGGAGACTCACAATTTGCCTCTTACTATTTGTGTGGCCTTGGACAAGTCTAGTCCTCTCCTTGGAGTTCAGTTCCCTTCTCTATAAGATGAAGTAGTTAGGCCAGCTCTCATTTCTAATTCTGCTCTGGAATAAGAGGATAGAAATACATTTTTTCTTGGGATGAAAGTACTCAAATAACTGGGGGGAAATGATCTTCATCCTTTAGGGGAGCTGCTGGTAAGAAGCCATTGAGACCAAAGGCTTTTCCTGTAGCTCATATTTGGGAGAATAAAAATTTGAGGCCCTGGAGTACAAATATATAGCGGATTTCTTGTTTGTAGAGGGTGGAGATGTAGGAAAGATATAAACAAAAGTGAAGTGATGATTTTTTTAAATGGTCATTCCATGTAATTCCCCAGAAGTGAAACTATTTATCCATCAAAGCAGATGAAAGCCAAGGTCAAGTCTCTTTCCTTAAAAAATATGAAAGATTTCATTTGTTTATTTATTCATCTATTTATTTCTTCAACTAATATTTACTGAATGCCCACTAATTTTTACCCTTTCCTCATGGAGTGGGAAAGGAAATGGACAGGGGGAGGGAAAGGTAAGGATAAAAAAACTGGCTGACACCTGGTCACAGAAGGTGGGCTTGGGGCCTCGGGTGTGCGCTGAACGTAAGAATGGTATCCTCCAGGGGGACCTAGAGCATCACTGAGCAAACAGAGTGACCAGATGCCTAAATTGTATGTTTGTGCTTCCCAAATGCTTCCGGGTTTCAGAGGCAAATCCCCCTCTCTGGCTGGCAGAGACGCCAGGGCTCTGCGTTCAGAGGCAATTGGCAGGATGCCATCACACCTACATCAACCTTCTCACTTCCTTGCTCCATCATCCATTCCCATGGGAAGCTCTGAGTTCCCACATGTCCTCGGCCAGGAAGGTCAGCGTGGACACATCTGTGTGTATCTCAGGGTGGGGCTGATAAGCACCAGCTGCTGGACCCTACTTGGCCCAGAGCACCACATCCCCTTCCATATCAGCTACTGCAGCAAAACCGCAGACCCCAGTCTGCTGGTCAGAGCCAGCTTTTATTTTTATTTTTTTTTAATTTTATTTATTTTTGGCTGCGTTGGGTCTTCATTGCTGTGTGTGGGCTTTCTCTAGTTGTGGCGAACAGGGACTACTCTTCGTTTGCGGTGCGCAGGCTTCTCTTGTTGCGGAGCACGGTCTCTAGTCGTGAGGCTTCAGTAGTTGCAGCATGCGGGGTCAGTAGTTGTGGCACGTGGGCCCCTAGAGCGCGCAGGCTTCAGTAGTTGCGGTGTGTGGGCTCAACAGTTGCGGCACGCAGGCTCTAGGGCAGGCGGGCTTCAGTAGTTGTGGTGCGAGGGCTCAGCGGTTGTGGCTTGCGGGCTTAGTTGCTCCACAGCATGTGGGATCTTCCTGGACCAGGGATCGAACTTGTGTCCCCTGCATTGGCAGGCGGATTCTTAACCACTGCACCACCAGGGAAGTCCTCAGAGCTAGCTTTTAAGAAGGGCAAAGAGAAATAGCGCAAGGAGCTTGACTAGGTTTCTTGCCAACCAGGCGAGACCAGGTGTTGGTACTGCTGCTGGTGGGAGTGGCAGAAGGGGAATGGTGGCATCTGTTTTCTGCGGCTTTGACATAAAACCAAGAGAAAGGAATACCTATACTCTCACCAACTGAGAAAGTAATACCAGAGCACATAGCAGTCCTTCTCAAGCTTTCACGTGCATACAAATCACCTGGGGATCTTGCTAGAAGGCAGGTTCTGAATCAGCAGGTCTGAGATGGGGCCTGAGAATTTCCATGTGTAACAAGCTCCTGGGTGATGTCTACACGGCTGGTCCATGAACCACACTTTGAACAGCAAGGCTTTATTTTAGTCTCCCAGCACTCCTCAGAGGTAGCAACATGAACATGAACCAAGCTAGACCAACGATAATATCTCAACACAGGTCAAGGGGTGGCACATAGGCCAGTCAGAGTTTTGCCTTTTTTAAAAAACTGAAGGTCGAGGGTTCAATATAGACCCAAGGAAAGGAAGCCCTCTCCTTTCTAGTTGCTGAAGAGTGAGCCGGAGCCACTACTGGCAATGAATCCCACCTCACAGAGGAAGTGGTCTGAGAAGATGCAGCAGAGGGGTGTGAAAGTGAGCAGGGGAACAGAGAAGATCTGTGTTCAATGTCCTGGTTCCGGCTGTCCCTAAGGTAGCTCCACCTGGCCCTTCCTGTGGTTGCCTTGGTGAGCCTGCAAATTACCCTCTATTGCTTAAACAGGTGGTTTTCCACCTTGTACCCCCTGGAATCTGATGCTGGGGACCCTCATCTGGGGATTATGATTCAATTGGTCTGGGACAGAATTGGGGCACAGGTCATCTCTAAATGTCCCTGAGTGATTCTAATGTGCTGCCAGGATGGAGACCCACGGTCTTTATTTTTAATTGAAGTATAGTTGATGTACAATGTTGTATTAATTTCTGCTGTACAGCAAAGTGATTCAGCTTTACATATATGTACATCCTTTTTTAAATATATTCTTCTCCAGTATGGTTTATCGTAGGATATTGAATATAGTTCCCTGTGCTATACAGTAGGACTTTGTTGTTATCTATATATCGTTATCTATATATATGTTGTTATCTATTCTATATATAATGGTATGGATCTGTTAACCCCAAACTCCCACTCCATCCCTCCTGCCCCCTTGGCAACCACAAGTCTGTTCTCTATGAGACGCACTCTCTTAATGCTCATTCAAGTTGGGTATGTGTCAGCAGCACCTGAGAGAGTCCTAAAATGGGTTCTTAGGAACTACTGAGCAAGAATGCTGGGGCAGACTCCTGGGAGGACAGCGTCTACAGAGGGCCTGAAGAAAGGGAGGTTGAGGGCCACACTCTGGCCTTTGGTGACCTCTCTGCTCCCTAAGCTCTGTGAGTGCCATGGGATACCATCTCTGAATTATGTGTAGTACTTAGTCTTGTTTTGGCTTTTAATTGTTTCCAAGTGTTAGCTCTCGTTCCAGATTGTATGCTCCTCCAGGGCAGGGATGGCATCTGATGCCTCCTTCGTTTCTTCCAAACACCAACCACTGTACGTGCACTTACTAACATTCCCAAACACGAGGTGATAAATGGCTATCCAAGCATGTGCCATGGTTGGCCTCATCTTTCAAACCCGAGTCTCCCCAACTTCCTCCTTGATTGTGAAGAATTCCTAAGGCTGTTCACCATGTTCTCAGCATGTGTTTTGGAGGTAGGGAGGGGAAGTGCTTGTGTTATAGTCCAGACCCACATCTTAGCCCAGAGTGGATGGAACGTGCCAGAAGTGAGGGATCAAGGGGTTTGCGAACTCTCTTGCCACTTCAGGTTCAACAACTTGTTCTCTTGAAATAGAAAGAGCTGCTAGTTTTGTGGGGTTTTTTTGTTGTTGTTTTTTTTTGCCCCAAGGTCAGGCCCTTTTCTCAGAAATGCAGCTGCCTGTGGAAAACTGACACTCCCTAATGGGCCCTTAACAGCTGTCAGCAATAGTAATTATTCTGCAGGCTTCTTGCTAAATTCCAGCGGTGGTCTCTGCTGGGGCGGGGAGCACATGCGCACTGGAGGTGGCGGGAGCTCCGCGAGCTCTTTGGGTGGGATCCTATCCCTTCCTTGGGGAGGACTTGGCCTGGGCGGCTTCCAAGTGGACCTTCCACCGTGGAGGTGAGGAGACGGGGGAGTGCGTGCAGTGTTCTCAGGCTGGGCCTTAAGGCTGTTCTCCCGGAATCAAAGATTCTGAAGCACAGTAAGGGAGTGAGCTAATAGCTAGGAAGAGACACCAGCCTTGCCAAAAAAAAAAAAAAAAACGTACATGGAAGCTTGTTAATATACAGAAAACCTTTCACAAATGTAAATTCTATTATTCTTTCTCCTTCAGTATCATTGTCTGAGTGAGAGACATAACATATACAAGACGCTTTTTGACCAAAGCCCTCAGTGAGGACTCCAGAGCTCCACTGGGGTCTTCTAGGCTATTTTCTACTACCAACTTCCTGACAATTCAGCTAGTTGGTCTGGGCCTCAGAGTTCTCACGTCTGGATGTCTAGTTGTTCCAGCAACAACATTGTTACAATTGGACAAGTTATTCATCGGGTGAGGCATGGACGGTCAATAGTCTTCAAATAACGTGTGGGAAAATAATTGCAATTATTGGCAAGAATAGGAAGGGGCTATTCCCAAGTGACTTGAATTGTTTGGGTGTCAATTCTTTATTTTGTGGAGCCATGACCAAAATAAAGGGCTAATCGGGGAGGAACTGTAGCTCCCTGTAGCCTTAGTGTATTACACGGATCCGCTTTGGCTTAGTGAGGTAGAGAATTCATTTGTTTAACTCATTTGAGAATGTCTGCGGTGCTCTGTTCCTGCCTTCTCCTTTCCTCAGTCTCAATGGCTTTCAGGGGTGCTTTTTACCAGAACACCTGGGAAAGGCATGGGGGTGGGGGATGTCCTAGACCCGTCAGCTGCTGCTTACAGCACATGCTGGAAGGGCTTTACGCAAACCGTGCAGGATGCCTATCCAGAGGGTTGCCCCGCCCAAGCCATTCCATAGAGCTGGAGTCCAGCCAGTTCTTCCCAGCTGGCTCTGAAATCCGATGCCTCAATGATTGATTTCACCATCTGACTCCCAAAGACTTGCGCGCTGGGGTAAAAGGGACATCTCTCGAGAGTGTGATAATCCACACTTCCTGATGAGGTTTCTAAACAGCAGCTTCCCAGTTTTCTTCTCACTTGGTTGTAGATTTTCTCTTGATCATCTGAAAGCATCATTCAATGTTATGAAGTGGGTGTTGTACTTTTTTGTTCCTAGAATGTGAAAGATCGAGAATACGCGGTTTGGACCCTTCATGCCCACTTTCCATGTTCCTCTCTGTTGCCACATATCGGGATGTATTGTCATTATTTGTGTACGTCTTCATTCAACAATGATCTCTTCATGGGTGAGAGCTGGACCGTATTTATTCCCGTAGATCCAGCAACTAACAACTCATGGTCCTTAGAACACAGTAGGTGTTAACTAAATGTTTTTTGAATGGCTTTTTGAGGGCATTTTGGTGATTTCTGGGATGAGAGGAGACCATCAAAAGTCAAAATATAAAAAACTGCATGGTTTTAAGGTATCAGTAGGGGAAATATATTTGACTGTGAGTTCAGAGCCTGAGATAACTTTTGATGTCAGTATAATCCAATTATTGGCTAAATCGGTTTTCTCTCTTATGAATGACTCCAAAATCTCCTAAGATAACATGAAATTCTATGAGGCCTTACATACATAGAAGTAAAAATCCTGTATCTTCATTTATCCATTCATAAGTCTTTGTCAAATGAATGAAAAAATGTCTCTTAATAAACAGAAGATATGTAAATTCCCTTTAATTTTCTTTGAACTCCATTATTTAAAAAAAAAAACTCTACCTTTAAATGAGTTAATATATATAAACCTGGTATGATGTGTGGCACATAAATGTCAGCTATCTTGGTTATTTTAATGTGGGTAGTGAAGTGGCATGCTTCCCCATTCAGTACAAATCACAGCTAATGCCAAGAACTTCCCCACCCTTATGTTATATTAAAAGCAAATTAAAAATAATTTTTGGAAAATTCTATAGCTACATATACAGAATAATTTCTTGTATCCGAAGCCCTTTTTGTTTTGTAGTCTTTTTTTCTTTGGGAATGCCTCGATATAGCAAAGCAAGAAATACATCTTCAATGTGTAGATGAAAAAATGGATGGGTTAGGAGCAGAATTTGGCTAGATCTCAGGTCCCAGTGTGTCTTCAGTGACCTCTGAGTTGGTGGCCCAGTAGTTTCTTCCATTTTACTTCTGCCTCATTCCCTTTGCTTTGCATGGAGCCTGGGGAGGACAATCCTATACCTGGCATACTTGGCCCCAAAGGCTCCTAGAAAATGGGGCTGGAGTAATGGATTGAGGAGAGAGGGAAAATGGGGGAAATTGGGGAATTTCATTACTTACTGGTGTCTTCAAAATTCCTGGGAGGATTTGGTTAATTCCATCAGGTCATCACTGTTCAAGAGGGTCTGATGCTGTTTTTAATAACCCTGGTGAGCGAGGCCTCCTTATAGGACACACAGTCTCCTCACCCTCTATCCAAGCCCTCTCCCTATCTCAGTAGCAAGACTGGATTCCACGCTCCACAACAGCTTCCCTCCTCGCTGCAAGCGTCCATAGGTGGAGGGTGCATTTCCCTTCCTTTCTCCCTCTCTCTATAGGAAGCAAAGTTTGTAGGTACAGTTTCTGGCTTCACGTTATCCTGTTGTCCCCAGATATGGGCACATGAGTCATGCCCATTTGGAGGACTGTTTTACTGTTTGGGACAGGAAGACAGACAGGAGATGACAAAGCTTATGAGATGCACAGAACCCCCATCTCCGGAGGAAGGCTGGAGTTAGAGGGAGGTGAGGGAGGCTGAGTCACGCAAGTGCAGGGCCTGATCCCAATCCGGATATTTTGTTTACTTGGGATTTTTTTGCATTAAAATTACAATTGCCTTGATTACTGACTTCTTTGCCCCCCATCCCGCTTACATTTTGACTGCGTCAGCAGTATTTTAATCACCAAGACAGTCGGAGTAGTTAGCTGTTGAACTGTTTCATTGAAGGTCTCAGAGCCTATCGAGGACCTAGCACTTCTGTCATGTCACAGAGCACCTTGTCTTCTGAGTTAACACAGATACCTAACCATGCCCTGCGCAGGGTGGGAACTCAACAAGTACAGCTTCCCTTTCTTTTAATTGAGTGTGAAAGCATGTCAAAGCTAGAGGGGATCTTCTCCACCATAACTAACACATTTCAAGTGAATATGGTAGGTGAGCCTGTCTGCGATCTATTCTCCACTGAAACGAAAGTGTTGTTTTTACTTCGGAGGGGAGGAAGCTGTTTGCTTCCGCCTTTGGGCTCCCACAGCACTTTGTTTCTCCTGGACGACAGCTCTTACCCTGCTCACTTTCACATGTCTGTCTCCCCAGACTGTGCATCTTCCTATGCGAGGATGCCTTCTGTTTCCTCCCAACATCAAGCACAGTGCCTGGCCCCGGACCTGCTCAATAAGTGTTTCTGAAGTGAAGGAATCCGTTAGGCAGATTTTCTGACTCACAAAATATTTTTGGGAGATACTTTAGTGCAGTGCTTTTTGTTGGCATAAATTTTTGGTACCAGGAATTCTGTAATAAATCAGAACCAAGTGCTTTCTGTGAATGCTCTCTGGCTTTCACTTCCAATATTTCCATTTGCGAGAGCTCAATGTAAGATCTAGCCATTTAGGGAAGTTCTTAGGAACTGGCCAGAATGCCTGTCACTTAAAACCATTATTTTAGTGCCTGAAAGTTTACTTGAATTAATCAGGAACTTTTCGGTTGCAAGCAACAGACTCCAACTTAAATTGGCTCAAGCAAAAATGGGAATTAGCTCAAATAACACAGAGGCCCAGGGATGGAGAGGCTGAAATGATGTAATCTAGACCCCATCTCTCACGGGTGAGGGTGGTTTTCAGCATCTCAAGGTTCACATGCAACCTGCTCCCAACTCTCTATGAGGAAGAGCTCCTTCCTTTGAACTCCATCAGGAAAGTGCTGGCAGAGACTGCCTGGCTGAGCCTAGGTCACTTGCTCACCTGTGAACCCATCCCTGGGGCCTGAGAGAATGGGCTACCTTCACAGGCCTGGGTCACATTCCCATACCCGTGGCAAAGGGAGGACCAGGCGGTCAGGTCCACCTGAACCACACGGCCTGGGAGGCTCCGTGACAGAAGAATGGGGGTGGGTCAGGGCAGGCGGAAGCAACAGATGCCTGCTATACTTGTTACACTGGATTTACTCATTTTCCATTTATTTTTCCATTTTTGCATTCAGTCTTATTATCTTTAGTTAAGTTGTGAAATAGATGATTTATTTTATTTTATTTATTTGTTTGTTTGTTTTTTGCGGTACGCGGGCCTCTCACTGTTGTGGCCTCTCCCGTTGCAGAGCACAGGCTCCGGACACACAGGCCCAGCGGCCATGGCTCATGGGCCTAGCCGCTCCACAGTATGTGGGATCCTCCCAGACCGGGGCATGAACCCGTGTCCCCTGCATCGGCAGGTGGACCCTCAACCACTGTGCCACCAGGGAAGCCCTGTTTGTTTGTTTATTCGTTTATTTTTGGCTGCGTTGGGTCTTCATTGCTGCACGTGGGCTTTCTCTAGTTGTGGTGAGCAGGGGCTGTTCTTTGTTGCAGTGCAAGGGTTTCTCATTGCGGTGGCTTCTCTTGTTGCAGAACATGGGCTCCAGGCACGCAGGCTTCAGTGGTTGTGGCAGGCGGGCTCAGTAGTTGTGGCGCGCAGGCTAAGTAGTTGTGGAGCACGGGCTTAGTTGCTCCGCAGCATGTGAGATCTTCCCAGACCAGGGCTCAAACCCGTGTCCCCTGCATTGGCAGGCGGATTCTTAATCACGGCGCCACCAGGGAAGTCCCTGAAATAGATTATCATTGGAGCAGTTTTATGGTTCGATCTTTACCTTTTTTCTCTTTTTTTCCTTTGGGAAATGTTTTCAGACCTTTCCTGAGGTAGCCTGTTTTCTTGTTTCCCACTCTCCATCCTCCGTCTGCTTTCCTTTATTTACCAGTCTTTCCCTTTTAGTGCTTGGCTCAGGGTTAGTCTTCATCATCCAGGACCTATCTTGGGCTTCTGGTTATAAACAGCAGTGTCGTGTATGTGTGTGTGTGTGTGTGTGTGTGTGTGTGTGTGTGTGTTGTTTCCAGTCCTGACTATCTTCAAATGTCACTTCTGATGGCTTCTAGATGGTTTCAACAAGCAGGCTGTCTCATTTCACAGGGCCTGATTCTGATAAGCCCCACGGGGTGCTCACTGGCGGTGTTTGGTGAAGGCATGCTGATTCTCCTGGTTATGCACTGTGCTCTCACTCCACCAAGCATTTGTGCTGTCATCTCTGTCTGAAATGACCTTGCCTGGCCAATTTCTACTTGTCCTTCAAGTGTCTAATCAAGCATCACTTCCTGATTTTCAGGAAGCCCCCTGGCCATCCAGACTGGGCTAGGGACAGGGTTCTTTGATAATCAGCTGGTATAGCCATTTATGGAGCCAATCGTTCATGGCTGGAGTCAGTTCTGATTGGTCAGTTGCATATCTTGAATCACTATGGTTGGACCTCCTTCTCTGAGTTCTACTGTATCCCATATATATCCCTATTATACCCTGTATCACATTGTTCTCTATTCATCTGTTTATCTTCCTCTCCTATTAGATGGTGAGCAACTTGAAAACCAGGACTGTCTTTTAACTCTATTCCTAATGTTGGGAACAAACTAGGCCTTTGATAAATCTTTGGAGAATGACCTAACCTCTCCACTCAGGATCTCTTAAGCTCTGCCATGGGTCCCCACTGTCCTAAGGGCTCACATCTATTAGAGCCCCACTGCTATTTGTTTATGTCTCATTTCCCCTATGACATTGTAAAGTTCCTGGGCTAACCAACTGTGTCTTCATTCACTTTTGTTATCTGGTGCCTAGTCCACCACCTGGCATACAGAGTAGGTGCTAAATAAGTGTAGAAAAATATTTTAAACTCTAATTTAAAAGTTTCAAAGTGGCAGTGTATTATATACTTTTTTTGGGGGGGTAGGAGTTTATTAATTAATTAATTAATTTTTGCTGTGTTGGGTTTCATTTCCGTGCGAGGGCTTTCTCTAGTTGTGGCAAGCAGGGGCCACTCTTCATCGCGGTGCATGGGCCTCTCACTATCGCGGCCTCTCTTGTTGCGGAGCGCAGGCTCCAGACACGCAGGCTCAGTAATACCTTTTTTTTTTTAATCTACTGAAGTGCCTGGCTAGTTTCATAAAAACTGAACCATGTGATTTTTGTCAACACTTGGTTCGGATATTCCTTAGATGTCCTCAGATACCAGACTGTTAAGTAGCATGACTAGACTTTTGTTACTCTTGATATTAGGATGAGAACAAACTCTGAGACAGTGAGCACAATCTGGGCATTCTGTGCATCCCATCGTCTTAACTTACGTTCTGAAGCGTGTCTTTATTAGGCATCCGGCAGACGGGGCCCAAGCCTCTGGAAGTGAATGGGCTAGTTTGTGTCCAAAACTGAAGGTAGGGTTGGCATCAAGTCCACACAGGTAGAGGGAGAGCAAGAACTGGATTGCATGTAGAGAATCCAGAGGGCGAAGAAGCTAGAGAGACCCCCGAAAGGAGGTACTGGAAAGACCTCAGAGGCAATGGGATGCAGCAAGGACCTCGTTGCTGCAAACCTACAGTTGGGTCTGTGGGTGGAGAGGGATTATTTGGGGCAATGGGTGAGCTCTGAAAGAGGCGGAGAAGTTGCATTCTTGGTTTATGCAGTGGCGAGCCTGAGGGCCACCACAAACACACCATGTGTGTCAGAGGACACAATATAGACAGAACACCCTGGATGAGTGTACCCTGAATTGGTCTTAGCCAGGTGGCCTTTGGGGCATGATGTGATGGAGGAAAGATGGGGTTTTTGCTCTCCTCTGTGTTCTAAGCAGCCCAGACTCGGACAGCAAAATATCTTCCTCATCCTAGAATGAAGCCAAATCAGCTTAAATAAATATGATTAATAATATGTCAGAAGAGGGCTTCCCTGGTGGCGCAGTGGTTGAGAGTCCGCCTGCCGATGCAGGGGACACGGGTCCGTGCCCCGGTCCGGGAAGATCCCACATGCCGCGGAGTGGCTGGGCCCGTGAGCCATGGCCGCTGAGCCTGCGTGTCCGGAGCCTGTGCTCCACAACGGGAGAGGCCACAGCAGTGAGAGACCCGCGTACGGCAAAAAAAAAAAAAAAAAAGAAGAGTCCAGATAAAGGAGCTCAGACCCAACCCTGGTTACCCAGGCCATGATTCACACTGGCTCAGTGGCTGTGGGCTCACAGCCTGTGCTGGATAAATGAGGGGAGACAGGGATGAAACTCCAGGGAAGAGAAAATAGTAAAACTCGCTTCTACGTTTTTATAATACCAGTCAGGTGGGGCAGGATTAGGTATGGAGAAAACAGACTCGATCCACTTTCCTCTTGGGAAGGAGACACTTTCTTTCCTAGCCAGCTTACGTCAGAGTAGAAGATGAGGATTTGATAAAACAATGTCTTTATTTCCTATGTATATTTCTTTGTTCCAAAAAGAGCTCTAATGTGTTTTCATGTTGGGTTCAAAGAAAAGATTGTCCTGGAAAATCACAGCTCCTTTGGAAGGACAACTGGGATGTGAAAGCCCTTCTGCTAAATCTTCACCCTGTTAAACTGAGAACTGAATGCTCCGGCTCAGGTGGTTTTTAATTAAAGCAATTTATATTCAAAGAATGTGCACACATGCAGGCTCACACAAAATCAATGAAGTCAAGAGAGGAAACAAAAAAACTGCTGTAACCTAGAAGTCCTTACGAGGAAGGGCAAAAGAAATTTTTTTGGATTTAATTTCTGTTTAAAGTATTTGCACACTATTTACTATTCTCCCCCTTCCTTGCTGCCCCCCCCTTACAAAAGGAGGCTGAGTTTCATCCTAGATTGGGCATGGCTTCTTATTTTTCTTACATTTAAACAAGTACACAGTTTGAGTGATGAATAGAGCACGTGGAACACTTTGCTGCCACTCTCCTTCCATCAGCTCAATGGGAGTGAGGTATTGATGAGAATGCCCACTTAAACGAGCTGCAGAGTTTTGTCATTTCCATGAGGTTTGCTGGCATTTGAATATAACCCCACATTCTTTTATGAAATACATAAATGTAATCAAATAGTTGCTTTGGTTTCTTTTCTGGAGGCAGAAGGAGAAAAATGTCAAACTCTCATTGTTCACTGTTTCTAACAGACCTCTTTTGTATAAATGCTATGACTTTCCAGCACAAAGTTCCAAACTGCAGATAATAGCTTAAAAGGCTATCTGAACCCATTCTGTTATGTAGATGAAAGGAAGTCTTTACAATTAATCTATGGCATCTCTGAATAAAAAAGAAGGGCACTCATCCAACTCATTTCCTTGGGCCAGGGCAGTGAGCAAGCAGAATGAAAATGCCAAATTCTGCTGCTCGAAACCAGAGTTTGACATGCCACATGGGCAGCCGATTAGCAACCAGATTTTTGCTTTTGACCTGTCACTGTTTGGAAATCTGAAACAGTGTGTTATTATTCAATGTTATCACTAAATTAAAAGTTAATGTAAGGCATCTGACTAAGTAAAGTGTAGCATAAATATTTTAGAACCTGTTACATTGCTGTTTTATAATAAAGTATTTTGCGAGATTTACGTATTTAAAAAGAGATGAAATAATCCTAATTTAAAAATTAGAAAACTGTTTTAGGAGTTCCCTGGTGGTCCAGTGGTTAGGACTTGGCACTTTCACTGCTGTGGTCCAGGTTGAATCCCTGGTTGGGGAACTAAGATCCCACAAGCTGCCCTGCACGGCCCCCACAAAATACAAAACAAGACTGTCTAAACCAAGGGAAGCAAGTGAAAAACTGTTTGTCAAATTGGAATGAACATACTGGGAAATAAGCATGACACGTCATCCTAGAGAATCGATTTTATTAATAAAATTGTTTCTCCAAATTTGTTTATATTACAACAAATACCATATTAAGGAATCAAATGCAAGTAATGGCAAACTAAGAGATTTAAAGAAATTGAGCTAATCACATCAGTTAAAGTGGCATCTGCCACTTGGGGCATTCAGGTGAAAAGACTTGGGATTACTCAGTTATCAGAACTAATAAGCGTTTAGGGGGATCAGTTACAAAATAATTATGCAGATCAGTACTGTTCTATATGCAAGCAATTAATGGAAAATGTAATAAAAATTGAGATCCCATTCACAAGACATACATACACACAAAACATAAAATACATGGGAATAGAAATGTGCTAGACTTATATTTAGAAAAAAACAGTTTCTTTTTGAGACGTGGAAAGGAGGATTTGAATACATGGAGAAACATTTTCTATATCTCTACCACTGAAGATACAATATTAATAAGTCAATCTCTTCAATTAAGCTCTGATTATTAACACATTCCTAATGAAAAATGCCAATGGGATTTTAGGGAGAACTTGACAAAAATGTTCTAATGTTTACCTGAAAAAAAAAAAACATGTAGGAGTATCTAGGAAAATCCTGAAAAAGTAGAATAATGATGTAGGACTTGCCCACGTTTAAAAATATATCATAAACTTTTTTTGATTAGAACAGTATGGTGCTATCATAGGAATAGGTGAATAGGATAGGATTAAATAACATATTTGGTCATTCTACTAATAGGGTAGACACACTCAGAGGTGAACACGTACCATTTGAGTTTTTCTCCCCAAAGAGGTGTCTACTGATTTCCAGGCAAACAGATTTCTACTGGGCATTTCTTAGGTTTATCAACTATGCCGTGAAGCCTGAAGGTAAAAATACTACCATATTACTCATTGTCATTCCCGCACAGTGCCTGTTAATAGTAGCTATTCAATGTTCGATGAATCAAGAGTGACTGTATGAATTACTGTGCACTGAAATGAATTAATGTGCATTTGAATAACATTAGGAAGATCCACCAGCTTTATTTAAATCTCCGCTTGAAAGTTACTGACAAAACTCCTTTATAATAGCTAACATTAGAATGAGATTTTCTATTTAATATACAAAACCCAGCTAATTCCTTAATTCAGTGTTTTTCAAAGTAACGTACGGATGGCTTTTCATGGAAAAAGTTCTTAGTAGCCCAAGTGATGACTCAAATTACTATTACTTTTAAGTAACATTACTTAAATATAGACACACACAAAACTAGGTATATACTTCTTAGGTTTATGACCCTTAAACAGACGTAGCACCAAAAGACATTTATCAATTAAACATCCATATTTATAAAATAAGTAAAATTTAAATGAGCAACAGATGGTATGTTATGGAAACGAAATTGCTGATGTTGGGTTTAATAACATATGTGTTTAGTTGTTTTACATTTCAGTAGTTGACTTGATTCTTTCCATCTTGAATATGATGGATCATTATCTGACGCTTTATTGTGGTCACTGCCGTTATTTTTAGCTTTTACGGTTGGGTTTCTATCCATTGATCCATTATTATTCGTTGTCCAATCAATTTAGTACTTTGCCTTGTATACCATGTGTGTACAATGTATAATATATGATACTGAGGGTTTAGCGCAGGGTCTCTTGGAGACACAAATGCAGATGCTGAATTCTGGACAGCGTTTGGTTACAAGGTGGTCATCGCAATGGTTCAGAACACTCATATTACTTTTCTTAGTCTTAGTCTTAAAGAAAACCCCAAATCAAAAAATTCTTTCAGAACTTGTGAATCTCAGTTTGAGAAACATTACCTGAGCTTATTTCAAGTTGTAAGTGATTTAAAAAAAAATATTCCAGGAAAACAGAAGGCATTGGGAAACCTTTTGTGATTGTCGTAATGAGATTTTGTGACCATTGATCGATATTTTCAACACCTATTTCGGGCGTGAACCAACTGATTCTCCTTTGGAGACAGGCACCGAGAACCCTATTCTGCAGATGAAGAAACCAAGGCAGCGAACAGCACTCCAGGGGCACAGAGAACGTTGTGGTGAAATTTAGAGGTCAGAGTTGTGCCCAGTTGAGAGGAAAGGTGAAGGGTAATCACACAAATTGCTCAGCCTTTGGAGGGCTTTGACAATCATTTAGGCTGTACCTGTCTCCTTCTACCTAGGCAGGACTCGTTGGTATCTTGCACCACAATGCACAGAGCCTCATCGAGCACTTGTGCTAAATACACGCTCCCTGTGCCTCACCCCCTGTGTCCTATTCAGCTACAAGGGACTGAGTAAAAGCTAATCGCTTATCTGAGACCGTGAGAGCCGGCAGCCAGCTTGCAAGGTGTTACGGCTTCTACTTATAGGTCTTGTGCTTACCATGGGAGCTACTACTCCTTCCCAGGTATGGGTGTTCCTTCTTCTTGAACAGCTGCCAGGTGCTCAGCAGCTTGGGAGCCCTTCAGATAAATAGCACCTGAGGTTACGTTATCTCAATTGCAGCATGTATGGGCACAACCCTCAGGTATTTGGGCGCGGACTTGCCTTAGTCATAGTGAGACTGGAGAGAATGTTCTTTCAAATCAGACCAAGTTATAAACCCCTCCCCAAATATCAGGGGAACATCACCCTAGCCATAGTTACTCTTATAACCAAAAGAAATCACCGAAGAACATAGAACACCGGAGAGATTGTGTCAAGTAGATTCCTAATGAGTGATAAATAAGACACCATGTAGTATAAAACAGAGCTTTCCTACCCTTGAAACCTTTCTGTGACTTTATTTCTGCCTCATTCTCCCCTCTAAACTGACTACCTTGCTCTGTCTTCTCACTCAAAGCTTCTGCTCCCTTTTAGCTTTGGCTTGCCCATGACATGGCCACAATGGCCTCTTCTTTCCTTTCCTACATCACAACTTTTCACCTTAAGTTACTGTTGCCAACTGGGTCACTGTTTTCCAAAGCAAATTCCCAAGAGTGGGGATCTGATAGGCCCAGCTCATCTTTTAATTCCAGCCTGTGGACTGACTGTGACCCAAGGGTGATCCGACACCCCTGGGTCAGGTGTTCACCCATGTGCAATCATCTGTGCTGGACATGGGAGGTGGTCATTCAAAGAACACGCAGAGGCCACTTTCCTGGTGGCGCAGTGGTTAAGAATCCGGCTGCCAGTGCAGAGGACACGGGTTCAATCCCTGGTCTGGGAAGATCCCACATGCCATGGAGCAACTAAGCCCGTGTGCCACAACTACTGAGCCCACGCCCTAGAGACCTTGAGCCACAGCTACTGAATCCTGTGCACCCTAGAGCCTGTGTGCTGCAACTACTGAGCCCGCATGCCACAACTACTGAAGCTTGTGTGCCTAGAGTCCATGCTCCGCAACAAGAGAAGCCACCGCAATGAGAAGCCCACGCACCGCAATGAAGAGTAGCCCTTGCTCACCACAACTAGAGGAAGCCCGCGTGCAGCAACGAAGACCCAACACAGCCAAAAATATAAATAAAAAAATTAAAAAGCAAACCAAAAAAAAAAAAAAAAACCCAGTAGAAAAACTAAGAGCACGCAGCGGGGAGTGGTTGATTTGGCACTGTGATTAAAAAACATCTTGAGGGCTTCCCTGGTGGCGCAGTGGTTGAGAGTCCGCCTGCCGATGCAGGGGACACAGGTTCATGCCCCGGTCCGGGAAGACCCCACATGCCACGGAGTGGCTGGGCCCGTGAGCCATGGCTGCTGAGCCTGTGCATCCGGAGCCTGTGCTCCGCAATGGGAGAGGCCACAACAGTGAGAGGCCCGCGTACCGCAAAAAAAAAAAAAAAAACATCTTGGCGGGCTTCCCTGGTGGCGCAGTGGTTGAGAGTCCACCTTCTGATGCAGGGGACACGGGTTCGTGCCCCGGTCCGGGAGGATCCTGCATGCCGCGGAGCGGCTGGGCCCGTAGACCGTGGCCGCTGGGCCTGCGCGTCTGGAGCCTGTGCTCCGCAACGGGAGAGGCCACAACAGTGAGAGGCCCGCGTACCGAAAAACAAAACAAAACAAAACAAATAAAACATCTTGGCACGTCTGGCACATCTAAATTGAGTGGGCTTTTTTGTTTTGTTTAGGATATTTTTTTAACATCTTTATTGGAGTATAATTGCTTTACAATGTTGTGTTAGTTTCTGCTGTATAACAAAGTGAATCAGCTATATGTATACATATATCCCCATATCCCTCCCTCTTGCAAATCCCTCCCACCCCTCTAGGTGGTCACAAAGCACTGAGCTGATCTCCCTGTGTTATGCGGCTGCTTCCCACTAGCTAGCTATTTTACATTTCGTAGCGTATATATGTCTATGCCACTCTCTCTCTTCATCCCAGCTTACCCTTCCCCCTCCCCGTGTCCTCAAGTCCATTCTCTATGTCTGCGTCTTTATTCCTGTCCTGGCCCTAGGTTCTTCAGAATGTTTTTTTTTTTTAGAATCCATATATATGTTAGCATACGGTATTTGTTTTTCTCTTTCTGACTTGACTTACTTCACTCTGTATGACAGACTCTAGGTCCGTCCACCTCACTACAAATAACTCTAAATTGAGTAGTTTTTATAGAACTATATTCCCCATTTGCTGTTCATTTGAATTTCTATTGCCTTTCATGGTATTAACAATTTCACTAAAGTCATTATCATGTAAAAATTGAGGGCATATAGTCTAACTCGTTTTTCTGCCTAATAAATACTGATATTGAATGAGATAGAGTCTAAGAATGAACCCCATGAGACTCTCCTCAGAACATCACAGGTGGACACTGTTCCATTGAACACTACTACCTTCTGAGTTTAATCCGTAAGCCCCAACTCTAACTCGGACCAAAATAAACCAGAAGATAACACTTTTTCCTGATTGATAAAGCGTCACGTAATGAATTGGTTGGGTGTCTGGGTCACGCATACAGGCTTTGGAGCCGGCCCACCTGGAATCAAAATCTGGCTCCACTTCGGATTTATGTAACTTGGGGGACTTATGTGACCCTGCTGTTCCTGACTTCCCTTATGGATAAAATGGGATTACTAAGAATATTAATGATATGGGTTATTGCAAAGATTAAATGAATGAGTCAATGAAAATGCGTGCTGGGAACAGTACCTACTACAGAGCAAATATCCCATAAATGTTAGTTATTATTGCTATCATTAGTTCCATAAACTTTGTTGAATTTTAATTGTATAGCTTAAGCTAGTTTCAGGTGGGAGCCTATGCTTTTTACAACCACAATGGTCTTAATCAAGAAAATGCAGGTGGACTTCTTGTCACTTTCTACCAGTTTATGTGGCCATAATTTTATTATAGAAAGAAATCAGAGTGGTTTGTTATGCAGAGCTTTTTACAGAATCATGCTGGTAAATTTCTGTCATATTATTTCATGAATTTTCTGTTATGAATATTATCAAATGCCTGGGATCAAATTGAGAGCAATCGCATGATTTTTGTTGTCTTCCAGAATAGTAGATATTTAATTTATACCAATTAAAGTTTCATTAATTTAGTATAAAATATTTTACAAAGCTAATTCTTTGAATCTTGTAGTGACATTGTTCTTTGCATTTTTCTCCCTGTATTGCCTTTGGTTATAGTGACTTGAAGCTGAGAATGTATTGGTGTGAGAGAGTCTACGCTGAAATAGACACGAGTCACTCTCAAATCCAAGTTCATGAACTGTGAAAAGCCTAATAAGCAAAGAAATGTGGCATTGCTCATGTTAATCTTGAGCTAAGCTGAAAAAGTTCTGCTTCAAGGTTCTGTCACACCAAATACACTCGTCTTGCTAAGTATATGTATCAGGTTCACTGCCTCTAAACAGGCAGCCTCTCCTAAACTAGTGGTAAACATTTTGATTAGTGAGAAGTGTTTTCACATCTGCTTATTTCAAGCATAAGTGCTTTTCTCCTTCTCACAGAAAAATTGAGATAAGCAAATATCATCATCCCCCATTCATTTCCACTTGCAGTTTCAGCTAGTATGTAAATACAAGTCTTGGAGGACCAGAAAATGTCTTAAATTAACACAGTACTTAAACTGCATTGCCCAATGCTAGGGAGTGATGGGAAATTGGCATTCCTGATGGAGCTGTGGTGAATATTCATTTTTCCATCTGGAAACTTAAGCACATGCGATTTAGCAGATTGAAAACTGGTGTGACTTCAGTGCTGTAACTACATAAACTTCACAATCTTGAGAGTGTCATGCACATTAAAAAAATAAATGTGTTGCTGTAAAAGTATACAGATGAGATATAGAACTGAATTGGTTGCTGAAACGAATTAAGTCCACTTTTCAGAGGTAACCTGGGGCGCCGCCATGTTAAGAAAACTCTTGGGTGGGGATTCAGGACCCCACTTTGACCACTGTTATGAGGGGTCAGAGGAACTTGGAGACATTCTTCGCCCATTTTTCTACACGATTCCAATTTCAACAAGAATTGCCAGGATCTTCTTAGAAATACAGAATATTGAGGAAATGGAAAGAAACTGAGTAACTCAAAGACATATCTTACGCCATAAATAAAATCCTGTCGTTAGAGCTTGGATTGAAACCCTCCCGAGGACTGACAGCTTGTTCCTCTGTTAGAACCACTCTCCTGAAATTAATGGGCTTGGCTTTGTATCTCCAACTGTTCTGCACAAATGAACCACACTGGGAATCAGTTGGAGTCACTGAAGCTTAACACAAGTCCAGCTATTGTTTACATGGCTCCCATGAAACCCCTATGCCAAACTGATTAGATTTACAGTTCATTCGATAAGCTTGTCTGCTCATGGCACATAAGGCAGTGAACCTTTTCACAAAATGAAACTAGAGTTGGAGAGAGAAAAAACAAAGCCTTTAATGAAGAGGGAGGCTGAGAGACTTTGGTGGGGGATCTTCTAAGTTTCTAGGAAGGCTCCGTTGTGCTGAGGTTCTCCTGCTCAGTGTTGGCACGATACTCTGGGATTCGTCCTCCTGATTAACAGGAAGTCTTTAGTGCCATCTTCAAATGCGTTGTGATGATGGATACGTGTAATGCTAATGGGAACTAGGGGCTGTAAAAGACTCTTAAAGATGAAATGGGCCAGGGAGTGGCATATGGATGAGTGGAAGGCATCACCAACCACACAATGGCAGAGCTGCTTTTTGTTCTTCCCCTATCCCCATGCTAGAGGCTGGGAGAAAATGTATAAAGCCTACCGTATTTGCTCATGCTTTGGACCTGTTATTGAGTGATTGGGAATTAGTCATGGAGCCATGAAATCATCTCCCCCAAAACTCTTTCTAATCAACTTTTAAGCAAGTATAACTGATCTCACTTGTCCAAGAGCATGACTCAGTAGCTTAGTCAACCACATCCTGGCACTGTGGACTTGCTCCCGCTGAGAAAGATGGCAGCGGATGGGTCAACTGAGCAGAAGCTAATGCTTACCTTTGGAGGAGTCCCACACAGGAACTTTATACTACATCTGTTTTGGTTACCTATCGCTTCATCACAAACGACCCTGAAACTTAGTGGCCTGAAACAACCGTTGCTTTATTATTATCTGTGGGTCTGGAACTCAGGTAGGGCTTGGATGGGTGATTCTTCTGCTTCTTAAAGTGTCAGCAGGGATTACTTGGTGGTATCCAGATGGTGGCTGGATAGGTTTGTAGGCTCCAAGATAGCTTTAGTCCCATACATGGCACTTTGGCGCGGACAGCCAAAAAGCTGGGCTCAGTCAGCCCCTTCCCTCTCCATGTTGTCTCATGGCTGCTTCACCATGGAAGGTGGACTTCTTACATAGTGGCTCAGGGTCCGAGAATGAGTGTTTCAAGAGTCCCAGGAATGAGCTATAAGGCTCCTTATGCTTTAGCCTGGGGAGTCCCAGAATGTCATATCTGCTTTCTTGACCAATTTTTATTGGTCAGGAAAGTAACTGAGGACAGTTAAGATTCAAGGGTAAGAGAAGTAGACCCCGCCTCTCAATGAGAGGAATGTCAAAAAAATCTGTGGCCATCTCAGGTTTGCCTCAAACACTTTCTTGTGACCGTATAGAAAGAATTCAGTATTATAAGTCATTTCTCAAATCCCTTATCCAAAAATGGGGAAAAAGTAAAGGAAAACTCTTAAGAAACCCTTATGCACACACTGAGTGTGCACTGAATGCTTAATAATATTTAGTAAACCCTGATATGCATTGAGTGCTTAATAACATCAATATTTAGTAACAATTGGGAGATCAGTTCAATGAAATATATGATTGAGAGTAATTGCACAGGTTTCAAGTAGATAACACTTGGCTGACAATTTTACTATCAACCTTGAATAAATCGCAGAGAACATTGATGTTTATATAAAACAATATAGTCTGTATGTATTAAACTCTGGGACTCACACATTGGATGCCTTTTCCTATTGTTCACCTTGTAGTCTTTTATTGCTACAACCATACTCCTTCACACACTGCCCACGTCTCCAGGATTCTATGTAAACTATAATTGTGCCTTGGAAGCACATTGTATCATCTTTACAGATGCAAACAGAAGCCTATTTCCTGCAGTGTTTTTTCACTGCAATAAAAAAAAAATCACATCTGTAGTAGTGCTTCAAGCTCATAAGCCTCAGCTGTGTCTGCGGGAGACTCAATGCATGCTTTCTCTCAGAAGTCTTTTCCTGAGAAGGTCTAGCTGGCATTAAGCATCCTCCCATGTAGGCATGTGCAGTTGGAATGGGAAGAGGGCAGGGTGCAGAGCTGACCCAGTTATATACTATTATTTACTATTGGGTAGATTGGGTGGTGGAGTGGGAGGTTAGGGAAATCTACCACCTGAACCCTTCCTACCTCATGTCACCATGTCTTTTCTTTCTTTGGTGACTAAAGGACAAGATAGACTGAAGGTGATAACATTGTTAGCACTTTGGGACAGTAGACCGAAGAGTGAAACAAATGTGTTTTCCAATTTCAGGAACCTAGCCTTCTTAAGACGTGGCTCCTTTCTTTGTTCAAAGGAGTTCTGGATTTGCAGCCATCATGCCCCCCTCTCCAATCCACCCTCCTCCTCTCCAATCTCCCTCCAATCTCCCCAAAATCCTTTGCTAAGAATTTCCATTCCAGGTTAGGCAGTCCACTTTCACTTTTACTAGCTGTGTTTGAATTGTTGGCAGGATTATAGTATCAGAGACCTTGAGTCCAAAATGGTGCCTTGTTAATTGGCTGACTTGTTGCAGGGGTTTTCCATTTCCATGAGAATTACTGTTCTTTAGAGGAATCTGGGTGGGGAGGATGTGCCCTTTGAATAATGTGCACTATTGGGTATGCTCGGTTTTAAGCACGTAATGCAAGGGTGACACACTTTCTAAAAAAAGCTCTCCAACTTCAAAGAAGTCTTCTGGCATAAAAGTGATGATTGAGGAAAACCCTTAGGTACCCTAGTCAGTCATTTTTTTAGTAGCTTCCATGTTCCAGGCCTAATTATTGGTACTGGGGATACAAAGATGAGTAAAGCATGGCCCCTACTTTGAAGGAACTAACAGTTTAGCAGACAGTTATATAAGCATATAAATAACAGTATTATTCAATATGAAGTAGGAGAGAGGTGTATGCAAAGTGTTGATGGAGTCTGAAAAGGGAGTGCCTGGGCAGATGGATATGGTGTCTACTTAATGCTACTCTCTCTTCTTTGAATATTTATTCTAAGTGGCTGATGGCTGGAATATATATATATATATATATATATATATATATATATACACACACACACACATATATATGTATGTATATATACATATATATAAAACATTTAATATATAATTAACATTTGAAAATATTTCAACTTTGGAATATGTTTTAAAAATACACATAACTCTCAAACTATTTTTCCTGCATTTGAATTATTTAAAAAATACAGATTAAAAACAGTTTATAACCCCTAAAGACATCGCTAGATGACTGCAGTCAACACATAAAGAAAGTCTCAGAGAAATAGATGTACGTATTTTGGTTATTTACAGAGAGTAAATTAGGAAATTCTAACAGCCCTTCAAAATCAAAGAGCTGACTGTCTCCCATACTCTCTTACCTCCTTTTCAACCAGTACAGCATTTACCCAACGATGTCTGTAACCAACAGCAACCGGGGATGAGTTGGCTACCGGGGAAAGTAAACTTCTGGAGCAATGCGGTGGAGCCTCTATTTCCTAGTAGGGTCCAAGGCTGAAAAAATTCACCCTGGTTCCTTGGACGTGGTAGGGTACAAAACACCCCGGTTAGCCTTTCTACGCTTTCCGTCCTCCTGTGAGCAGCAAGAACAAGCAGCACGTGTTCATGTATGGACACTCCAGCCTAACTGATAAAACGTGACTGCTGGCTTTTTTTTCCTGCCAGAGAACAGCTTTGATCAAGATGACATTTTGTGAGCTGCTACAATTCCTTGTTTGGGAGTCAGGAAATCTGGTCTCGGTGGACTATTTGTCAGCCAAGGCTGAAAAAGGTTGGTTATGAATGTGTGGTGTTGGTTATGAAATCAGAAGTCAGGATATCCTGAGTCTTAATTTGGTCGGAGACCCTGACATTCTCTCTTACGAAAAGTCCCGCTTCGATGTCTCCAGACATAAAATAGGACAATACCTTTTGCCTTGTGGAGATGCACTGAAAGGTTTTTGAAAATGAAATGTGGTGTAAGTATCCTTTTCACCAGGGAGTGTCCAGAAACACCTTGTACAATGCAGAACCATTCAGCCCCTCACTTTGGATCACGTGACCTGGGACAGCAAAGCCATTGTTACAGGAACATTCTTGGCTGTTAGGTGGTCCAAATTTCTGCATTCTTTTTCTCCGTTCTTTGCTTTTTGTTCTTTATAGTGGTGTGTTCACAGGGCAGAATGTATTACATTGCCTTCAAATGTGTTGTTAATGTGACAGGAGAATCACCTTGTTAACTATACTGAGTACTTAATTATTTGTGTGCAAGTAAGTGGCTTTCCAGATTCAAAAATTTTGAGGAAATTTTGAAGTTCAGGATCTGATTTCCCTGTGAAGTGTCATTTTCTCCTAATTACCCTGATGATTCATTTTAAGTAGTAGAAGCTGCTTTAATATTAGCAGCAAGATGTAATCAATTAAGATAAATCTTCAAACAAAATAACAATGATTTTTAAGTTGGCCATGATTTTTGATAATCTTTAGCACTTACTTTTCCCCTGGCTGATCAGATCGTGGAAAGAGGAAGGTAAGGATATGTTTGGGCACATATGTCCACTTTTCATCTCTTTCTCCTACCAGGCCTCCTGGCTGGCGAGTCCTCTGAACTTTTTCTCTTCCAAACTTATGATGCTGAGTTTGGAACCCATTGTTGCTTCTGCAAAGACTGGCAGGAGACAGAAGTGGTCCAGAGCCAGGGTGAAGCACAAACTTGCTTCCATCCAAACCTCAAGCACTGAAAAGTTATGATATGACAGAGATTATTTGCCAAGCTATGATGGGAAGGAATGGTTTACCCTGACCACTTACATCAGGTGAATGTGGGGCGCAGGGGACCTCATTCACATGCTTCCTCTCCCTATGTGTCCCTGATCTGAAGCCCTCCTTTGTTTTATATTCTAGTATATTTGCTTCTCCTTCATCTTCACAGCTACTATTTTATTCAGCACATATTTAATAGCAGACACTGTGCTCTGTATCTCACATATATAATCTCATTTAATCCTTACAACAACCTGGTGAAGTAAGATTTCTGGCCATTTTACAGACTAGAAAACTGAGTCCTGGAGAAGTAGAGGAACTTGCTCCAGGCTGTCAGCTGGGAAGTGGGTGAGGCTAAGCTGCCTTCCCTGAGTGCTTGCTTTGACCTGAATTGATACACTCCAGAGATCACTGGGTTAAGTCCTAACTCAGAATCAGCTTGTCTTTTTTTCCAGTTAAGATATTTTTATAGAAAGCAAGAAAAAATTTTAAAAACGTCTCCTCCAAGTTTGGCCTGTCAAGACTGCATTTGTGCGGCATGAGATACACAGAGATTCATGTTTGTTTCTGATGATGGTGGGGATGGAAAACCAAATTTTCCAGTGGGGGTTTCACCTCAGCCTTGGGAGCTCAGTTTTAGACTTAACTTGATTCATTTAAAGTTTGAGTTTATTTCTGGCTGGCTGGCAAAATGTGCCTTCTTGGTTTAGAAAATTTCCCTCAAAACAAATTTGAAAAAAAGAATCCCACCTAAAATGGCAACATGAAATACTGTACAATATTTAATGCATTCATAACAAGCAAATTAGAAACATTCAACTTAAATTTACTTTAAAATAGATCTGGTGGGGCTTCCCTGGTGGCGCAGTGGTTAAGAATCCGCCTGCCAAGGCAGCAGACATGGGTTCAAGCCCTATTCCGGGAAGATGCCACATGCCGTGGAGCAACTAATCCCATGCACCACAACTACTGAGCTACTGAGCCTGTGCTCTAGAGCCCGCAAGCCACAACGACTGAGACCCCATGCCACAACTACTGAAGCCCGTGTGCCTAGAGCCCGTGCTCCGCAACAAGAGAAGCCACCACAATGAGAAGCCTGAGCACGGCAACAAAGAGTAGCCCCCACTCACCGCAACCAGAGAAAAGCCGCAACCAATGAAGACCCAATGCAGCCAAAAATAAAATAAATTTTAAAAAAAGCATCTTTTTTTTAAACAAAAGAGCTGGTGAACAACCTAAGGGTCTATTGATGGCTGAATGGATAAAGAAAATGGGTAAAGAAAAAATATATATATCACATTTTCACATATATATTACACAATGGAATATTATTCAGTCATAAAAAAGAAAGAAATCCTGCTGTTTGTAACAACATGGATGGACCTTGAGGGCATTATGCTAAGTGAAATTAGTCAGAGAAAGACAAATATTGTATGATCTCACTTATATGTGGAATCTGAAAAAAAAAAAAAAAAAAACAACTCATAGAAACAAAGAACAGATGGGCGATTACCAGAGGTGGGTGGTGGGGGAAATGGGTGAAGGTGGTCAAAAGAAACAAATTTCCAGTTAATAAGATAAATATGTTGTGAGGTTGTAATGCACAGCATGGTGACTACAGTTAACAACACTGTACTGTATATTTGAAAGTTGCTAAGATAATAAATCTTAAAAGTTCTCATCACAAGGAAAAAAACTAACTCTGTGAGGTGATGGATGTTAACTAAACTTATTGTGGTGATCATTTCATAATATATACATATATCAAATCATTGTATTGTATAGCTTAAACTTATACAACGTTCTATATAAATTATATCTTAATAAAACTGGAAAAATAAATAAAATAGATCTGAATGTTAAAATAAGGTAGAGCTGGCAATCTGGATTATCCTGGTCCAAACCAAAGGCAGATTTGCCCCTAGAAAATGTGCTGTGACTTACAGCAAATAAAATATCCAAACAAAAAGCATTAAGGCTCAGTGTGGAAGGAAAACCCCTGAACACGTATATAGAGACAAAAAAAGCAATCGGAGAAAACTCTGTTTCTTTTTCTGAAACACAAAAAAATCTGCCACTGAACAGTCTGAATCCCAGTTTGGAACAGTTTGCTATATACACCTGGTTTATAAAACTGTAGGTATACCATGGGTCAGTGCATAACTTGTAAAAGCCAAATTGTGAAAGCCTGTACGCACGGGCGGAAGTTCTGACACAACATTCTAAGTGCTTCAGCTCATGCTAACTTTATTCATCCTCAAGGCAAGGCGACTCTTTGAGGGTGGATGCTATTATCCCTACTTCATAGCTGGGGAAACTGAGGTGGAGAGAGATTCAATGACTTGTTTAAGGTCACCTGGCCAGTGTGGAGCAGAGATGGGATTTGAAGTGACTTGGGTTCCACGGACCATGTGCTAACCACTCTGACAAATGGCCTTCATCAAAGGGCCACAGGGAACACGTGAAACTGTTGATATGGCGATGTAATGCGACCACAGAAGAATAAAGAGATGTTTTAATAGTTTCTACGTTGCCTAAAAGCAGCAAATATGATATCCTCTGCTGTTGGTGATGACAAAGTCAATAGAACAGGGAAGCTGAGAGCAAAAATGATTAAAGTAGGTCCCAGGAAATGGAAAATATATCAGGCATGACGTGAGTACCTCAGACCTTTGCATGGGTGACCCATAGTTTAAAATTATTTACAAGCTCCTCTACCAAAAGTGGAATATAGAACAAAAAAATTTCTTTTGAAAAGTGTATCAATACAAGAATTCAAAAGCTGTCAACTGAGCAAATGCTTCTATTCATTGCTTTCACTGCCTTTTTACTTAAAAATTTCAGTTTGTAAAATTTCTTCTGTGATTATCGTATCATTTTCTTAGGTATTCCATTTTGTTTGTTTTCTAATGAGGCTTTTTGGGAACATGACACAATTTTGTCATAACTGGATTTGTAGAGCCCTTTGGTTTTTTCATACACACACCCCCCCATGCCATCTAATGGTCAGCACACCTTTATCATCAAGCTCTCTCTATCACTTTGGTGCCAGACAAATGTCTTTTTGTTCCAGAATGTTTTTCATTATAACTATGTACCTCCCTCCTCAGGTCTTTACTTCATAATTTTTAGATGTCTTGCTTCTTTCATTCCTTTGACCCTATAAACTGACATTGTCCTCAGCAAATCCCGAAGGACCTCTAAACCTCCTTTTTCTAAGACACCTCTTATGTCAGCCTTAACTATTTACCACAGAAATGACAACTAATTCACAAACCTTGATTGTTACAGTTAATCAGGAAGCACTGCCAATCTTCAAAGAGGTTATTATTAAGAGCCTGGGTTTGACTCCATTTCAAGTATGTTTGGCATCGTAGCCAGAGATAGGTGGAAGGCAGGAGTGTGGGTCCCCTGTGATGGGCACTTGGCACACTCCAGAACAAGTCTCTTATCCTTGTTTTTATCCCCTCCTTCTCCCATATAAGTAGTACTCAATTCGGAAGCACTATGTTTAAATTTAACATTATGTAAAATTTCAATTTGAGCATAATCTGTATTTGGGATCAAGGAGCTAACTCTGGCTATTCAAACGTCATCGACTAAACATACCTTTGGGAGGAAGCAAGAATTACTCTTGGAAGCAAGGGGTGATATGCGGTATAGTTAACAGTTGGTATGACATGAGCACACCCAATCAGAAGCCCTTGTAGTGCCAGGCAGGGCTTAAGGGCTCAAACCTTTGAGCTGCTGAATTGTGGGGAAGTTGGCGGGTCCTAGGAAAGTGGCCAGTTGAACCTGGGGAGCTCAGGGCATAGCTTTTGGCTACTAGTTCAGAAGTATTTCAGCAACCATTACAGCCCCATCAGTGGCTCCTGCTGAGTACCAGCCTGCAGTGAGGTTCGTTGTGCTCTAACTATAATAGCTGGGACCTGTACCCCCTGGAATAATATGTGTTTAACATGAAGAAGAAAGGCTAACTTGCATGAAAAATCATATTGCAGATGTTTCTTAGCTTACTAGATTATAGTCTCCAATGGTTTCTCAACCTTATCAAGGTTATCACGTACTGGTTAAAACAGTGATCTTCAAGATCTACTGAACTTGAACTCACTGTACCCCACTTTGGACTATATTTGACTGGAGGTATCGATTGGGAGAGAAGTGGGACGTACCCCCCCCGGCAGCTGTTACCACCTGTGGACTCTTGATGATGTTCAGGTGGCTTTTCGGTGTGGTACAGGCTGCTCCCTTGGTGTAAATACCCCTTGCGGCGAGATGGCACATGACCCCTACCCCCCATCACCACAGGCACATTCAGAGCTCCAGCTCTTCCCTGGGACTGGACTCTGCTTCTCTTTCTATGTCAGATTTCAAGGCAGGCCCCCCAAGGCATTCCAGGAGCCTTTGGGCTAGCATTTTTGGCAGACTGCTGAAGACCATGGACCCCTTTTTAGAACAAGGTTTTTATTATTTTTTTTTTAAATCTTTTGGCCATGCCATGCGTCATGTGGGATCTTAGTTCCCCCGACCAGGGATGGAACCTGAGTCCCCTGCATTGGAAGCACGGAGTCTTAACCAGTGAACCGCCAGGGAAGGCCCAGAACAAGGTTTTTAAATGCATAAAATAAAATACATGGGATTACAAAGGAAACCAATTTTATTGAAATACAGTTAACACAATATTTTTAAAAAATTGTGTTATAGCACTATTATATACATTTTAACTGACATATTACATAACAAGATCTAGCTGAGGGTCTATCTGATAACTACTGTAATTTAAGATATTTGCAGCAACTGTGATGTGATGTAAAAAACCTATGGGTTCTACTGGAGACTAAGTCATGGATTCTTACTGCCACCGTGGTGTGCTGCCTACCTTCATAATGGAAGGAAATGCTAAATGTCAGTTAAAGGATTAGTGAAAATAAAAATGTAATTTTTTTTTTTTCCCATCCAAATTCACAGTAACCTGAATTCTCTGTCCCCGGGTTAACAACCCCTGCAGGATAAAGTTACCCCAGGGGTCAACACCTCACTGGAGGCCCCACCCCTTGTGCTGGAGGCTGGAGCCTTTAGGCCACCCACACCGAACTCAGAGCGGTCTCTTGGCAGGGAAGTACTCCTCCCAACTGGTTCTGGGAATTTGGGGGCAGGAAAGAAGGGCTCCTGAGCTCGTGGGTGCCACTTTAAATAACTCATCCTTCACTGTTGAGGACCTTCTCAGTCTGAGAACACCTGGAAACCAAGTGTGAAGTTGCCTACACCAGTGTGACTTCTCCCACAAACTCTCTTTTCCACCTGGACGCAGATCTGTGGATGCTCTGGGGGCAAGGCTGAGCTTCAGTTTTCTCATCTGCAAAAAGAAAACACCCACCTCATAGGATTGTTAGGAGCATGAAATGAGATAATAGCTGCGCGTTGTCAATTGCACAGCCCTATTTGTGCTGTTATCCTTTTCGACGGTTAGGTCTTTGAGGGCCGAGGAGAATCTATAGAGCTCTATTCCCCAAGTACCTGGCCCGCGTTAATCGCTCCATAAACACTTGTGGAATGAATGAAGGCAGCCTGCATTTGCACGTGGGCCTCGGTCGGCGAGCGCCCAGGGCTCCGGGCCATTAGGGCCGGCGCATCACCAGCACTTGTCTTTACTAACAGGTAGTAAACGCCTTTCCGGCTCTGCGTCGAATGGCAGCCACAATTCAAGTGTTTTCTCTCCAGGAGGACACCCGAGCTGGGGCTGCCCGGCCCGCAGCTCGCCTCCGGGTCTCCCCGCCGCAGCTTCCGGGCCAGGTGCGGGGCGGCAGGGAGGGGCAGCGCCGCGCCGCACCGCACCGCAGCCGGGTCGGCCGGGAAGGTGCCGGCGGCGGGCGTGCGAGGAGGGGCCAGGGGGTGGGGAGGGCCGGGGCGGGGCCGGCGTCCTCGTCACTTGATAAAACGCCTGCGAGTCTCCAGAGAACAACGGGCTCATTCAGTGGTCGGGAGCTGCCCGCGAGGGGGAGCGGCCAGGCGGAGAGCGCGACTCGTCCCGGGGGTGGGGCCGGGCGAGGCGGCGAGAGGAGACCGAGGTGGCCGCGGCGGCAGCCTCGAACCCAGCCCGCAGCGCAGGGCGGCCGCGCAGCTTCCCGCTCCCCTCCCGGTGCGCCGGCCCATGGCGGCCGCGGGGCGACTGTGGCTGCTCTACCTGTCGGCGGGGCTCCTGCCGCGGCTCGGCGCCGCCTTCAACTTGGACACCCGCGAGGACAATGTGATCGAGAAAACCGGGGACTCCGGGAGCCTCTTCGGCTTCTCGCTGGCCATGCACTGGCAGCTGCAGCCCGAGGACAAGCGGCTGTGAGTTCCCCTATTCTGCCCACCCCATCGGGGCGCCGGCCCGCGAGCGAACCGGGGCGAGGGCGCGCCGCGTTCCCGCCGGCCGGCCCTGCCTCGCCCGGGACTCCGCCGACCCCCGGGGGGAGCGGGGCCCGACGCCCCGCGCGCTCGCCTCCGGCCCCGCCCGGCGCCGCGCCTCCCCCCCATTCAGCCCCGGAAGGAGGAGAATCCGGGGGCCGACCCCTGCGGACCGCGGCCCCGGTGCCAGGCGGGGCTGTCCTCGGCCCCGGGAGAGTTTACTTTTTTTTTTTTAAACAAAGTGTTTTCCGGCTGTCCTTCCCTCTGGGCGTTTGCTGGGAACCCGGCAGGTGGCATGCTTTGCTGAGCTTCACGTGTGTGCTAGGCGGGGGTGACGTGGGGTGGAGGGTCGCTGTACGCTGCGGTGAGGTGACTGGGAGGGTCGTTCAGGGAGATCCAGGCCTTTCCCAAACTCACAGAGAGCACCGCGGCCCCCCGCAGACTCGCGCGCCCCGCACAAGTTGGAAAGCCACCTTTCATCACGTCCTGCGAGGCTTTCCTCGAAGGGCGGGTGCTCCAGTAGGAGAGACTTTTACATGCCTTTCCCCTTTTCAGAAAGATGGAGCTAACCACGCACCTGTTCGCAGGCTAGATCAGCTGAGAAAACAAGACCCTCTTAGTGGTGTGGCCGACCCGTCGCCCAAGCCCCAAAGCCTCCGGCGCCACCCGAGACCCTCTGGGCCCCTGCACTGGGCAGGCCCTGCCGAGGGGTGAAAGCAAAATGTCCGATCTGGGCTGGTGCTTTGCAAACAAGGTTTGGAAGTGACAGCCCCGCGCCATGGCAGAGCAGTGCTCTTCCCTGGAGAAAGTGGAGACCGGCACTCTTAGCCTCTCTTTTTCTTTGGAGACAGTGTTTGGTTCCCACATGATCAAACTCTTTAGGCTGGAGAGGGTATTTGGGAGCTTAGTCGCCGTAATCGCTGTGAGCTACATTCTTGATCTGTGCTACCGAAAAATAAACTCACAAAAGGTTCCCCCTCCCCACAGGCCTTTAGTTGAACTGAGGTCCTTCCAGGACCAACAGAGCGAAGAAAGCAAAGTGCAGCTACAGGAGAGAGGACTTTGTGTTTATGAGAGGGGAATGGGATTTTAGGGCTGGAGGAAACCTCTTGATTTCAGCAATTGAGAACTTTGGAATTGGTGAATGTTGCGGGTCCCTGAATCTTAAAGTCAGATTTTTCTGGTAACACTTGCTAGTGAAGCAAAGAAATTAGTTGGGGGTGGTCTGCAGGCCTGGCCAGCTGCTTATACTCTGCTTTCTCTGAGTAGAAATAATGGTTATGCTGTAAATTTGAAATGGAAGGTGGTTTCTGGTAACTCAGTGAATGGATGACACTTAGTGTCTCTGAATACTTGAGCTTGTAGATGTGCATCTACCCATATGGAGAATGAACTTGTTAGTGCAGAAATGATCGTGGGCCCGCAGGGGGAGTACATTCTCCTTAGCATTCTCTGCGCCAGATGCCTACTGAAGCTGGTGGTTTCCTTGAAATACTTGTTCAAGCAAAGATTGTGAAGGGGAAGTACTGGGGCAAGAAAGTGTCTTGGTGGAGATTTGCAAAACGTGACTTCAGCCAGGATCTCTGTTGTCACTAAGGTTAGCCGCATGCTTGCTAAAGCTTGTTCTCTCTGGTGGGCTTCTCTATTAGAGCTGCTGCAAGTAAGTAAGAAGCAGTCTGTGTTTGGGGTCTGATGCCTTCTAGAAATGCTCTTCTTAGGGACTGAAGGAGAGGAGCAGCTCACTCTAAGGGGAGTGTATCTTTCCTTCAAGCTCAGAGTGTGGCAGTAACCACACTCTAAGGGGCTGTGGTTTATGTCAAATGCTGCTTCCCCCACCCCCACGCCCCTCCCCTCCCCCCACCCCCAATCGCTTCTTTTGGTAAAGTATTCCAGCAGCATTGGCCCCACCAGGAGAACCAGCACACACAGGCCATATCCACATCAGTTGTAACCTTTGTCAGTAAAGGATGTGTGTAAATAACAGCCGGTGAGGCTGAGACCTCACAACTTCTGGGCCAGCTTCCTAAACTCTGTACTTGATGGAAAAGCTCAGTGGGAGTACTTCAGGGAACTGGTGAGAGAGACCTGAGCTCAGAATTCCTTCTCAGCTGTTACTTTGAGCCTTAGTGTCTTTATCTGTAAAACGGAGATATTACTGCTTAATAGGGTTGTTGTGAGGATTAAGAGATAACATGCAAAGTGCCTGATTCCTGCCTGGCGTGGGTATTTGCTGACTAAATGGCGATGCATTTAGAAGCAGTAACTGAATTCCTACTGTGTGCCCTGCTACTCCACAGGTGTTAAACATCCTGTGATTCTCACTCTGCCAAAGAGTAAAGTCAAAGGTTATTGTAGGTTGGGTAATTTAAACTTATCACATTTATGAAACCCATTTTCAAAGCAATTTAACTTTAATCCATCTTAGACTTATAACAAAAGTTAATTTCTTCAACAGGGGACTTTACTGAGGCAGGAGAAGTAAAATACCAAAGATGTGTGGGCATAGCAGATGAATGCAGAATTATGGGAACAAACCATAGATGTTTGCGGGTTAAACTTTCTACGATGCCATTTAAATATTTAATAACATCTTAAACTCTACTTAACATTTTATAACAGAATCATATTGTATCTGAGAGCCTTAAAACATGCTGGGTGTTCCTAAAACTCTGGGGACTGTAAAATTGAAATAGAGACTTGTAAACTTTCCTCGGCTGTGTATTAAAGAAGTTTCAGACTCCAAAAGGTTCTTAGATGGTTGGCTGAGTTACTGAGGTCTGAGGACCTTGGAATCTTTCATTTCTCTTAGGTAGTTAAGGTTGAGTCACCCTGCCTAGGTAGAAAGTAGGGGGTGGCATCTGTGGGTATGTCCATCCCGTGAATCATCCCTCTTAGCTCTTCTGGGAAGAGACGGATCTGTGTATGACTGCAGGGCAGAATCTGGAAGGAAGAGATAAGTGATATCCTCAGGGAGCAATCCTGGGTCTAATCCAATTGCCATTTTCTTATTTTGGGGAGCTTTCTGATCACTGCCGTCTTCCTAAGGCTCTCCAGGCCCCCTGTCGCTTCTGTTCTGACTCTAACATTTGCTCTTGGTTTTTCTCAGACTTGCGATGCTTCCGCTCTTAAAATCGTGTTTACTGAACTAGAGATCATCTAGTCCAACTAGCTCCCTTTATAGATGAAGAAACTGAAGCTGAAAGTTAGGAAATGTCTAAAGTCTCTTGAGTGCTTAAGCAGAATCTTAACAAAATCTGGATTTGAACTTGGTATTTCTGACTCACGCTCATTCCACCTCTAAAAGGAAAAGTCAGAAGCATCCTTCAGACCTGGAGAAATTGGCCAGCATCTGAATTTTGGAAATGTGCTATGTGCGGTTGATTTATTAAATTGCTCCCCATGTGGGTCAGGCTGTCTATTTAAATATCTGTGCCTGGACTCTCTTCCTATTGACCCTTATTCCAGCTGGCCTTGGATCAGCTTCCGGGTCCTTCTTTGCCTGTCACTCCTTCCCCTTCTGAAAAAGCCCAGTGAGGGGTGACTGGAGCCAGCCCAGGATCAGAACTGTGTCCAGGATGTGTACTTGCTTCCTTGCATTCATTCAGAGTGCCATGTGGCCCAGGGCCATCGTCCAGGGACTGTCTCAGTCACCTTGAGTCCTCAGAGTCGAGAAAGAGACAAAATGGGCAGGGAGACTTGGAGGAGATCTTAGGACTCTGCAAGGAAGCAGAAATGGACAAGTTGAATTTGAACACAGGCTGGTGTGAGCCCATCCAAGTAATGACTTAGGGTCAAAAAAGAAAAGTATTTTGTGGTATGTGTAATATGTCGGGAAAGTCAGGTGAAATGCTCATGTAATAAAGTGTTACACTATTGTAAAGAAGCAAGTACTGTGTTCTTAGTTGTATTATTCTCTATTTTAGCGTAACAATAATATCAAGATTTAATTTAAGCTTTGTAACCAAATAGTACTGGAACTATGGTGCCTGGTTCCCCTAAGAACCTTGACCTAACATATTGCTATGGACGGAGTGGCAGGTGAATTATCTGGTACTTTCAAGATAGAAAGTGGAGACATAATAGAAGATACTATCCTTTGCTTAAGTGACAGGGTCAGTTTTACCTGGAACCCTGGTTGGTTCCGAGTCAGCCCACCTTGAAGAACATATTCATGTTGTAAGAACCAGTTTAAATTTCTCCATGAAAGCCTTTTGAGCCCAACCCATACTACAGCACTTGTTCTTCCTTTGAATGTCCGTATCCTTTCGTATCACATTCTGATGGTTTTGTGTATATCGGTTATCTGCCATTTTCAGAGGATGATCTAATCTCCCCCAGCTGGATTATAGGTTATGTGAGGGCAGGGGTCTTAACGTTCATTTCTTTGCCTGATGGCACGTAGCATATGCCTTGCAAGTACAATGGAGTCATATCATACACTCAATTTAACTTGTGAAATCAATTTTTCCAGCCCAGGGTAGAGACGGAGAAATCCCTTTATTTAGCCCTCTGTCCTTCCCTGCTCACCGTAGGTAGGCATTGGTCTCTGCTCCCCCAGGGAAAGAGAAGCTATGGTGGTAACGCAAAGACTCCACAAGACCTCAATTCTTGGTTTTTGAGTTTTCAAGGGCCCAGGTCCCAGCTAAGGGATTTTTTTTTTTTATAGGTGATTTTTAATTACACTTGACTTTTGCCTTAAAGGCAGACTTTAGAACTTAACCCCAGAAATACAGGCTGACCTGCACTGCAGTGCGTACTCAGGATCTGCTGGTTGGTAAAACGAGACTAGATAGAGAAGGATGGCCGTAGCGTAAGATCCTGGAAGCTACTTGACAAGGGTGTGGAGGGCAGATGGAAGTAAGAATGTGAGGGCACTTGTGAATTGATGGCTAAAGCTTTACTTATTCATGGTTAGTAAGGGAATCTTGGATACATGGAGCTCTTAAGTGCAATGGTGAGGAAGCTGCTGACCCCCTCCAGTGAGAGCTGTAGAATGGTGAACCAAGTGGATCACTCTCAGCTGAGAGCTAATGGCCTTTTGGGAGGGTGGTCAAGGTTGAGCCCTGCAGTAAAGGGCCCTGGGAGCTTTACTGCTCATCTTACCCTTGTGTTTTGGGGTAAAAGTTTAGAATCAAATAACTATATTTGCGAGGAACCTTAGGGGTTCTCAAATCTGGCTGGCCGTCAAGGTGATTTGGGGAATCTCTTTATAAAAAGTATAATTCTAGACTCAGTTCAGATCTATTGTACTAGTTTCCATCTGTTCATAAAGTTTTCTAAGATTGAGCTAGATGAGCTTTTATTTTTCACACAGAAGGCAGAAATAGTGTAGTGGATAAGAGCAGACTCTAGAGCTAGAGTCTAGATCCCAACTAGAGTCTAGAGCTAGATGGGATCAGATCCTGCTCTGCCATTTACTAGCTGTGACAGTGTGCAGGATACCTGTAATTCTGCTCGGCATTCCAGCATGTAGGTGTTTTCCACATACACCGCCAAGCCATTCTCAGATCCTAGTCAACTCAATTCTGACACTCTGTACCTGGAGATAGCATCAGATTCCACAGATTAAGGGTTCAGTCCTGCAAGACTGCCTCTCCCCCACTTCAGATGTCAAGTCCAGGTTGTCCCCTCTGCTGACAGACTGGCTATAAATTGGAGGTTCCCATGACCCCCTTCTTGGGTTTGATTAATTTGTTAGAGTGGCTCTCAGAACTCAGAGAAACATTTTATTTACTAGATTACCAGATTATTATAAAAAGATATAACTCAAGAACAGCCAGGTGGAAGAGATGCATAGGGCAAGGTATGGGGAAAGTAGAGTTTCCGTGCTCTCTCCTAGCACGCCCCTCTCCCCAAATCTCCACGTGGTCACCAACCCCGAAGTTCTCCAAACTCCATCCTTTTGGGTTTTTATGGAGGCTTCGATACATAAGGCACAGCTGATTAAATCATTAGCCATTGCTGATTGAACTCAACCTCCAGCCCTTCTTCCCTCCCCTGAGGTCAGGAAGGTGGCGCTGAAAGTTCCAGCCCTCTAATCAAGTGCCTGGTTCTCCTGGCAACCAGCCCCCCTCCCAGGTGCAGTCCCTTGGCCATCTCATTACCATAACAAAAGACATCTTTGTCGCTCTCCTCACTTAGGAAATTCCAAGGGTTTTAGGAGCTCTGTGGCAGGAACTGGAAGGAAAGCCAAATGTATTATTATAAATCACAATACATCATCTCTCTGGGTCTCTTTCCTCAGCTGTAAAGTGAGGATAATTGCACCTTAGACTAGTCCTGACTCAGAGTAATAAGCACTTTGTGTGTGTGTTAAATAAATGTGGAAACCAAGGCTGTGAGAGGTGAGGTGGCCATGACATGTTGGGCAAGTTGGTTCTCAGTCCACATCTTCCATGCTTCCTGGCCTGTGCAGTGTGTGCTTTCTCCTTTGGGGTTTGATTTTGATAATGTTCAAGTGTCCATCCTCCCTTCGCATCCATTCTACAGTTACATGTTTGGAAAGTACACCTCAGAAGAACCACGCCTTGTGGCCTTCTGGTAGCTGCCACGCGGTAGATAAACACCAGCAGGGTTTCAGTAAGCAAAGGAGATGAATGGGCAGACTGGTGCGGGGATGATGAGGTTCCGGACGGCAGGGACTTCGGGCATAGGTTACCCACGGAGGGTGGATTGTGCAGTTACAGGGTGGAGTGATTCATGCTGTCTGGTTTCCAGATCTTCTCAGACCTCTGTGACTTTCAAAGTCTCAGCTCCCACCTTATTCCTGGTAGGCTGGGTAATGTGCACTCCACCCAGGGCAGGGCTGATGACGATTTATTTTTCATAGTCCTTTGTTTGGCACTAATGTATGGTAGGAAGGAGCTTGTGCAAAGCTGGATCTGATTTGTTGATGATGAAGCTGCCTAAAGCTGAAAGATGCAGGGACAAAGTGTGAAAGTCATGTTCTAGCAGATGTTTGTTTGTTAAACTGGCATTTAGAATTGCATACAGAGATCTCTTGGAACTAAATTGAGGCTAATTGTTAATTAGTTGTGAACTGGGACAGGTCAATTGGCTCTTCACCAGTGTTGGTCCTTATTAGCCTAGTAACAGGGTAGAATGATCACCATCTAAACCACTGCTGTCTGGCTTTTCCGTTTCGATAAACAGGGCAAGACAATTCTAAATCAGTTCACCTGATGCGTGGTTGGTGTGTTTGCCGAATGACGCCTTCATAGGCCACAGTGTAGCAGCCCACCTGCCCCGCACGGCCACAGTACTGGATTCCAGTGTTGGATACTGCTGTCACTTCATCTAATCCCACATTGGCAAAAAGACTTTAGAAAACTTCAAGTCTCAAAAACCAATTAAATGGTAAAGATGACTGTTCCGAATTGAATTAGGGGGAATGGGGAAAGTGCCACAAAAGGAAGTGCGAAGGCAAAAACAAGTGACATGGAGCCCTGGTTGTCTGCTCGCATGTTTATTTGCCAACCAGCTGGGTATGTTTTACATGTCATACAATCCGAAGATTACTTTTTTTGAAAAGCCATTTCAGATATAAGAAAAACCTTTTAGAGAAATTGCCTATATAAGCCTGGGAGTATAGAAATAAAAATAAACTACTATGCAAGGGGCACATTGCTTAGTGATATGAAGAATAAACAAAGCACAGGGTAGTGCCTATGTACCTGTGGTCTGTGCTTGCTCAGCGATATCAATGTTGCTACAGTTTCTTCATTTTGAAAAGGACATTCATTTGTACTGAAGTTATTTTAATCGTGTGTGTGTGTGAGTGAGTGAGTGTGTGTGTGTGAGAGAGAGAGAGAGAGAGAGAGAGAGAGAGATACACATGATAAAAAATTGTTTCAGACCCAGAGCGTAGGATGTCACTGAACTGTAGGTCTCCTGAGCCAGTTAACCTTTTGTCTTTGCAGAACCAGAGTCCTTGTCTTCAGGGTCTACTGCCATTGATCAAGTGGTCAGTCTTCTGTGGTCTCGATAAAGCAACGTGATATAAAGTTAACTAGAGGATCCCATTAGAGTGAGCCATAGTGTAGGTGTGGAACGGTAGCTCCTTGCTGTGAATGGCCCATTCGGTAGCACTGGGAGTTTGAAGTTCTGTACTCCCTCTCTTTGCTGAGGAGAGTAAAAAAAAAAAATCTTTCCTGGGTCCCCTTCCCACTGATACGTCCTGTCAGGTGATGGCTGACCCCCCTCCTCCTGGCAGTGTAGTTTCATCTGTCCCTTGAGAACAAAGGTATTTTGAAGTAGTGAAATGGAAATGTTTAGAATTCTACAAGGCTCTGGAGAGATTGGAGATAGGTAGGAAAAGATATTTAAAATACCTGGAGTGAATGTGAGGTGGTTGAAAAACTATTGATTGGGCGTATGGAATTCACCTTTGCTGGGACACAAATAAACCTAAGAGTTTTTAAAGAAGGAAAAGCTTAGAGAGGTTTAGATGTGCTCAAGTGGATATGCAGACATGATTCTAGGAAAATGGCTTTGCCACTGAGGCCTCATGGCTGCTAGTGAAAGCAGGCCCACGGGCCGACTTAGGACAATACTCAGAAAAAGTTGAGATCTGGCTTTCAGATCTGGGTGATGAAGGGTCTCTGCACGAACCCACAAGTGCAAAAGCAGATGGCTCTGGACTCTGTTGGGCCTTCTAGAGGATCAAGGATAGGGTCCTGGGGAAGACCGAAGGAGAGACCCACTGAATTAGATGGTCCAGACCTCAAGGGAAGACTTTGGGGGCCAGCTGGAGCACAGCGCGTGGTAAAGTGTTTTCGCATTCCATATCAGACCAGCCAGTTTAGAAAGAAAAGTACTTTCTAAGCCGTGTGTTCAGAAAGGGCCCAAGGCTGCTACAGAGATGAACTGAGAAAGGGTGTGGGAGTGTGGAGAAGTGTCCTGGGGACCCTCAGAAGATGATCCCCTCAGCTTAGCCACACCACCAACCAGAAGCCAACAGAGAAGGTTTTTCACTACATAGGATAAGAAATTGGTCTTTTGTAAGCTCGTTTATTTCTGTGTATGTGCATGTATGTTGTATATTTCAACCTAAAAGATAATAGGGATTTTTATCCTTACTTGAACATGAGGACCAAGTAAAAACTTGGAGGGGAGTATGCTCTGGACTAGCTAGAAAAACCATAACCAGCTTCTTCTTTTTCCCATATAAAAGTTGCTAATAAATGCTTGGGCACCGTTCTAGGGCTAGAGATACAGCAGCAAACAAAATAGATAAAATTCCTACTTAGGTTCTGATGGAAGAGACAAGATAAATAGGGATATTATGTTAGATGGTAATAGTGATACAGGGGAAAATGAAGTGGAGAGAGGGACCAAAGAGTGGGAGTGGGGTAGGGAGTGATTGGCCATCGGGCAGGGAAGACTTCACTGAGAAGGTGCAAGCCATGTCAATATTGGGGGGGAAAGTATCCCTGGTGGTGAGAACAGCAAGCGCAAAGGCCCTGAGGCAGAAGCATGCCTAGCATGTTCAGGAACAGCAAGGAAGCCTGTATAGTCTCCTTGGAGCCAAATTGTGTAGAGCCTTATAGGACTTTGAAAGACTGGTTTTTACTCTCGAATGAGATGGGGAGCCATTGGAGGATTCTGAGAAGAGTATGACATATTCTGACTTAGATTTTAAATGGATTTCTCTAGCTGCTACATTATTAAGAATAGACTCAAGTATATAGATGTAATGATCTTAATGAGGAGGGTCCTTTTAATAATAGGTAAGAGTTGATAGTGGATAGCAGCAGTGATGATAGTGAGAAGTGGTTGGATTTTGGATATATTTTGAAAGTACAGTCAACAGGATTTCCTATGGACTAGACATAAGAGAGAGGGAAAAGCTGGAAGAGAAAACCGTTGTCATTCAATGGTTTAGGGTGGACTATAGAAGAAATGGATTTAGGGTGAAGAGCCTTCACGCTGAGTTTAATTTTGGAGATCCTAGGCTTGAGATGTCTGGACATCAAGTGGAGCTGTTGGGAAGGCAGTCGAAGAATACGAGTCTGAAGTTTAGGTGGAAAGGTTTGGATTGGAGATACAAATAGTGGAGCCCCGGGCTCCTGGGTTGTATTTAGAATGGTGGGCTGAATGAATGAGTTCACCAAGGAGGTGAAGATAGAGACTAAGGACACAGATGCAAGGCACTCCCCACGTAGAGGTTAGGGAGATGGGGGGACCAGCGCCAGGCACGGAGAGGGGTGGCCAGTAAGATGGGGAGCTAGGTGATATGCTATCCTGGAAGCCTCATGATGCAGGTGTTTCAGAGAGGGAGTGATCAATCAGTCGTGTCAGATGACGCTGAGAATTGATCCCTGGCCTAGCAATAGGGAGGCCATTGGTGACCATATCAGAAGCCTTGTGGAGTGGAGTGGAAGCAATGCCTGGTTGGACTGGGTTGGTGAGAGACTAGAAGAGGAATTGGAGGCGAAGAATAGGGACTCAGCTGAAGAGGGGAGCAGAGCAAGAGCTGGAGGGGAAACTGGGGTGAAGAGGGAACCTTATTTTTTTTTAAGAGGGGAGGAAGTGACAGTGAGCTAGTCTACTGATGAGGATAATTCAGTAGAAAGGGAAAAGCGAAGGCAGGAGTGGGGAGAATGGCTGGTGTGATGTCTGTGAGTAGGTGAGAGGGATACACCAGTGGAGAAGTTAGCCTAGTTACTGGAGCACAGGTAGCTCATCACACCACAGAATAAAGGGGCCCAGATGCAGGTCGGTGGGTAGTGATCTTGGTGGGAGACTGTGAGGTTTTTCTGGTTGCTTTTAATTTCTCAGTGAATAGTAGTAGATCATTAACCCTAATTTACTCAATACCTGCATAGAAGTTTGCCTTGTAGGAGTAAGAACTCCATTCTAGAGGCAAAGGAGTGTGGGGTTTGAATCCCAGCTGCTTCCCATTCTGTGGACCTGACCTTGGGCGAGTTGCTTGTGCTTATCAGTAAAATGGAGGCACTAATGATAACTACCCCGTAGAGTTGTGAAGATGGAATGTAGTGAGTGTGAAGCCCTTAGCATCATGCCCATCACGTCCAGTAACACTAGCCTTTCCTGTTGCGGCTGCCTTAGAGTAAAATCGTACTATAATCCCCTCACGTGGGAGAGTTTTGTAGCTATCTTATCTTTACTGTCTGGCAGACAGCAGAGGTTACCCTTTGGGGGTCAGATCAAAGGTGAAGTTGCCCCCAGAGTCCGGGGGGAGGTTCACAGCTAGATGGGAACTATCACATTGCCTTGAAGAGAGGAAGGGGAAACACGGGACTTGGAGGAAGGAAGAGAAGATGGAAACAAGGCAAAACCCTTTAAGGATTTCCAGTTTCTTATGCCATATTTGAGCTACAGAGAAGCACAGCTTCTTATTTTGTTAAATTCTTATGTGTTGGGTGGACGTTTCCCATGTAGGAGTATCTGCAGCTCCAGAATCTGGTTTTGTCTCAGACAGCACAGCATCCGTGTGTCCTGCAGGCTGGGTGGACATGGTGGGGGTGGGGCATTGGCAGGTGGGTGGGTACCATGCTGGGTGAGAGTGAGTGGGCAACACGCAGGGGTGCCGAGGCCCGGCTTCCTGTTCCCTGGCCCGATTGTCTTGGCGATCACGGTCAACGTATGCAGCATTTCGCTGCGTGCGTTGAACAAAAATGACGTATGGACTTGTTGAGTTGTCAGGGAGGTAGAAAACGAGACTAAATGGCACTGTGGCTCCTAAGATACTGGCAGTTTTCAGTCTCTTCTTTCAAGATAAGTGTTATTGGCTAAAGAGGTAGCTTGAGGTACATCTGAATCCAAAAGGATATAGAATATCTCTGCAGTTACGCAAGTGTGGCTCTTCAGGACCTTACCACCCTCACCCTGGGGTGTACCACAGATTCATTAGGAAATGTCTTTCGGAGGTGGCATGGTGGTGAGTTATTAAAAAACAAAGTGATCTCAGTATAGTGCAGAATGAAATATGAGTAAGTTTTTAATATAAAACCCAAGGCTTTAAAGACAGTTCAAGCTTTTGGCGGTCATCTTGGGCTATGCCCCCATACTTGTTCATCTCCCCTGTCAGTCAGGGCTTCTGGGAAAATGGTTGAACCGCTGACCGGCACAACCCTTTCTCTGCAGAGGGGTGACTGACACCCAGGAACGTCGAGCGACAGCTAGGTAGCAGCGGCGTGAGCCCTGGAACCCAGCTGCCCGATGCCCAGTCCACCAGGAGCTATGCCATACACATCTACATCTTGGTAGGCGATTCCTGTAATTGAACCTGTACCCTGTGGTCTTGCTCTTAATAGAACAGTATCTCACATTTTTAAATGTCTTTCCCCCATAATGGCCTGGTATAGCGATAGCAAATACACAGCCACTGTTGCCCTTTCCCCCCTGCCAACTGGGGGCACTCCAGATGACCGTAGCACTTCTTCCAGCTGAGTCTCAGAATTCTCCAGGTCAGCGTTAGTTAGCCTCTGCTGATGTATGTATAGGTGCTTGCACGTAAGACACGCACCTGTTTGCCCTCTTGGCCTGGCCAAATCCCCTGCATATGGAAGGCACTCTCTAAATGTCTCCCTGCTGGACATTATTCCTGCCGGTTTGTGAGCTTCTTAAGAGCAAGGCCAATGGCTTGTCCACTTTTGGTTCCAATCTGATAGACAGAAATGAGTACCCAAAAGGCATTTGTTAAGCCCTTTGAGTTAATTTCCCAAATACACTGAAGTCTTGTAGAAAATAGGAAGTGGGATGACCATTTCTTTAGAATGATCCTTTATGCCCTGATATTAGTACTACTACTTTAAAAAAAAAAACTGGTGAAATACACATAAGATTTATCATCTTAACCATTTTAAAGTATACAATTCAGTAGTGTTAAACACCCACATGGTTGTGAACACCCCTGTACTCCTTAAACTTCTTCTGGAGTGCCCCGTAATCAGGATGGCCCTATTATTTTATTTATTTATTTTTTACATCTTTATTGGAGTATAATTGCTTTACAATGGTGTGTTAGTTTCTGCTTTATAACAAAGTGAATCAGTTATACATATACATATGTTCCCATATCTCTTCCCTCTTGAGTCTCCCTCCCACCCTCCCTATCCCACCCCTCTAGGTGGACACAAAGCACCGAGCTGATCTCCCTGTGCTATGCGGCTGCTTCCCACTAGCTATCTGTTTTACATTTGGTAGTGTATATATGTCCATGCCACTCTCTCACTTTGTCACAACTTACCCTTCAGGATGGCCCTATTATGAGGGCATAAAATATTGGTAAACCAAACTTAAATACCTAAACATAGAATTGTGCTAAATCATATCATCTGATATGATATTCTAACAGAAGATTAGTGGCAATGGAATTAACATTTTAATAAATTTATGATGTTAAAAATTCCATCTCCTCAATCAGCTCTGTGCTTTGTGTCCCCCTAGAGGGATGGGATAGGGAGATGCAAGAGGGAGGGGATATGGGGATATATGTATACATATAACTGATGCACTTTGTTATACAGCAGAAACTAACACACCATTGTAAAGCAATTATACTCCAATAAAGATGTTAAAAAACAAAAAATTCCGTCTCCTAGCTTAGTATGTCTTTCCAATCTCGTAAAGGACGGCTCCTGGTTGATTTCAGCAGCCGTGCCCCTGGCTCCGTTTGTGGAACCCTAGGGCTCCTCACTGCATATTCTTTGAAAAACCGAAGTAAGTTGTTTTAAGTTTTTTGCTAAGTTATGAGGAAATGGCAACAGATTCAAAAAAACTGGCCGTTTGTTTCTTTTATCTTGCTACTCTTCCTACCTACCTCTTAGTAGCTTTGAAATGAAACCGATTTCAGTGGCACACTGAGTGCAGGTGCAGCTGAGGTTTGATGTGACAGTGGCACATTCATGGGTTGATGTTCAGGAGGAAGCGTGTGTTCGGGAACATCAGATTAGACTGACAGCTGTCCCTGGTGGCAAGGCTGGCTTTAGCTTGTCTTGCAAATACTTTGTTCATACCACCCTCCCTACCCACCCACCCCCTGCTTTCTTTAGAGCCCTGTTAAAGATGCTCCCAGGTATTCGATTATCTTTTTCCTCTGTTCCTTGTCTCTTTGGATTTCTAATGACTAATTTCTGTATTGCCCAGAATCTGTTGAGTTTAATAGGCTTTCTTCTTATCGATGTTTTCATTATGAAATTTCTAGTAAGCTATTTGGGAGCTGTCAAAATAAAGCTTACTGGTGGTTCTGAATTGTGGGCCCTCTGAAGGCAAGAGGTTGGGACTGATTTATCTGTGTTTGCTTTAACGTGGAGGCTGACGTGCGTCATTCTTCACAAATAAAACAGAAACGTGCTTTAAAAGAAATCTGACCCCCACACATGCACAAAGAGTAGTCATATTACCCAATACTGCTTTTGTGGATTGCTTTACTACCAAAACTACTTACCCCCTGCAGAAGTTAGGAAGGAACCCAGGGAATGATCTAGAAAGGTAGTCCATCTCTCTCATGTTATAGGTAAAGAACTGGAGGCCTAGGATTTGTTGTCGGTCATGCAGCCAGCTACTGGCAGAGCTGCCCCTCCATCCTTCCTCCCCCTAGTGTCCAGAGGTCTCTCCACACTTGAGCCCCTCCCTGTCTTCGACCTCCACTGCCCACCCTTGCAGGGATCAATCTAGCCAATGTGTCTGTTTTTATAAAATGTCACCGGAAGCTTAAGCAGATCTGTTCAAGTTCCACCAAGTTTCTTTGAAAATCTGTACTCATCAAAAAGAGTTGCTGGGCTTCCCTGGTGGCACAGTGGTTAAGAATCCACCTGCCAATGCAGGGGACACGGGTTCGAGCCCTGGCCCGGGGAGATTACCACATGCTGCGGAGCAACTAAGCCCATGCACCACAACTACTGAACCTGTGTTCTAGAGCCCGCGAACCACAGCTGCTGAAGCCCGCACGCCTAGAACCCTGTCCTCTACAAGAGAAGCCACCACAATGAGAAGCCCGCGCACCTCAACGAAGAGTAGTCCCCGCTCACCGCAACTAGAGAAAGCCCGTGCGCAGCAACGAAGACCCAATGCAGTCAAAAAATAAATTAATTACATAAATTAAAAAAAAAAAAAGAGTTGCCATCCTGAGTTTCTGAGATAACCGTTTCTCCATGAGGAACCGGGCCTGGGATTGCGGTTGAGCACGCAGAAGCGGTTGTGTGTTCCCCATGGGGAATCCCTACCCCCTCTGTTTCTGAACAAGCCACCCAGGCTCCCTCCACACCTCTCATTCATGCTTTAGATTAGATGTAAGGTGAGGTACTGCCTCAGGCAGTGACTCACTCCCGCTCTTCCCTGTGGCAGGTGGCTGCTGCGGGCTGGGTCGGGTCGGGACAGTGTCCACAGCATCTAAGGCAAAGGCATTTATTGAACCCTGCAGCTATTTGTCAAAGGTACTTACCGCACTTAAACCCTGCATATCGAGATGCTCCTGAACTGGGCACATTCATTCCCTTCTAAAGGAAGAGGTGAGGGGTGAGCATTTTGTGTTGTTTCTCCATAGCTGAGATGTTCCCCTGAATGCTGTCAGTTTCCTGGACTTTTATAGCCAGGTGACGGTTCCTCTTTCTGATGTCATTGCATTTTATTCTGCACCTCACTTGACTGTGGTGGAAGCTTGTCCACCCTCTCAGCTGGTTGGATTTCCTCTCCTCACTGTGTGTGTGTGTGTGTGTGTGTGTGTGTGTGTATAAAAATTTTTTTTTGGAAGAGTAGAAAGGAGTAGCTTTATTAGTTTGCCAGGCAAAGGGGGACACAGCGGGCTCCAGCCTTGAAAAACTATGTGTCCCTCCTCAGTATGTCTCACAGCCTCTGTCCATTACAATACATTTGCACTCGATTGTAACGCCCAGATGGCCGGCCAGCACAGTGCCTGGTACACAGTAGGTACGGGTTTATGTGCCTCTTTATGGTGTGTTGTCACACGTCTGGAATGGGCTGTGAAACTCAGTCTCTAACTCTTGCCTGCCTGCAGCTGCCTACAGAAAGCACGTGTGAGCTTGTCCTATGCAGTTATGAGGTTTGCCTTTTCATGATTTCTGGGCACTGATTTTTTTTTTTAACATCTTTATTGGAGTATAATTGCTTTACAATGGTGTGTTAGTTTCTGCTTTATTACAAAGGGAATCAGCTATACATATACATATATCCCCATATCTCCTCCCTCTGTGTCTCCCTCCCACCCTCCCTATCCCACCCCTGTAGATGGTCACAAAGCACCGAGCTGATCTCCTTGTGCTATGCAGCTGCTTCCCACTAGCTATCTATTTAACATTTGGTAGTGTATATATGTCCATGCCACTCTCTCACTTCATCCCAGCTTACTCTTCCCCCTCCCCATGTCCTCAAGTCCATTCTTTACATCTCCATCTTTATTCCCGTCCTGCTCCCTAGATTCATCAGAACCATTTTTTTTTAAGATACCATATATATGTGTTAGCATATGGTATTTGTTTTTCTCTTTCTGACTTACTTCATTCTGTATGACAGACTCTAGGTCCGTCCACCTCACTATAAATAACTCAGTTTCGTTCCTTTTTTATGACTTAGTAATATTCCATTGTATATATGTGCCACATCTTCTTTATTCATCTGTCAGTGGACACTGAGGTTGCTTCCATGTCCTGGCTAATGTAAATAGAGCTGCAATGAACATTGTGGTACATGACTTTTTGAATTATGGTTTTCTCAGGGTATATGCCCAGGAGTGGAATTTGGGCACTGATTTTTAACCTCCATGACCATCTATCTCTGTCATTTTCTTTGCAAGGCTTTTAATAAGCCAGTGTCCATCAACCAACATTATTTTTAAAATTACATTTTAAATTTACCTTTGAATAGGTAATATACTCACATGGTACGAATATAAAAACTGAAAAAAGATTGCCCTTGCACTTCTGGTCTCTAGTCATCCTATTCTTCCTGGAGACAGCACTTGTTTTACTAGTTGGTTGTATATGTTTATATTTGCTTATAAATTTGCAGACAGCTGTGAAAGGATTTACATTTTTTTTTTTTTTTACACATGATAGCATGCCACGTGTATTCTTCTGAACCTTGCTTTTTTTTTTTTCTCTCGGCATATTTTAGAGCTTGTTTGATGTAAATAAAGAGCTTCTTTAGTATTATTAATGTTTGCATAGTGTTCATTTTTAAGCATGAACCATGATTCACTGAACCAATCTGGATATTCAGGTATTTTCGAATCTTTTGCCGTTAAAAGCAGTGCTGCAGTGAAGAATTTTATACCTTCCTCCTTTCACCTTAGGTAGAGGATCACTTCCTGGTGCAGTGGCGTGCCCAGCATTGTTTTAATGATCACGGCTGATTCCGGAGGTGTGTCTGGCTGCTCTTCATGACTTTCTATCACAAACTATATCCTACCATCTGATATTATTATAGGCTCCTCAGCTGGCAGAGTTGCTGGAATCTTTTCAACAGCTAGAGTTGACCGTGTTAAGCCCAAGCTGTTGGGATTCCTCATGGCTTCAGCATTTGTGCCCCACCTGGACCTATGCTTGTTAAAATGTACTTGTTAAAATTAGAATGGCTTGTTGGAATGTGTGTTCACCAGATACTGATAAGAGCACATGTAGTGCTTCATCCCTGCATTGGAGTTAACAGGGTTATTGGACGTTTCATTTGATCCTTGCAACACCCTATGAGAAAACTTAGATAGGAGCATTTCACAGATAGTCATACAGATGACACCCAGCTAATAGGTGGTCCAGCCAGGACTTGAACCCACCAGGTCTTCGTGGAACTCCCTCACATTTCTGACTACGGTTTTGACTTACCAGTATGTTATCAGGCAGGTAAGAAGGCGTGGACTAGCTGGAGGTGGTAGCTGTGATAAGCATGTACCGTATTATCCCAATAATGACAGGCCCAAGTAGGACGGATGCTTAGCCAGTGTATACCAGTAAAGTAGTGCTAGTTGTTAAACTTTCAAAATACTTCTGGTTGGTAAGAGCTTTCCCCCGTCTCCCGAGTGTCCTTCGACACTGCCCTGGCCACTCTTCCTATAGGACACCCCCCCGCTCCCATATTTTGCCACAATCCAGCAACTAATGGGGAAATGTCCTAATACAACAGGGCGCTCTGGGCTGTAGCTCCAATACTACACCACCATCTGTGCTGATTAATTGGTTTCCAAGTCATATTGATTGCTCAATATTTTTTTAAAATTCATTAATTAATTTGGCTGCATTGGGTCTTCGTTGCTGTGCGCGGGCTTTCTATGGCCCTATGCCCAGCTAAAAGTTCTTTTACTATGGAAAAAGGGGGAAACCGGCACTGGGTGCCAGCCAGCAGTCTCTAGCCCAGCTACTAAGCCCGTTGCTTCAGTTATCTCATTTAGAAAATAAACTATGTGATCATACTAATTTCCTTTTCAAAACATTGAAAAATCTGGATTTCCTAAGCTGTTGGAATAGTCAAATGGATACAGTGACCTACCAGGTATGTGCTTTTTAGATATACCTTTTCTCTTGGCTTTTTTTAAAAGTATTTGATTGAAACATGATGGAAATTGAAAAGTTATTTTTTCCTTTGCAAATGAGCTTATTTGATAACAGCCTTTAAGAAATGAGTCTTTTTTTTTTTGAGTTAGCACTGACGATATGCTCAGTCCACTTGGCATAGAAAAACCATATGGTAACAACATACTTGAATTTAAAATTATGAAATGCAATGATAATTATAAAATGTTATTTACCAGAAATTTGCTAAATGCCTGTGTACCAAGCACTGTGTGAAGGTCAAGGATGGGAGGGTAGGCTCACAGTCCAGTTCAGACAGGTTTCTTAAAAGGACAGCTCACTAGAAGGACAAATGTGATTTGATTTGGCAACTGGAAAGTCAGGTATCTGATAATTCAGAAGCACAGGAAGCGATCCAGTGCCACATTGGACAAGCAGCCGCTTTGTAAAACTGAAAGAACAGGGTTGCTTGGAGATTTTCATTCTTCCCTTTCTTACTGCAGTAGATAAAAGCATTTTGGTTTTTGAATTTTATTTATTTTTTATACAGCAGGTTCTTATTAGTTATCCATTTTATACACATTAGTGTATGCACGTCAATCCCAATCTCCCAATTCATCACACCCCCACCCCCACCCCGCTTTCCCCCCTTGGTGTCCATACATTTGTTCTCTACATCTGTGTTTCTATTTCTGCCCTGCAAACCAGTTCATCAGTACCATTTTTCTAGGTTCCACAGACATGCGTTAATATACGATATTTGTTTTTCTCTTTCTGGCTTACTTCACTCTGTATGACAGTCTCTAGATCCATCCATGTCTCTACAAATGACCCAGTTTCGTTCCTTTTTATGGCTGAGTACTATTCCATTGTATATATGTACTACATCTTCTTTATCCATGTGTCTGTTGATGGGCATTTAGGTTGCTTCCATGACCTGGCTATTGTAAATAGTACTGCAGTGACCATTGGGGTGCATGAGTCTTTTTGAATTATGGGATAAAAGTATTTTTATTATAACTCCTTGAGTGATGTCTTACTGGTAATCAGTTGCTTGGTCAGCTGAAAAGCTCTTTTCAGCTCATGATTTTATTTTTTTAAATGAGCTAGTTATATATTTAATTAATTAATTAATTAATTTTTTTGGGCTGCGCGGCATGTGGGACCTTAATTCCTCGACCAGGAATCAAACCTGCCTCCCCTGCACTGGAAGCACAGAGTCTTAATCACTGGACTGCCAGGGAAGTCCCTGGTTATATATTTATACTTTATCATTTTTTGTTGAATTGAAGTGGAATTCTTGGCCATTCTGAATCTAGGCCAGTATCGTGATTTTATCTTGTTGGGTGCTAACTATATTCTTTTTCCTTGAGATTATTTAAATCTCTATTGTTGGGAGGTTAGAAGCAAGTGTTGAACCAAGGTCATTCCAAAAATTGATGCCAGGGCTGGAACCAGAATTCCTTCCCCACCCGCTTCTCCATGTTGCTGATCTGACCGCCCTTGTTGGCATTCCAGTTAAATAGTTGAAATTGATGCCATGATTTCACATTTTTCCTCCCAGTTGATGGTTGAGATTCTGAGCTGGAAGAGGAGTTGCATGTTGTGGATAATAAAAACATGTTCTGGGGCTTCCCTGGTGGCGCAGTGGTTGAGAGTCCGCCTGCCGATGCAGGGGACACGGGTTCGTGCCCCGGTCCGGGAAGATCCCACATGCCGCGGAGCGGCTGGGCCCGTGAGCCATGGCCGCTGAGCCTGCGCGTCTGGAGCCTGTGCTCCTCAACGGGAGAGGCCACAGCAGTGAGAGGCCCGTGTAATGCAAAAAAAAAAAATGTTCTGCTTTGGGTGTTCTTTTATTGTATGAGCTCCCTTGTTCTTAGTCAGAGACACACCTGTAGTAAAATGTACTGAGTCAAGTAAGAAACAGAACCCTCAGGCTCAGATGTCACAGGAGTTTCATAGTCACTGGAGATTGAATTTAGTTCCAGCATGTTTCTCCAAGGAGACAGGAAAAAAGTCTCAAGAAATGTTGGGAAGGCCAGGACAAGATGACTGGTTTTGTGATCCACATAAAGACCACAAGTATCCTTTGGGCCCCTGTGGCGTGGATCTTAAAGTGCTTTATAGACCTTAATTATAACTCCTGTAAAATAAATACTTTTTAAAAAAGGTGGATAGATTAAAGTACTTTAGTGATGTTTTCCAATGAAGCAGAAAGAAGAATTTGGGTGTAGTGATGTAGAGCAAGATTAGGGAGTGTTGGGCAGAACCCCTATTTCATCAATTACCAGCTGTGTGACATTGGACAAGTTACTTGTCCTCTCTGAACCTGCATCCACATTTGTAAAATGGGTGGTAGTAACAGTGTCTACTTCTTAAAGAACTCATAGCAGAGTGCCTAATACATTGTAAGAGCATGGGAGATGATAGCTCCGGTGTATTAATAATAATTGCTTATTTGCCCTGATTTGCAGGTTAAGGTATGTATTTCTCATGTGATTTCTTGGAAGTTTATTAGAAATCTAGTCTTTTGAAAGTGAGATTGTAGTTCATAGAGAAAATTTACCTTTCTGTGTAAATGTGAAAACCCAAGGCTAGGAAGTGAACAGATTTGTTCCACTGTGAATTTTTGCTCAGGCTTGCCCTACTGGATCAGCCAGTTAGTATAGTTAAATAGGGTTTTGGTTTTTCTTGGCCAAACACCCCTTGAGGTTATTTAAAAAAAAAAAAAAGGGACCAGATTCCTGCCCTCAAGGCGTTTGTAGTCTAATTAAGTGAAGTTGGGAGAAATCCTGGTCCAGGGAAGTTTACTTTGGAGAGGTGAAACTTGAGACAGGGTCTTGATATATAAAGCCTAGAGCTGGAGTTTGGAAGTTGCTGTTGAGGAGGATTTGGTGGAACGGGGGCAGGATGACGTGAGCCAAGGCACCAAGGCCTTTGTGTGCTTGGCAGGCGAGGGGCATAGGGGCAGCTAGGATGGATGGCTAGTGTGGGGACAGACGGCAGGGGGTGGCTGCCATTGCAGTGGGAAGAGTGTGGCACGTGGGAAGCCCTACCCATGCCAGGTGGCGTCTGAGCCTCGGTTTCTTCATCTCTGAGAGGCAGATACCTACCTCCCAGTTGCTGAGGCATAGCTGAATAAAAGTGTATGTTAAGGACTCTGTAATTATAGAGTGCTGTACAAATGTGAGTATTAGCACACCTGAGTAGGGAGCAATCTCCTTTGCTAAGGCAGAGCCTGGGATGCACGAGCAGTATCTACCTGCCAGGTACTGCTCTAGGTGTGTGTTCAGGAAGCAAAAGAAGAGCCCCCGCACCCTTGGAGCCAGTAGCATTCTAGCGCAGGGAAGATGGGCAGTTGACCCAAAGTGCCGAACATCGTCATTTCAGGTGCGGATGAGGGCTGTGAAGATCCTTACATAGGGAGACTATGTAGACAGTGCCTTAGGGAGAGCTCTCGGTAGGATGAGTAGGGAGGGCCTCTCTGAGGAGGTGACTTGTGAGTTGAGGGATGTGACGGGCGCATCCCACAAAGATCTGAGGCAGGAATGGTCTCAGCCGAAGGAAGTGACTGCAGAGACCCTGAAATGGAAAACAGGTTGGTGCGTTCAAATGCCAGAAGCCAGGCCAGTGTGGCAGGAGTGCACACCCGAGGTGAGTGAGGCTAGAGCGGCAGGTAAAGGGCAGTTCACGTAGGGCCTTGTGCAGCATGGCGGGAGGTTGCATTTCATGCCACTGGCCATGGGAACCCAGTGAGGGCTGTAAGCAGAGGGGTGTTGTGATGTGACTTAAGACGTAGAAAGAGCAGTGGTTGCTCTGCGGAGATGGGCTGGGGCGGGACAAGAGCGGAAGCAGGTGGAACGGTCAGAAGGATATTCCAGTTGTCCAGATGTGACCAGATGGAGGCTTGGACCATCCTTACAGCAAAGGAGCCACCGAGAAGTGGGTCAGAGTGAAATGTGGAGGCAGGGCCGAGAGAAGGTACTGATGCCTCGGATGTGGAAGGTGAGGGAAGGCGAGGAATCAAGGATGACTCCTAGGTTTCTAGCCTGAACAGACGCGTGGGTGGATAGTGTACATTTACCGAGAGAGGGAAGGCTTGTGGGGAGCGTGGCTGGGGGAATGCTGAGTTCTGTGTTGAACACGTTAAATGTGAGATGCTAAGGGCCGACGTCTAGTAGACAGCTGGGTGTCGGAGTGTGGAGAGTAGCGGAGAAGTCTGGGCTGAAAAGATGTTCTGAGAGTCACCTGTTAAATAAAGGTGTTTCCAGCCCCAGGACAAGAGTATAGCCAGAGACAAGGAAAGCCTCCAAGATCTATTGGAAGGGGAGCCGCCGGCGAGGGGGAGGATGAATCTGGCAAGCATTGATGGGCTCATATCATAGGCCTTGCTGCCTTTTCCTCCAGCTGCCCAGTCTAGTTCCTAATTGGACGGGACTAGAAGATCAACACGAAACTAGATGTGGGAAGTCACAGAGACTCTTGGGTCCCTCTCCTCTTACATAGGGACGTGAGCCCACAGTTCAAAGCTCTCCGCATGGTGCCCTCCTAGGATTATCATGTCAGGTTCGAACAGTGAAGAGGAGCCCCTGGTGCTTAATCTTACTGCTAAGATTGTGGAGGAGTTTGACATTCTGGGGATTCCTCTCAAACAGTGAATGAAATACGGCTTTAGAATTTGATTCAGAAAGAGGTGGAATGTAGTCGGTTTCCTTGTCCAGTTTCCCTCGATCTTCTAGCTCTTCTTTCCAGGTGGTTAATTGTTTTGACTATTAAGGTCTTAAATGCAGGCTGCGTAACTGACCACAGGACCTGGGCAGGTCCTCTTTGAACCTTTATTCTTGTCTCCCTAAAATCAGGGGCTCAGATGAGATCAAGCTGGGCTCCACGAGCTCCTCCAGGAAACCAGGGCCTGGTGGGGGTCGGTGGGCATTCTCAGCTACGGTCCACGTGGCAACCAACACCTGAGGAGGCAGAGAGGGCTGGGATTCACTCATGGAGGTGATGCTGGAGTTGAGTGGAGGTCTAGGGAAGAGTTGGGGTTGGGGCAGACGTTCTGCGGGGAATGGACAGCATCTGCGCAGTGTGGAAGCGTGAACGAAGAGCCTGGTGGAAAGGATGAATTCAGGTGGTCGGTCCGGTTGGAATCTCGGTGGGGCAGGGAGGGGAAGTGATGGTGGTAACGAGGTAGCAGTGTCATAGGACCAGAGCCACGTGGTGACCCCACACACAGGAACAGGGCAGTTCTCCTGTATTTTCTCATCTGTAAGTAGCCCTGTGGAAAATTCAAGTGGGTTGAGTAAAGACATTCAAAAACATTAGAGTTTATGGGTTCTGCATGTTTAAACCCAGAAACAAAGTTCAAGCTTCATTTGACAAGTTGATGTTTTAAAGCTTTCTCCCAAAACCCATCCTATGGGCTCATTTTGGTGTGTGTCGTTGCAGCTGGGTCATGGGTAAGAGCACCGATGTTAAAGCTACCTTTGAAACCTCCCAGCCCCTCCTGTGGTTCCCAGATGCAGTGTGGGCCACGGAGGCAAACTGCTGTCTGTGTAAGGTGTTGCTAAGACCAGTTTCCTTTGTGTCTCTTGGGAAGGCATTAATTGGTAGGAATCCTGGAAGTCGGAACCACTGACTGCTCCAACAGATCCAGCTGAGGCGGGGAGGCACAGCGTGGGCAGAGCGCTTCCTGCAGCAGGGAGCTTGGGAGATATCTGCTGAAGGAATGAAGGAGTGAACAGGGGGATGATTGAAAGGTTGCGCTCTCAGACTGGCGCCAGCATTTCACCATCATTTACTCAGATTTGTTGGCATAACTGTTCTGAAACAATGCTACAGTATAATCTAGCTTTTACATACGGTTTAAAAATCACCGTACAAAACAGAATACCGACATATTTTGAAGACCAACTGGAGCCCTCAAAGGAAAGTCTGACTTGTTGGAAATAGGCCAAGGGATGGGGGGGTGCAGCAGGCAGTGCTGTCCCCCGTTTTCCTCTACAGGGCCACTTGTAGAAATAGTGGAAGGTTTCTCAGTTTAGTTTAAATCTGCTGTGTTGAAATCATTAAAAGTGAACTTCACTTTTTAGCTGTGTAAATTGCTATGATGAATTTGGTTCATTAAAAATACCTGTTGAGGGCTCCCTGGTGGCGCAGTGGTTGAGAGTCTGCCTGCCGATGCAGGGGACACGGGTTCGTGCCCCGGTCCGGGAAGATCCCACATGCCACGGAGCGGCTGGGTCTGTGAGCTATGGCCGCTGAGCCTGTGCATCCGGAGCCTGTGCTCCGCAACGGGAGAGGCCACAACAGTGAGAGGCCCACGTACCGCAAAAAAAAACCCCAAAAAACCTGTTGAGTTAAGTGCTCGCCCTGAGCTGGACACTGAGGGACACAGCAGTGAACAGAACAGACATGGCCCTGCCCCCATGGAGCTGACCTTCTGGTGAGGGAGGTGGCCAGTATGCAGTTCCTCTCACATGTCATGATTACTGACCGAGGTCGTGCTCGGAAGGGAAGGTAGATGAGGACTTATAAGAGGTGGGGCCCGGCCTAGCTTGGAAGGTACATGAAGGGTTTTAAGCAGAGGCCTGAAGAGGGAGAGTAGGAGGATTCCGGGGGGAGAGAAGAGTGTGTGCAGACGTTCTGAGCCAGGAGAGAGCATGGTAGTTGAGGGGTTTGAAAGCAGCCCAGTCCAAAGTGTCGAAAGTGAGGGAGAAGGTAAACCCAGAATGTGCTCTTGACATATACTTAGCTTCAGCAAAAGCATTTTAGGTTATCATTCCAAATCGAAGTTCTTGGTGTCTGTGTACAATTCAATAAGAAAGAGACTGTTTAGATTTCCTGCTGTAATTGGCAGAATAATGCTTACAAAGAGTCTGTGTCCTAACCCCCCAAACCTGTGAATGTATTAGGTGAAGCGGCAAAGGGGAATTAAAGTTGCAGATGGATTAGGTTGCTAATCAGCTGACTTTAAGGTTAGCGAGATTGTCCTAGATTATCCAGGTGGGCCCCGTGTGGTCACATATAGGATCACATACAGGATCCTTATAAATGTGGAAGAGGGAGGCAAAAGAGAGGTCTGAACATACCTAGCTGCTGTTTCAGATGGAAGAAGGGGCTGCGAGTCAAGGAATGCAGGCACCTTTAGAAGCTGGCAGGGGCAAGGAAACACTCTCCTCTAACCTTCAGAAAGGAGCTGCCGACACCTTGGTTTTTCAGTCTAGTGAGACCCATTCTAGACTCCTGAACCACAGGAACTGTAAGATAAGAAATCTGTTTCAAGCCACTGAGTTGGTGGTAACTTGTTATAGCAGCCACAGAAAACGAACACACCTGCCCAACTCAAGGTCTCATTGCGTAGATGGCTGTTGCCACCAAGTCACTTGGTAGTAACGACCTCTGCTACTTGCTTTGCTTTTCAGGGCAGTGGAGAATGGCTCTTACACACCCTACCTCGAGGTGCTTGGGCTGTGGTCATTCTTCAGTGAATACTTGGGCATCGCCATGTGCTGGCACCAGCTGCAGGAGCTTGGGATAGGTTCGTAGGTTAAAAACAGCAAGATGTGTGCCTTCATGGAACTACATTCTAGATGCCTCATAGCCCTGACCTATGCAGAGGGCCGACGAGGGCAGAGAGTTCATGTCCAGACACTCAGCCAGGCACCCGGGCACTGCTACGTGGTTGTGAATAGCAGTGACTTTCCCTGAAAAAGACGAGTCTGTTTCCACTACTTATAGGAAAACTAGAGTTTTATCCAACATATCTATACTTAGTTTTTGGGTTGTTTGGAAATGATTCTTCAGGACTAACAGCACACATTAAATACAATAATATTTGCTAATGCACAGCTCACTGCTGCTGGATATCAGTGTTTTCTTAATAAATTTATTTATTTTTTGCCTGCATTGGGTCTTCGTTGCTGCGCACAGGGTTTCTCTAGTTGCGGCGAGCTGGGGCTATTCTTCGTTGCGGTGCACAGGCTTCTCATTGCGGTAGCTTCTTTTGTTGCGGAGCATGGGCTCTAGGCGCACGGGTTTCAGTAGTTGTGGTGCACAGGCTGTAGGGCACAGGCTCAGTAGTTGTGGCACGTGGGCTCGGTAGTTGTGGCTCACAGGCTCTAGAGCTCAGGCTCAGTAGTTGTGGCACACGGGCTCAGTTGCTCCGCGGAATGTGGAATCTTCCCGGACCAGGGCCCAAACCCGTGTCCCCTGCACTGGCAGGTGGATTCTTACCCACTGCGCCACCAGGGAAGCCCCTGGATATCAGTTCTTGAGTGCAGAGTTCCCTCGTATATTTTTAAATCTTCAAATAACCAGTCATCAAAATAAGAATAGTCTTTTTAAGTTTCATAACTTTAATAACGTATGTACTTTGGAAAGTCTAACATGGGAGTTAGTCTGATGATTGACAGATTTTCTGGTTCCAAAGGAGAGAGAAGCAGGCCCTTCCTCTGAAGCCATTTGACTCAGAGGCAGAGATGCGGGGTTTAGGTTAAAGCACAAGCGAGCTGTAATGCCTGTTCTCTACACCAGGTAAAGAAGGAAGGGGAGGAAAGGACAAAACTCCTTAGCAATCCTTAGCAAAAACCTGGCAGGTTACCAGGTTTGCTCATGATGGCTGGGGGTGGTAGGTGGGGTGTGGACATTCCCCGTTGACCGCTGGTCCTCGGAAAGCAGGCACCTCCCCCTCCAGCCAGAGGAGGGACAGTGCTTCTGCCGGCGGACACCTGGAGAGTCAGCCTGGCTGCGGTGGAGAGGGGCTCTCAGAGGGCCATTGGAGCATCGATGACCAGACAGGCTGCCCTCGGCGAGCCTGGTCATGTGGAAATTGACTGCAGGGCCTCCCGGGCCGAAGTAACTCCCCGGTACCTGGGAACCTGTGCCGTATCCCAGCACACAGTTGGACTGTAAGGATAGCGTTATTAAATTCAAGTTGTTGCCTCAGTCAGGTTACATTGCTAGCTTTATACCTGAGGCTGGGATGGCTGTATAGTTTATCTACCAACTGGGACATTTTTGAGAATGAAAGGGGGCCTGGGACAATAGGAGTGAATCAGGAGTGTCCTGGGGAAACCTGGACCTATGGTCAGCCCGGTGAAGTGTTGGAAGCTTTAATCACTTTGTGGACAGTCTGACCAAAAATGACTCAGCACAACGTGGCCTTTGTGTGGAAGGACCTAGACCTTCCAGAGGAGGAGAAGGCGTGACCCAGGGGCCTTTCTTAAGATTCCTGTTCACAGCACAGAGAGCTTTCCAAGTTGGAGGCCTTAGAGCTGTTGTCCATACACCTTTAAATATAAGGCAAGATCTATTTTTTATCCCCAAATTATCCCACCTTATATTTGAGCCCTTATACAGTCATTTTCCTCGGAGAGCTGCCCTCGTGATTACTTTACTTGAGCAACAAAATTTTGTTCGCTATAAACACATTAGCCTAAAGGGACCTCAATCAGTTATAACTGTGGGTGCTGATAGAGGTTAAATTTGTTTTAAAATATTTTAAATAAAATGATTTCAAAAAGGAAGCAAAGAAATTGAGCTCACATTTAGTAATAATTCCTCAGGATTTGACACGATAATTGCAAGTCTTAGGTGTGGTTATAAACTTTAAAATGTCCTAGAAATGCCCTGGAAAACTGGGTTAGACATTGCTTTTCAGAAAGTAATGTCAAAGCAGCATATGGAGTTTGAATACAATTGCTTTGTAAAATAAGCATAAAACTATCAGATAAATTTTTAATAAGATGTTATTCAAAATGTTTGCATAAATAATCAAATGTCAGTGGACTCTTTCATCTACATTCATAATGGCTTACATATACAAATTGGCCAAAAACCCCTTTTTTGGATTTTTGTTCCCCCATTCACGGAGCTTTATGAGGAATCCCTGGTATATGAGGGGTGATTGTAATGATAGAGATGTTGTGGTAACAGCTGGGAAAAGGACATTCACCTTCAAACTGCAAGGAATCCAGGCTGGGGGTGAAAATTGGATTCCTTCAAGAAATGATTGGATTTTGACTTACAGGTTCCAGATGGCTGACTAGATATACAGGTTTCCCTGCAGGCTCCTCAGGGCTCTGTGATGGCTGAGAGATTATTGCTAAAAGGCAGAAAGCAGATGGGATCTGGCTTATGGCCTTAACAAGGCAGGGAGCCACACTCAGGGGTATATCGTGCAGGGACTGGGAAAAAGGGGACAGGTGGTCTGCCTTGTGCCCACCCTGAGAATCGTCAGGTGAGGCAGGCTCTGGGAATCAGGCGTGGATCTGGAAGTAAAGGCCTATATGCTGGACCACAGATGCCAGATGACACCTTCATTCCCCATCTCTCTGTACAGAGTATAGGACGCTGGAATTTAACACTCTGGCAAAAACAAAAAAACCATAGTGCTTTCTTTTTGGGGGGAAAGGGGTGGGGATGTTGACAGGTGCATGTTTTACAAAGCTTAAATGATGACAGCTCAAGAGTGGATTCATGTAGAGGTAAAGCAAGGCAGTTATAGTATTTAAAAAACAGCTAGGGAAAGCTGGGGCTTCTAGTGTGAATGCTGGCAGCCCAAGAATTAAGCCTTCCTCCTCTAGCATTTGAAGACTGGTTTTCAGTCTTGACAGCAGCTCCCTACGCACTCAGCCTAAAGTGATTCCTCTGTCAGCAGGCCCCACCCAGGACTCCCTTTCAGCATTCCTGATCCGGGGTGAGACCAAGCCAAAAATGGACCTTTTTAGGCAACAGCAAAACAAGAGAACCAAGGATTATCAGGCATATGATGAGAGCTAGCAGCATGAAAGGGAATGGTTGAAGTAAACCAGAGGAAAAATCAGAAGAAACAGAAAATCCAGGAACAGAAGGAGAACAAAGGAAAAACAAAACCAAAAAACCTTCTAGGTAAAATGCTTAGAATATGAGAATTTGAGAATATGTGAATCCACAAAATAAGAATAGGTGCATTGGTATGTGAAAGGCGCAGTCCAAACACAGAGCTTTTGGAGATTATAAATATAATTGCTGAAACTTAAATTTCATTAGAAATACTAGAAAATTAAGTCAAGTCTCTGGAACCAGAGAGAGGGAAGGAAAAAGTGAGAAGATTAATCCAGGAGGTCCCACTAGCTAACAGACTAGCTAACAGAGATTCCAGAAAGAACAGAAAATGGAACGAGTAAAATGACCGATGCACCCTAAGAGTTTCCTGGAAGTCGATGTCCTAAGTCTCTAGATTGAAAGAGGCCACGCAGTGCACAGTGAGCGAGAAAAGGCTCACGCACAGGTACTGTCGTGCTGTTCAGAACGCCTGGGTTAACGCGCAGAGCCTAAAAGTCACCTTTAAAGAAACGAAAATAGGACTTAACGTCAGAAATTTCATTGGCAGCACTGGACGCTGGAATAAATTAGAGCAGTTCTGAAGAAAGTGTTTTCCAACCTAGATGCTACACCCAAACTATCAGTCAAGAGTGAGAGCAGAATGACGTTTTTGTATATGCAGGGACTCAGTGTACCTATCATGTACTGTTCTTTAGGATGACATTTAAGAAAACCAAATAAGAGGAAAACATGAGGTCCTAGGTCAAAGGAGACCAATCCAGGAGGGGGCAGTAAAGGGAAGTGCTAGGATGACCATGTACAGCAGACCCAGATGACCCTGACTCTGTACAGCAGACCTAGAAGAACAGTCAGTCTGTGTGGTACTAGGAGGTCCAAGGGCTCTGAGGAGGACATCTGAGCAAAGAAGAGATCCTGATTTCATACTAGGTACAATTGGGAGCTTAGAAACAATTGGGGCTGGAATAAAAGCAAACAACGTAAGCGAGAAAAAATGGTAATGAGAAGCGCCAAGAAAAGCTGAAGTCATGGTCCAAATCTGACGTACGCCAAACAATTGATAGAATGGAAGGAAAGCAAGTCTGTTTGACCTTGATGCTAGGAACAGTATCCTTGGAGGACAAGAGCTTCTGATACTGGTCCCAGATAGAGGATAATTTCAATGCTGTTTGGTTCAGCACTGAATAATGTTTACCTGGTTGTACAAAAGGACAGGTGACCAAAATGTGGTTACAAGACAAATTGTAAATGGTAATAGCTCTGGTAATAGTGTAAAAGTATAGCCAATGGATGGTAGGACTTGGAGGCACCAAGAGGAAAGTTGGGGAGACAGAGTGCTGATAGCATCATCTCCCCAGCTGGGGAATGGAGAGATTTTGTCAGAAATTGATGAAGAGAAAGTAGAAATTTAAATATATTACTTAAAGCATAGCAAATAGAAGAACTAAAGTAATATAGTTATTAAACATAGGGAAAGTAGCAAGTAGTTTAAGCTCTCCCCTTTTCATATTGTGGTGTCAACAGTTAATTGCCTAAAGCTGGTAAGTCAAGAAATGAATGTATTAGCATAATATCAATATCTAGCATTCTAGAGAAGTAAATTCAGAATTTAAAAGGAGTTCTGCCCAGAGAGTGGGACTTGGGATGAGTGTAGAATCTGTTGCTTTCCACTGTAAGTTGTTTTTGATTTCTTGCCATCCGTATTTATTACTGTTAAAGACTGAGCTCAAAGATGGATTAAATGTAGAGGTGACACAGTTGAATTATTAATGCCATCTTCTAATTAAGGTTTAATTTGGACAAACTAGGAAGGCTGTTTTAAATTAAGCAATAATAGTGTCCTTGTTCTAATGAAGCAATATTTCACATTTCCTGGGACAAAGTTGCATAGCTAGAGGCAGAATCTTTAATCCTTGAGGAAATGAATTATTGCCAAAAACAATGAAGCAAAGCTGCTACTGTCCTTAGAGTTTTAAAAGTACCCCAGTGTTTAGAACTTTTGGTTGATGTAGTTATGCAAAAGTATACTGGCTCTGCTTGGGGGAGAACTTGACTATAGGAAATAGGAGTATGGCTTGCTTGAAGTTTGAAATAACCTTGTGGTTAATAGCATGATAAGGGTCCTGCATCTTTGTGCCAAGAATTTTGATCTGGACTCCAAAGGCCTGAATTTATATCATGTCCTCAGTCACTGCCACACTTGTGCAATTTGCCTTTTACATTGTATTCTACTATTTCAAATTTCATTTCTCATCTTTAAAGATGATGTGGTTTTACACATTTTGAGTTTTGTATTTTAAAGGTAAGTTTCTAATATGTTGGAATCCCAAGGCAGTGTTTATGTCAGTACAGCTTGAAACAGTGGAGGTGATTGTCCAATTGCCCTGTGGAAAGCAATTTGGGAAGTAATTTTTCCTGTTCCTTTTGGTGTCTAAAACGATCTTAGTTCAAATCCAGATTCTTGCCCTTCCTTGATTACAGTTTTTCTTTTGACCTGATATATGGGAATAGGTTTCTAAGACCCTGTTCTGTTCATTTCCACCACTTCCCTTCAAAAGCCATAACTGCGTGTTCCTTGGTCCCTGTCACTCTGAATGTGAGGTGTGACTGTAGTTCTGAATTCCTCCAGTGGTACTGGGTGGGTCAGTAAAAAGCAGCAGCTGCTTAAAAGAAAATGAACAGCCTGGCAGATGCTTCCCCGGGCCCTAGGAGCTGCTGTGGGCATCCATCTGCGGTGCCCAGAGCTCCTGGTGCTCACATTAAACCCAGCCTCAAAGCGAAAAAGTGGGATCTGAGCAGAAACTGGATGTTGGTGTGGCCTGAGTCTTCCCCCCAGATGCAGACTGTCCCCCCTAGAGCTGCACTCGCTGTGCTATCCCAGGAGCTGGCTGGGTTCTGAATGGCTTAGGCCAGTGCCCAGGTCCTAAAGGACTTAATGAGGAAGTAGATGGGTTGCACCGGGGATGGTGTCATCGACTGGTTACAGCTCTATTTTCAGTTCTTTATCCTTGCCAGACATAGCCTCAGCTAATGGGCTGTGACCTCCTGTGATTAAGGCTGGTTCTAAGCAGAAATCAGAGTTTGCTTATTTCCTGAACAAGAGACGGTGACTTTCCCTTGAGGATTAAGACACCTGCCAGTTGTTGACTTTGGTTGGGGGTACCGTGTTCCTCCATCAAGGTGCTTCCTCACCTTTTCTATGACTGATTTTGTCTGACTTATAGCTCTACCTGCCCTCCCCATCACTGTCTTCCTGTAAGTGTGGTCCCAGGGAATGGGGTGCGGCTAGAGCAGGGGCACCCCCCCACTGATGGGTGTCTGGTCTTCCCCCTCTGGCTGCCTGTGGCCTGAGGCCCCAGAGCACCCCGCCTCCTCCGTCTGAGCTAGGACAGATTCTGAAGCGGGGCTCATTGTGCCAACTGTCCAGGGACCTGGGAGGAAGGATAGTGCTGGGAACACAAGGCAGCTAACATTATTCTCCAGAGGTACATTTCTCTTATTTTGTCAAGTTCCCTTTTCCTATGTGTTGTCCCCTCTCCCCCCCGCCCCCCAATCTTCCAGCTGCTTCCATCCTTCTCTGTGGTCAGCTTTCAGATGCAGTAGCCACCCCAAAGAATGCGGGGGAACTTCTGCAAGAGCTTGGCATTCGTAGCATCCGGGAAATTTTGTCGCCACAGCCCTATAACTAGCCAGCCAACTGGAGTGAAAGGGTTCCTGCGTGGTAGAGGCCCGCCCTTTGAGGGCCTGGGAAGCAGTGGAATCTGCAGGTACCGAAGAGGGAGAAGCCCTCCCACGCAGCCAGGGGAAAAGAGGCTGGAGGGAGCGCCTTGCTCTGAAGGACTGTCCATGTAAATGGAACAATCTCCACAGCTTTTTCAACAACAGGAAACCCGGAAGCACCTGTCCCCTGCTGGGGACAAACGGTCAGCGGAAGCCAAGGGCTCTGAGGCGCTGCGCAGGTGCGCATCTGTGTCCTTTTGCACCGGAACGCGGAGCTCCGCAGATCAGGCTGCCCATCCCCAATCCCGTCTTGTTGCATCACCGATTCCTACTCTTCCATTTCCTCCGGCCCCTTCCCTCTCAGCTTGTGCACATGCTGTGCCCCTCACTGGGCCACCTCCAGCTCCTGTCATCTCTAGGTGACACACGCTCCAGGGCAGGTTTAGCGCCCTCTGGACCGGCGTGGCACTCTGCCCCGGTCTCCCATTGCTTCTCCCTCCCTGTGGTTTAAAGACCCGATTATGGATCTGGCTCTCACAGGGCCAGGGTTTGGCAGGGAGGGGGACAATTCTTACTCACCCTAGGAGGCTCTTGAATGTTTGTGGAATGAATAGGTGAACAAATGAGCGAGGACGGTCAACGGGAAATAACAAGCCCCAGTACCTGCCTATGGTAGCTTGCCAGGCTCCTTGGGCGGGGATGAGGAGAGGAAGTGGTCAGAGAAGGCACACTGTAATAACCTTGGAACTCCTGGCCTGCTCTGCTCTTTATAGCCTTGCCTGTTGGAGTCGTTACCTTTACAGGAAATCTCCTCGTGACCTTCACCCCACCCAGCTGCAATAATGCTTCGCCTCCGCCTTCCCTCACCCTTTCTGAATTAATCTTAGTAAATGGAACAGTTCTTGTTTCAAAGTTTCATTTGTGTAGGTTTTGCCCTTTCATTTAAATTGTAAACACCTTAAAATCCTGGGTTTTATTTTCCTAGGAGCTAGCAATTTAGAGGAATGGAGAAAACATTACTCCAAGGTAGTTTTTTTTCCTGGCTCCCAACTAGCTGTGAGGTCTTAGGGACAGGGTACTTACCCTCCTCCCCAAAGCCCCTGTTTCCTCGTCTGTGAAGTTAGAGGGCTGGATGCATTTTCCGGCACTTCCAGTGCCCACATCCTGTGATTTTGTGCTTCTGACCCTAGCACTTTGCTTATCCCTTGAAGTACTTAGACAGGGTTCCATCTCCACCCCTGCTGGATAATTGAGCTTGTTCACTCACAGTGTAGCCTAGTTCACTTCTCAGCTCTTTGTCAGTGCTCCGGGGATCAAGAATGACATTAGCGGAATAGGTGTGGGACAGCCCTTGGCCTTGCCTCTGCACAGAAGTTCCAGGCACCAAGGACCCCAGCTTGGTCCTGCAGTTCCGTACTTTGGTGTGTTTTTGTTTCATCCCTTAAATGTTGGACGAATTGGAGGTGGAGGCTGATGGTGCTTCCACCCAAGGGTCTGGGAGGAAGGATGGCGCAAGGGATGCATGTTCCCACACAAGCCAGCCATCGTTCTGTAAGACCCGCCTCACTGGTTCTCCCTGGGCAGAGTCTGGCTCCCGTCTCTGTTTTCTGAGTGCATTTTCTTTGCATTGTACCCACTGCGTTGCATTGGTTTAAAAAAAAATTTTTTTTTAAATCCTTTATTGGGATCACAGCAAAGACAAAAGTGGTAAGGACTGTCGTGTGTGTGGGGTTGTTTATTTGTTTCTTTGTTCTTTTGTTTTTGGCATCTGAGATTTGTGAGTTTCTTGAAGGCCAGGAGTGGCTTTTCTGTTTTGGGAGCTGGTTGTTGGTTCACATTCGTGTTCCCAGCCCTTTTCCCCAACTACAGCCTGGTTTCCCTTTCAGCTCTGTTTCTCTGTCCAGTCAGGTGTATGTTCTTTCTCTTTGTTTCTTCTCCTCTTGTCAGTCAGCCAGACCTCAAAGATTGTAAAACTGATGGTGAGTAAAGGGCATTAATTAAGAAGAACACAGCAGAGAGGTAGTGGGTCTCCAAAGATCCCTCTGGCTGGGAAACAGATTTTCAGGATTGTGGGTTTGCCTTAGGAGCCCCTCTTACTGGAGATTGCAAGAACCCTGAGGTGGGAGGGGAGAGGGAATATTAGGATGCCTAGTACGTAAGTGGTATCCCTGAATCCTTGGTGGGGATTAATTGGACGATAAAGGAGGAGCTTGTGGAGATGACCAAAATGCCAGGAAGTAAGAATTGATGCAGAAAGAGGCCGCAAAAGAGTAATTCAGTTGAGTTGTATCTTGGGCACAGGTTTGGTTCCAAATCTGTGTTGTTAAAAGGTAAACTGAGGCATATTAAAAACTGGACGAGTTTGAGCAGAAATCAGTGCGAACCTGGCAGCGTCAAGCGGAAGTGGTTAGCGGTGCTCCACCGACAGGAGCGGGGAAAGACACAGGGAAAGTAAGGAAGCAAAGCAAGGAAATGATTTGATGGGATGGACACAGTTTGTGATTGGTTGCCCTTAGGGTTTGGTTTTGCAACAGAGAGGCGTTTACAGGCTGAGATTTTGGTTCGCTTCCGTAGGCTGCCGCAGCGTTACAGCCACCTCAGTCTGATGGCCTCCCGGTTTAATTAATGACAGTGTAAAAACTGGAAATCTGGGGGACATTCAAAATTACCTTTGAAAACCACCCCCAGGAAGGCACAATGTTGGAAATGGACGTATCATCGCTTGTTGAGTTTAATGGGACCATTTTTCTTCTCCAGTGTGGGAGTGTTTGTTGTGTCTGGGTTCCTTATAATGTCCTTGGCATAGGTGCAGGGGGCAAGCTCTGTGCAAAGCGTGGCTTCTGAAACACCAGAATCGTGCTCCACAGAGAGCTGCTGATTCGATGAGAGACGCGCGTATCCTCCACCTTGTTTCAACAACCCTTCTTCTTGTGCTTGACTTGCATCGTTTTGTGTGTGTGTGTGTGTCACAGGGCTCTGCTTTTGTTCTCCCTCACCACCTAAACTGGCAGAGAATTAGGGGACTCCTTGATAAAGAATAACCCCAGTATCTCCTGGTTCTGACTGATTGAAACGTTACATGCGTATTCAACTCAAATCTGCAAATTCTCTGCTTCGTCAACAGGTTGCTCGTGGGGGCCCCACGGGCAGTGGCCCTTCCGCTGCAGAAGGCCAACAGAACAGGAGGCTTGTACAGCTGCGACATCACCTCTCGGGGGCCGTGCCCACGGATTGAATTTGATAACGACGGTGAGTTCTTCTGCACTCGCTCAGGGTTCCCTTGACCAACTTGCCTTGTATCCCACTTGCCCTTTCCAGGCGGAAGGAAAGGCGGGGTGGGGGGGGGGACAAGCATTAATTCCTGGAGAGAGGGCCTCTGTTAATTGCATCAGCCTCGTCTGTTTCTTGCTTGCCCTGAGCACATTTACGTTTTAAGTCACTGGGCTGCAGCGTAGTTCCTGCCCGCCCGCCTGCCCAACTCTGCTTTCTAAACTGATATGGTGTATCGATGTCGCCACCTAGTGATGTGTTGAGGTTCTACGGGAGAGAAACTATTCACAGCCGCGAAGAAAATTGAATGTGTATTTTGTACTCAGCGGCCAAAAGTTCTCATTTGCTGTTAAAATATTTGGGAGAAAGACTGTTTAAACATCAGATCTCTCTAAAATGAAAGCTGGCCAACATGGATAAATTTTGCGCTACTATCTCAGTTAGAGGCTTGTTTTGCACAGACTCTGTGTGGTAGGCAGAGCAATTAGGGTCCCGAGAAGCTGCAGCCAAACCTAGTTTGACATTCTTGGTCTAAGCAGACTTGCAGATTCATGTTTATGCTCTTCTCTTGCTTTTTCATCTTTTTAGCAACAGCATTTGTTTTTGGGGTTTTTTTTTTTTTTTTACTGATTAGAAAATAATACATGTTAGTTGTGGGAAGCTTGTAAATGACTTTGAACTGTAAGGAAAAAACCCAGACCCACTGATAATGTAGGCATAGTTGCTCTTTACTTAACATTTTGGCATTTTTTCCTTCTGTCTACCTAAAGTTGTTAGGTTTCATAGTTGTTTTTTTTTTTTTTTTTTTTTGTGGTATGTGGGCCTCTCACTGTTGTGGCCTCTCCCGTTGCGGAGCACAGGCTCCGGATGCGCAGGCTCAGTGGCCATGGCCCACGGGCGCAGCCACTCCGCGGCATGTGGGATCCTCCCAGACCGGGGCACGAACCCGCGTCCCCTGCATCGGCAGGCGGACTCTCAACCACTGCGCCACCAGGGAAGCCCCAGGTTTCATAGTTTTGTAATGATTCAAGATTGGAAATCATGCCTGCCTTCTCATTGGGGAAGGCAAAAATTTGGATGTAGGGTCAAACAGTAGGCTCAGATTGATACTGAAATGAGCACATGGTGAGATTTATGGTTTCCCTTTCTCTCTCCCTTTTGGAGGAAGGAGGTAAAAATAAATATATCACTTTCCTTTTCTGCATTGATAGGAAGATATAAAGTGAGTCTGAGGCCTTGTCTTCCCATCTGCAGTAAAGAAGAGTTCATGCTATTAGGTAACAAATTTGGGAGTATGTAGAGAAGTACCCACTTTTTGTTAGTTTGGATGGTAGTTTCTGTACTCGGGACCCTGGATGTCAGAGAAAGTGAAGGGCTACCAGGTAAAGGTATGTATTTTATATAAAGAATTTGATGAATCATTCATACCAATAATCACTCACCCGTTTTCTTAAGATGAGAAGTAATTTTTCTGGATTGAGTAACTAAATTTACTAAGTGTTTAGACTTAGAGTCAAGGCAATTTAGAAGCTGTTTCTTATATTTTTGTTCATTTATTGGTTCATTTCCTGTTGCAGTGGCTTTGAAGTCCTAACTGTGTGTGTGTAACCTGTGCTGCTTTCTCCACAGCTGACCCTTCATCGGAAAGCAAGGAAGATCAGTGGATGGGGGTCACCGTCCAGAGCCAAGGTCCAGGGGGCAAAGTTGTGGTAAGTGTAGAGAAGTGTGTCCATTCCACAGTGTCTGAGTGCCTGTTGTGTGCCACTGCTGGGCTTACAGTATTGAACAAAACAGGTAGAGCTTCTGCCTGCATAGAGTATACATTCTAGAAAACTGACTGCTTTAAAGCAGGAATTGATGTCAAGAAAAAATGAAAGCATTATTTTTCCTGTGATTTCTGATCTATTTTGAAATAGCTCTACGATCTGCTTTTCTTTAGAACTTTCAGATTCAAAGAACTTATTTAAAAACCTTTACCAATGTCCCTAAAACTCTAGGTGGTCTTAAAACAAGAAGCAAAGCAAAACTAGACATGCTTCACTTTGTTATACAGCAGAAACTAACACAACAGTGCAAAGCAATTATACTCCAATAAAGATGTTAAAAACAAACAAAAAAACTAGCAATGCTTTTTGTCTCAGGAACTATGTAGCTATTATAGATGAGTTATAAAAAAAATATATGGGAATGGTCATGGAAAGTAAGGGTCAGATAATTTTAAGCTCTTTTATTATATATTCTGAGCTTCCTCAAATAGAAGTGGTAACGAAGAAAAAAGGGTCTGTTAGATGGAGTGTGCGAGGTGGCCTTGGAGGTGCCAGGCTGGATCATGATGATCTTTCTGTCTCTTTCAAAATCTGGTTGCTTAACAAATTTATGTAGAATTTTGAGAAAAGTGAGAAGTTTACCAAACACTGAATTTTTATATCTAAGGGGATGCATTATGGGAAATTGACTTGGACATTGTAAAGTGTTTTCAGCCTGTTATATGGAGGGTGGCCATGAATGCCCTGTAAAATTAGAGATTATTTCATCTCTCCCAGCAGTGTAATTGTCTCTGCCTTTTAAAATAAACTTAATCTCAAGAGTTCAGAGGATAAGTTAGTTAGTATCGATTATAAGGAAATAGTATAGGTAAAAGGAAAATGTCTTTGTTTTAGCAGTGTTAGCCTGATCCCTGTGAAAATATGTCCATGATTTCTCTCCTCTGGAATATGAGTACTTGTTTTCACAAACATACTGATGTGAAGGTTTATATAGCCACTAAAAACCAATTAAACTGAGAAGATGAAATAGGGTGTTTCCCACTGTTTATGTGACAAGTAAACTTATAAATAAATTTGCCTGTGGATTACAGATGGGCATTCAGTATTTGGATTGGAGCAGTATTCTCAGGCTGAGGGCAAGACAGAAGCCCTGTGCTAGAGAATGGTCTCCTTGCAACTGTGGGGAGGAAGATTTGCTGGTTTTCAGATCCAATCTCAGGAGGAGGCCACGTTTAACATCCCACTTAGAATTAACCTCTTGATTATTGACAACTTCATCAATCTGTAATGAAAAATGTAGGGTTTGCCGACCTGTATGGGCTACTTTATTCCATCTGTTTGCAGACATGTGCTCATCGATATGAAAAAAGGCAGCATGTTAATACAAAACAGGAATCCCGAGACATTTTTGGAAGGTGTTACGTCCTAAGTCAGAATCTCAGGATTGAAGATGATATGGATGGAGGAGACTGGAGTTTTTGTGATGGCCGATTAAGAGGTCATGAAAAATTTGGTTCTTGCCAGCAAGGTGTAGCAGCCACTTTTACTAAAGACTTTCATTACATTGCGTTTGGAGCCCCAGGCACTTACAACTGGAAAGGTATGACGTGTGTATTTATAGAAATAGAGATGAGAATGATTACATAATTGCTATCATATGCACCATGATTTAGTACATTTTAAATGAAAACAACAGGTGTTATAAGGCACTTTTATGTTGTAGAAGTAGGGTAGGATAGCAAAATATCTAAATTCTGATTTTTAAAAACAAATAACGTTCAAAATGTATGTTTTAAGAGATTTTTTTCCCCCTCTGCCAGCAGTTTACATTAATATCAGTAATTAACTTTCTTCTGTAAGAATATAATTAACATTAGTTTTTGCTGTTGTGTATTTGCCTGTGTCATGAAGCTGAAAGTTTTAATTTTAAGGTAGGGATCGGAAAACTGAAAATAATTGAGTGGTGTCATGTACAAATAACATTGTATTAATACAGACTTTTTTTTTTTTTGCGGTATGTGGGCCTCTCACTGTTGTGGCCCCTCCTGCCGCAGAGCACAGGCTCCGGACGCGCAGGCTCAACGGCCACGGCTCACGGGCCCAGCCGCTCCGAGGCATGTGGGACCTTCCCGGACCGGGTCACGAACCCGTGTCCCCTGCATCTGCAGGCGGACTCTCAACCACTGCGCCACCAGGGACGCCCTAGACATTTTTTCATTATGTATTATCTTAAAAGGCTGTGTTTTGCTAATAAAGCAGTATAGTGAGAAGCATAGATGTCAAATTAGGGAATTTTGAGATGATTTTGGATAACTTCTGGAAAGATTGTTTAATGGTATTGTTTAAATAATTTCGTGATATAGGTAAAAGGAGACACCGGGAGGGAGGGAGAAGAATGGCCTGCATTTTTTGCCTGGATGAACATGGTCAGTGCTCCTGTAGTAGAAGTTCAACTTCTCTGAAGAAATTAAGCAAGTGTAGAAAAACCACTGTGTTATAAAGGACAATTAACCTTCCTGTAATCCGTAGTGAAGACAAGTGCATCTGATTTGGAAATAAGACTTTTTTTTGAGAAATTTATTAAAATAAATCCTGTGTTATAACATTTTCACTAGTCAGGAAAAACTTAGGAAAATTTTCCCTTTTTCCATTCAGAAATTTCCTATTAGAAATGAGCCTTGAGAACACCTTGCTCGATAGCAACCTTTGGGAGGAATTTCCTTTGGGCTCCCCGGCCCCAACCAAAACTTCCACGTAACAGCATTTGTCAGGTTATCTTGACCTAATCGAAATAACACATGAATTTAGAAATTGTTTTATTTTAGCAAGGATAGAGGCCATGCATAGTAAAACAAAACAATAAAAACACCCATCAATTCTGTATGGTTTAATTTACGGGAAACATGTTTTATCTGCTTTATAAATTCTGACTTAAAATGTTACCATTTATAGTGGACTATGTGAGATCTTCTCTTTTCAATTATTAGCTGTGAAAATTTTTTAAAGCTTTTAAATCTTTGGTTAAAGTGATTGGAAGAAAAGATCAAACTACTAATCTTACTTTCACAGTACAGTAAAAAGATAAATTGATTTAGGATTATAGAAAATGTAAAATATATCAGGTTCATATAATTTAAAAGTTTTTTGTAGGTTTAGTTAACTAAGTAAACATTCCATTTTCCATCTAGTGTCATGGCATTATAAAGATAATTCATGAAAATGCATGGGCATTTTTTTTTTTTATTACTAGAACAAATTTGTTTGATGTAAAAATCTACACGAACATGATTTTTTAACTTTAATAACCTCAAAAGTCATCTTTCTTCTCCTTTTCTTCCTTCAGACTTTTCTTTCTGTGCTTAATGATAACACGAGGAATGTTTATTAGGAACCATCTATTTTATTTTGTTTCATCTTCATTTTTTTTTTAACCATTTCATTCTTTTAGGGATTGTTCGCGTAGAGCAAAAGAATAACACTTTTTTTGACATGAACATCTTTGAAGATGGGCCTTATGAAGTTGGTGGAGAGACTGACCATGATGAAAGTCTAGTTCCTGTTCCTGCTAACAGTTATTTAGGTAGGAACGAGAGTAGACGGCATGCCTGCCTCTTCAGATGCCTCTGTGTGACACCGCTGTCACAGGACCCTGGACTGCTAGGCTGAGAAGAGGCCAGGTTGGAGCCAGGGGACTGTGGCTGCATTTACTGGAATTTAAGCCTTGGTGATCCCAAGGTAACCTGACTGAAGCTTGGGATCCTTCCCGTCTCACCTGAGCTTGCTCAAAGCGGGAGGAAACCTACTACTGTCTCCTAAAATCTTCTGTCCTCCTGTGTGGAGGTCTGTTTCCTGAGCTAGTGTCGGCCTCTGTAACCTGAGGCAGGCTGTTCATGCATGGATGTTAGCAGGAGGCTGAAATGCCTTCCCTCTCCCTTCAGTGCCTCTTTTTGGAGAGAGACTCTTTAAGAGCTGCATTTATGAAGTTACTCTTAAGTGGCAGGTCAAGACCTCCAGGTCCATCCTCTGTGATTGCTGTTCTCCACGGGTTGGCCTTGCTCCTGGATTGGGGCCCTCTTGTCACAAAGCCCCTGGCGGGTGGCACGGGGGCTTTACAGCTGAGCCTAAGCAGGAGTGCTAAGGCAGCTCTTGAGGACACCCGGATTGTGTCTAAGTGCCAATTCCTTAACTCCTAAGGCTTGTTTGCATTACTAATGGGTGTCCTAAATTATTCATGTGCATTATGGTAATTACACAAAGGCTTTTAAAAGCTTTAATTCTTGGTATGAGTTGACATAAAGAATAATTACTGTGCAATTCTTGGAAAAAATGTAAAAAATCTCCTAAACCTAAATAGTAACCTATTCTTTTTCAAAAATAGAGACATACCCATATGCTAGAGATATTACTAGAACAATGGAAGGTTAAAAAAAAGAGAAAAAATAGGTGTAGATCTAAAAATAATTCTAAACAAGGTATTAGTAAATGTATTCTTCAAAAATTTTTGTAATTATATAGATATGTATGAACAATACTGTTAATTAAAAAAAAAAAAAACTCTTCAGAAACTTCCCCACCCCCAAATTAAAAACTTGGTGTGAGGGCAAGAAGGGACAAAAGTTATACTTATCGCTTGTTAAGCACCTACTATGTGCTATAAATCACACACTATACTTACTACTTTATAGGTCTTATTTGATCTTCCCAACAATATAAAATAAGTATCATTGTCCCTCTGTTGCTGATGGGGAGAAAAAAAACTTGTGCCTTAGGGACATTAATTTCCTAGTTCAAGGTCACACAATTAGTAATCCCCTAGCCAAGGGAAGAAACTCTTATGAAAATGACTGGGGCAGGGTGGGAAGCAGCTGGGAGTGTGAATGTTGTTAGTGGCTTTGCAGGACAGGAAGGGAACACAAGGCCAAGTGGTTTGGAGTGTCAATTATTAAATAGGCTTTTTCAGGGTAAAATCCTTTCCAAGGTAAATATTATCAACAAACCAATATTTTATTTGAATAAATTTTAACAGACAACCTCTCTTCAAATGGGTTATTTAGGAATTAAGTTTATGGTATTTCAAGTTAATGGCTTTGGTCAAGAAACCAACACTTTGGTCTGTAAGATAGATGCCCATGGATTTTATAAACTTAGTTTGTTGGAACATTTGAAAATATTAAACATTTTTTATTGAACGCATTTGCCACTTTTGGAATGAATTTCCTCAAACATGGTTGCCTGGGGGGGAAAAGAGTGTCAAGTTTGTACTGTTACATTTTGGTTGTCCATGCTGTCTGTGCATCTGTCATTTCAAAAAAAGCAGTAGGTTTTAGGAATAAAATGATCTGCATGAGGTTTGGAAGCTGGCAAAGAGGGGGGCTTGCCGGATGCAGTGGTGGCCCCATCATCCGGTGAGCACGGCCGTAGCTGGCGTGCCTCTTACCGAGTATAATTGCTTTTTCTTCAATCTCTTCCGTCCCGTGCATGTGTACAGGCCTGCTGTTTTTGACCAGCATTTCCTATACAGATCCCGATCAGTTTGTTTATAAAACACAGCCTCCCAGGGAGCAGCCCGACACATCCCCTGATGTGATGATGAATAGCTACCTAGGTTTGTGACCTCTGAGATGACAAATAAATTGTCTTGGTCATGGTCATTTAAGAATTTTTTTTTTGATCCATACAGAGCATAAATCTTTTTATTTTCTATTTCATTTCAAGTGAAGCACACATGAAAAGCATGTCGTGGTTGAGGCGCTGCAGACAGATGGCTTCCAGAGCTGGATTCAGTTGTATCGCCCTCTTCTAAACTTGTAGCTCATCCTATTTTTTGACTCACTTCACAATTTGAGAACTGCAACAGTAGTGGTGAAGCTTTTTGTAAATAAAACCCAATAAAAAGGGTGAGCTTATAGTATTCTGCATCTGCCTCGCCTTTACCTAGGAAGATTGGCTTAATATGAATGATTTTGATATGGGCGTTTGTGTTTGCTTGCCATTTAACCTCAATATTGGTAATCTGACATCCTACCTGATGCTTTATGGTGAGGTGTTCTACCGTTTTTCTGCCCTCTGAACAAGTATGTAATTGATACAGATGACAACTTGCTCACCTCTATTGTTTATACCAGGTTCTCAAACACTCTAGCTCATCAATCATGGTTTTGTTTGCATGTTTGTGTCTGAGAACTGAGTTGACCCCAAATAGTGAAACGCTGTCAGTGGTATATTAATGTTGTTCGCATTCTTATTCTTGCCTGACGACCAAGGAGATTGAGTACAGAAGTTACTAACTACTACATTAGAGCAAAACCCTATAACATGCACTCAATTACACTATGTCAGGTTGTATCCCAGTATATAGTATGTAACTTTCCCATGATAGTTTAGTATCTAGCTTGATCTCCTTTTACAGCAGTTTCAGTATTAAAATGGGGTTCAAACTGATTCTTAAGATGCATGAATGCTTCATGATTCAAGTTACACAGATGCCAAATAGTATAGGTGCTTTTCTTGAAAAGTCTTAATACATTCCCATAGAAAGCAATGCAGTAGCCTACTACTTTGTACTTGTGTCACATCTCTTGGCTCTGTGACTCTCATCGTAGATGTGATAGCTGGTGGGGAGGGTCAGAGGAGAGTGGTGGGAGTAACCAGTGTTATATACCTCCTGAAAAACAGAGTTGATATGTACTGTTTTGTTTTTCTAGGGTTTTCTTTGGACTCAGGGAAGGGTATTGTTTCCAAAGATGAGATCACTTTTGTATCTGGTGCTCCTAGAGCCAATCACAGCGGAGCTGTGGTTTTGCTTAAAAGAGACCTGAAGTCTGCGCACCTTCTCCCTGAGCACATATTTGACGGGGAAGGGCTGGCTTCTTCATTTGGCTATGACGTGGCAGTGGTGGACCTTAACAAAGATGGGTAAGAACCTCTTAGGTTATTTTTTATGTGCAAAGAATTCATTGCTGCTCTGGCTTCTGTAGGTCTTGAGAAGAAATATCCTTTCAGGTTAGTTGATGGAAAAAATATTTCTGCTGCCACGTCTTTACCATTCCATCACTCTTCCTCACTTATATTTTGGCAGTAGGCATCCGTTACCCTCCCCAGCGGGTAGGATTACATTTTCAGTTTTCAGTTTTACTATGTGCTGGGATCATGGGTCCGTGAGAATTAAACTTTAACTCAAAAATAACAACAACAACAAAAAAAAACCACCTACGAGGTTCTGTTCTCTGGTTTCTTGAGGGGCTGTTGGAGCATCCAGAATGTCCTGTTGAAAGTAGGGATTGGTGACAAAGTCAATACAAAGGTCTCTGTGGCTGGTGGTGCCAGTTTGGGTCTCGTAGAGAGATGAAGGTGGAGGGGAGTGGAATCTTTACTGGGAGTCTGCGCACTATAGATGTAACTTGGGAACTGGCTTCAAGTTCTTACTCTTGATATTTTTCTTTGGGTGTTTATTAGAGGCTACCTTGGTTTTTAAAAAATACTTTAATTGATGATATATAAATTCCAGATTTGAGGTCCTTTTATCATATCTCTTTGTGTCCTTAATACCTGGGCATGTGGGATTCTCCCTAAGCTCGCTGGTATTTTAGCCAATGGTTCACAGTTCTTCCCCTCATTATGTTTTCAGGTGGCAAGATATAGTTATTGGAGCCCCACAGTATTTTGATAGAAGTGGAGAAGTCGGAGGTGCAGCGTATGTCTACATTAACCAGCAAGGCAGATGGAATAATGTCAAGCCAATTCGTCTTAATGGAACCAAAGATTCTATGTTTGGCATTGCGGTCAAAAATATCGGTGATATTAATCAAGATGGCTACCCAGGTAGACAATAGATTATGAATTGGTCATGATTTATAGATTATTTGATTGTCTAAAATAGTGAGTGCTCATGGCATCTTATTTTAAAACATTGTATTGGAATGCTTTTAAAATTTAATGTTTGTTAAAATGTGGCGTTGTCAACAGATATTGCAGTTGGAGCACCCTACGATGGTAAGGGGAAGGTTTTTATCTATCACGGATCTGCGAACGGAATAAATACCAAACCAACACAGGTAACCAGATAACCTGGATTTCTACAACAAAGGTCTCAACAGTTTGCTTTCTAATGGAATGTTTAGGTTTATGTGAATTTTCACACCAATCATATTTTATTTACAAGTCTACAATAGTATGAATTTTGTTTTTATAAAAAATGTATTATTAGAAGATAGCTTGTAAATAGATATAAATGCAATGACCTGGTTGTTTTAAATTGTAAAATTTCTATGGTGAATTAGGAATCAAAGTAAGCCAAAGGAAAAGACTATTCTACCCTGACAGCATAAATAGATGGAAATGTGATATATTCCTTTTAGTAGCATACTAAATAGAGATGAAACTGGACGACCATAAGAGATGATTGTAATTGCATAGAATTCAGATACCAAAAACTAAAAATTGCTTTTGAGAAAAACAAGACATTTGGAGAGCAGGTAGAGAGGTTTGGTTTGAAATACACTGATCGACTTGATATAGTACACAAGCTCATCAAAAATTGTCTCTTTTGTCTTTTGAGGTACAACATAAATCAGATAACTTTTATGAAATAAAATGTATGAAGTGTTGGACCATATGTATACTTATTTATGATTTAGTTTTGATTTAATGTAATTTATAAGTTCAGTTCAAAAGAGACTTATGTGCCTTTTTCAAAGCATGGATAAGAGGCTCTATTTAGTGGCCCAGTGTCCATTCTGATGCCCTGTTCCTTTCAGATTCTCGAAGGTAAATCACCTTTTTTCGGATATTCAATTGCCGGAAACATGGACCTTGATAGAAATTCCTACCCCGATGTTGCTGTTGGTTCCCTCTCAGATTCAGTAACTATTTTCAGGTGTGTAATCTCTGACTTAAAGCATGTTTGGTAATCCGCTTACACTAGAATTTTTTTACCTTTTGAATTGAAATTTGTTAACAACTATACTTCAAAGGCAAAGGCTTGTATGAATTTTGAATATTCTTTTTCTCTTCAGAGTAGTGTAATGATGTAATAAAAACCTATTTTGTAAAGTCTTGCTGTAATTTTGAACTAGTTTTTTTAAAAAGGTCAGAATTGGTGGAAAATTTTTACTTTTGGATATATTTCAAAAACCTTTATTTTCATAAAAACTGAAACAGAAAATTTGACAGTATAAAGAATATAAAGAAGGAAATAAATGTCCTATATTTCACCATCCCTTATGAAACTCCAAAATTTTGGTTTATATCCTTCTAGTTTTTAATTTTCTGTGAATATACACATACGTTTAACAAAATTGAGATCATAACGTACATATTGTTTTGTAACCTGCTTTTGTTGGTTTGTAACGTATAGTGGCCTTTTTCCATGAGTGAGTTTATAATGCATAGTGGACTATCTCCCTGTCATTGAGTACTTTTCTGAAATGAAGTTAATGGTTGTCTGAGATATCCCATGGCCGGATCATAGTTTACTTAACCACTGCCATCCTGTCATCGGACACATTTATGTTGCTTTCCCGGTTTGGTTGTTTGCTCCTATTATGATACACAAAGCTGTGGTCAACATCCTTAATTTTCTTTGTGTCCTGGATTATTTCCTTATGGTAAATTCCTAAAAGTGAGTTGCTAAGTTGAAGGGTCATGTGTGTTTTAGGACTTGTGATTCAGGTTCACAAGTGAAATGACCTCCAGAAAGGCTGCAACAGTGTGCCCATCAGCTGTGTCTGAGTTCCTTTATCCCAGCAATTCCATCACTGCTGGAAATCACCAGGAAAAAACGTTAAAGAAGTTTTTTTTATTATTTAAAAAGCACATTCTTTAAAAAAAAAAAAAAGGTTAATACAGAATTTCAGTTAAGCGCAAGTTCCCCAATATTCTCTTCTTCCACGAGACAGCTTTTAATAGTTTTGAGTCTCTCTCCAGTTCTAGGGTATCATCAAAAGGCCATACTATAACTGCTGTTCTCTGTTCTGGCTTTTAAAAATTAATCTCTTCAGTTATCTCTCCTTGTTAATGCAGATACATCAATCTTACTCTTTCTAACAACTTAATATTATTCCATAATATGCATTTAATGAATCCTCAGTTGATGGAATTTTTAGACAGTCTTTGACTTTTAGCTATGATAAACAGTGTGCTATACAGTATATTGTATGTATCTCTATGTAATGGATTTTTTTAAAGAAAAATTCCTAGAAATAGAATTGCTGGGGTGAGGTTAGCACATTTTTGTATTGATACATATACCCACAGAAAAGTGCTAGCGATTTATGCTCACAATAACAACCTGCTAGAGGGCCCATTTTCTCACACCCTTACCAACATTGAACAGGATGAATCTATTTAATTTTTGCCAGTGTGATATATGTGATCTCATCTTTTGAGTGAATTTGCATTTCTTTGCTCGTTGGTGAGAGTGAACCATTGGGGTTTGTTTTTTTAAACTATTTGGCTCTATAGTCATTTTTATCTAAAGAATGTCTTTAAAGAAATAGGCAGTGATGTACAATGAAACCCTAAAAGAAGAAAATCTGTGCCGTATGTACCCTTGGTGCCATCATTGCCCTTTGTTCCTCCAGAAGGTGCAAGTGTAGATGTGGCCTCTGTGTCTAAACAGAATCCTAAGCAAGACCCCTGGGGGTAGGAAGACGACACCAGGACACTTCTGAAGAGCACGCTATTTAAAACAACTAGAATATACTGTACGTTCATATAATGTAGTATAGAATACTATAGAAAAATAGTTTTCTAGTTAAATGGCAAGATCTATGGAAGCCATTTTATATGAAAACTAAGAACCACAAGAGACGTTACAGATGACAAAAGTAGGAGATGTGAAAATAAGTGGAGAAAAATGTATCTGGGATATGAGGCCAAAGGAAGAAGGAAAAAAAAAAAATTTAGTTAACTGAATGAATGTGTGTTACTACCTTTATATGCCTGTTTCTCTCTGTACATATAAGTGTTAGGTATTAACCTTAAAATAGTCAACATTTTTAAAAGGTGGAAGAGTATAGCATAACACCCAAGTATTTTAGCAAGTTTCCATCAGAAAGCAATTTGAACTTCTAGTTTGAGGTATAGACCTCAGGTGTCAAGAAGACTTGAATTCCTGTAACAAAATTTGGTTACGATGTCTTTCCTAGCAGATAACCTGACTTTAGCCAATTAAATATTTGCCTCTGTATGTAATTGATATTTTAATATCCTTTCCCGTCCTCATAAGTAGGTTGACTGAACCCTGTAAATGTGTTCCTTCATTCCTCATAGATAGTATGAAAATACATTTCAAAAGCCTTTGATAATGAGATAATAAGAAATAAGGTAACTCCCTTATTTTACAAACAAGGAAAATGGAGGCCCAGGACTCGCTTGAACTTTTAAAGGCTGGATCCTGTGAGAACAGGGCGTGGTACCTAAATCCTCCCAACTTCAGTCCCTGGGCATTTCTCCCCACTAAATTATACTAGTACTTCAGGGTACTTAATAAATAAATGCTAATTAAACATGAGACAGCTGAGCCATAAGATTTGCTTTATGTGTTAAGACATTTTTTATGATTCCTATATAATGTGCACTCAGAATTGTGTGTGTATGTTGTGTGTTTAAAAACAGAAATAAAAATAGGATTTAGGCAGAAGTATGTGTTAAAATATTTCCTTTTGAAATTTATGCCGCACTAAAGCCCTAATACTATTGTATGTAAAACACTCGAGCATCTGTAGCAACTGGCTTTAAAATATTTGTGAATTTTTGCCTTTTAAACATGCCCTCAAGACTTTCAGAACATAGCTGCGGGCGCACTTCGTTTTATCGTGCTTTGCTTTATCGCGCTTCACAGATACTGTGTTCTTGGTTTTTTTTTTAACAAATTGAAGGTTTGTGGTGAGGTGCCATTTTTCTAATATCATTTGTTCACTTCATGTCTCTGTGTCACATTTTGGTAGTTCTTGCCACATTTTAAACTTTTTCATTATTATTATTATTTTCATTATGGTTGATCTTTGATATTATTGCTACAACTTCCTGAAGACCCAGATGCTGGTTAGCATTTTTTTTTTTTTTTTTTTAGCAATAAAGTTTTTTTTTTCTTCTTTTTTTTTCTCTTCTTTCTTTTTCTACAAACCCTTGTGTCGAGGGCTGACTTTGAATAGATCGCAGCGAGGGAGCTGCTCTGCTAATAAAGTATTTTTTAATTAAGGCATGTACATTGTTTTTTTAAGACATCATGCCATTGCAACTTAATAGATTACAGTATAGTGTAAACATAACTTTTATATGCACTAGGAAACCAAAAAATTCAAGTGACTCCTTTATTGCAATCCTTTTGCTTTGTTGCCATGGTCTGGAACCAAACCTGTAGTATCTCCGAAGTATGCTTGTAGTTAGGATCTTAGAAATTAGTAGCTGTCTAAATGTAAAATAACAATAGAAAGGTAGACAGTTAAGATAAAGGGAAATGAAGAAACAAAATGTAGGCAGCATTTGCCCTTTAATTGGCTCCTGGCTTCCCCAGGAAGGTACTCAAAACCTCTCTGGCCTACTGATAGATGGATTCCAGAAGTTCAAAGTAGCTGTTTGGAACTTGGATACATTTTCTTGTCGAAACACTGTTCTCCAGAATGGCTGGGTTTACCACAAACCCACTAAAGTCAGGGTGACTGAATCCCTGTGGTAGTGGAGCAATAGAACCTGCTCTGAGTCCATGCTGGAAAGCGAAGGAGCAGAGAGGTGCGCTGTCTCCCCAGCCACCATACACTTGTACTTCCCTGCCTCTGGGGCAGGGGTTAAGCCGTAGGCCCTTGGTGACCCCTTGGCTGTGGGAAGTAGGGAAGAATACGTAAGGGAGAAAGATGATGTTTTTACATGGTGAGAAGGGCTAAAGTTGTGGGACTCAGCTTCTTGTGTGCCTGTGAGGTTGGGTTAGGCAGAGCAGAGAGGGGAAAGGATAAAGGATTCAAGGTTTTGCTTGTAGAGATATTGTGCGGGTAGAAAAGCTGTAGTCAGTACTGGCAGCAGGTGGACAAAGGCTTAAGGTTGGGGGTGGGAGATTCCGAGGGAGGATAGGAAGGGCACATGTTTGTAAGATGGGGACCCGTAAGTTCAGGATTTGCCTGGATTACTAAAATTCACATGCATGTAGAAATCCTGACAGCGAGCACCCCAGGTGTTAGGTGTATGTTGGTGTAATCTTTTTTTGGCAAGATTACTCAGAATTAAAAATGCATGTGTTCTTTGACTCAGAAATTCTGCCTAGGAGTTTAATCCTACAGATAAATAGATGTATGTATTTAGGACGCATACATGTGCATGGATGTATATGCAAGGATGTCTGTCAGAGCAGAAAGACTTAAAAAAATTATCGATGTCTACTGATTAAGGACTGGTTAAATAAATGATGTTATGTTGACACATGCAACACCACCAGCTGTGAAGAACAACTAGGTTTGTGTGTATAGATATGAGAAGACCTCTGAAATGTTAGTGCATGAAAAAAGTAACATGCAGAGTGATAAGCATGAAAAGCTCCCACTTAAAAAATAGATGCATGTTATTATATTTAATTTTAGATAATATTTTTAACTGAAACTGACTGATAACGTCTGGAAGGACATGCAAGTCTCCTTAGGGGTTTAGGTGGGGACGAGACATATTTGCCTGAAAACTCTGGAACTTTTACATGTTGCCCATATTATTCTTTCAGTTTAAAAAACTAATATTAAAATCATTAAAACAATCTATAATTTTAAGTAAATCATATTTAAACATTTTTATAAATATCATGTAAACAGGTTTTAAATTATCTTTGTTAACAGTTGTTTTCTTTAGCAGTGTGGGAGCAGAAATCACATTGGGGAACATTTTTTTTCCTGTGGTTTTTAAGATGCCACATCTGAGGATGCCTATCTAGTATGTGAGTTCATCTTACCTCCAAGTAGCAAAGGGCTGAGCTTGTTTTTTCACTCCTTTGTCTTCAGATCCCGGCCTGTGATTAATATTCAGCAAACCATCACAGTTACACCTAACAGAATTGATCTCCATCAGAAAATGCCCTGCGGGGCGCCTAGCGGGATATGGTGAGCTTTTGCGCTGTGTCCACTCTTCCCCCAGTGTCACGTCTCTGCTTGATGATGGCCCTGTTACCCTGAGGAGCCACAGGGAAGATTAAGAGAAATGGTCAAAGGGAAGAGGAATCTGTCAAGTGAATATATAACATTTTACTCATCAGTCGTCACTGGGGGGATTTCAGGGCTGGGGAACGTGTTGGGATTTTTTTCTAGGGCAATAATGCATCTCTTAAGAAATACGTGTTTGATTTTGTACAGCCTGAAGGTCAAGGCCTGTTTTGAATATACTGCCAAACCCACTGGTTACAATCCTTCAATAAGTAAGTACCTGCTACTTTTAAAATTATATCTTTTCTGTCTGCCAGGTTGAAAGTTGCATAAATAATAGAAGAATAAAAAACTGTAATGGCCAGAATGGGTCCATAAATTCTGGTTTAAAGAACTAAGTCTATCTGTTGTCTCCTCTTTAATCAGGAGGGTGAAGCCCAAGGGGAAAACTGCATTTGGTCCCCATTTGAAGTTTCCAGAGCAGATGATGTAGGACGGAATGAATGCCTTGGAAAAGTACTCATTTGCTTCCACAACCGTTTCCTCCATTTCTGTCTTTGAAAAGCAGTGTGGAAAATTGGTTTTGTACTTGTGAGGTGGCGGGTGGTAGCTGTAGAAGAGTGACCACAGGAGCCCGCGTCCTGCTCTAATAATTACCAGTTTATAGTCTCTTTGCTGCCCGGTCCCCTCCCAGAGGCCTCCATGGCCCAGAACACCCAAGCTGTGTCCCCGAGGGTGGGCCCTGGGGGGACGTGAAGGCCGGCCTTGAGAACTCAGAGACTTGGGCCCTGCTCCTGGTTCCAGCACCGATGCTGACTGACCCTTCAACACAGAGCAAGTCCCTTAACGTTTGAGTTTTTATTTTCCTATCAGTTTAAAAAAAAAAATGCTTCTGATAGGAATTGCTACATAGGATTGTGGTGGAGAGCAAATGAGATAAGGTGGGGAAAGCAGGTTGTCATTTTTAAGGTCTAGTCCGCTTCCTTTCTTTATAACCCGAATAGGAGTTTTGCCACGAAGTTTGACAAATTTTTAACGATACTCTCACAGTAGTGACGATCACCTAGGCCTTGTCTGGTATGTTTTAGTAGCAGCTGTACCTCTTCAGGAGTAAGCCAGAGTGAAGTTGGGGGCCTAGGAATTTAAAGAAAATCTTTTCCCCAAAGAGGAAGTACAGAGTGAGGGTGATTTCCTTCCTGGGTCGGCCGTGGTCCCAGCAGCTCGGTATTCTAGTGCAGCAATGCCCCCAGGAGAAACTTTCTGGAAGAACAGGTGGTCTATTCTCATGGCTTTTAGTTTTTACTCTACCTTGAGATGGAGTGAGTTCTCTTAGGGTTTGTCCGTGTTACCTAAAGTATTACTTTCTTTTCTTTATTAAAAAATGTCCCTTTATAACACCCCAGAATTTGACAACTAAGTCGGCCTTCACCCAATCCATGCTGTCATAGGCCCACTTGGCCTTCATCTTTCCAGATTTTAAACTGTCCTCAGGTGGTTTCTTCATCTCTTTGACCTTTTTAGGCCCCTTCTTCTGGGCCACCTCCTGCTGTACGGTCTCCCCACAGGATCTGTGGACCTTGCATGGAGTGTGCACGGTGTGCGTGTATTAGGACTTTCTACACCGGAGGAGCTGTGGCCTTTCACTTTACTTTTGATGTAGCCGGTATTTTATTGAGTACAGAGAATCGTTTTTTGTGTGGCTTTCAGTGACGACATATTTTATGATTTCTCACAATCTGTCATCCTCTCAGTGTAGTTTGTGTTGTTTTTACCCAAATACAGTGCCTTACACTTGCTGGCTTGGGTGACGGGCCTTGTACCATTGTGTTTGGAAGTAGCCTAGAGAGACCAGGAGAAACAGTGATTCTTTGACTGGGCAAGGAGAGGAAACGGAGACATGTTTTTTATTCTATTGGTCATGTTCTCAAACCACTCTGTTTGCCTGTAGATGTGAAATCTCACCGGAACACTCCGTGTCTTCCCCCAGATCAATCATTTCTACAAAATAAATTACAAACTTCCTTCTAGCTTTAATGCTGCGCTTGATGCCATGTAAATGAATTTTATATTCTGTAACTACTCCATTAACCAAGTGTTTATGGATGGCCTACTATAGATAGAACTTTTTTTTCTGAAGACATTGAGAGAAAACCAGTTTTCATTGCCTTTGCTTCCACGGTATTGGGAAATTCTGAATGAAATAAAGCAGAACTTGCACAAAGCTGCAGAAGTTAATACCTCTAAAATCTGTGTTCCCAGTGTCAGAGAGTGTGAGCTTATTGTCTGACTAGGCTGTTTTAACTCGGCAGTCCTCAGATGTGGTGTTCCATACGTACAGATATTTATAATTGAGCCTTAATGACTATTCTACTTGGCTTGCCCCTCAAAAGGTCAGCAAAGGTGGCCGGCAAGGATTTTAAGATGATGTGAACTGTCTGGAGGGTCAGAAAAGGTTAGAGTGGGTTTGGTAGATAAACGGTTTTAATGCACCCACACCCTCCCCTGCTTTTGCTGTGAGGCGCACTCAGCACGTGAGCCTTCGTCTGGTTCATTGTGAAGTTAGCAGGTCACTGATAAATGGATGATGTCAAGGTTCACAGAGGGCCTAAAATGGAGGCCCGTTCCATTTGGCAGCCGTGACATTTAGGAATTCTTTAGATGGACACAGAAATTACTATTGAAACTGTCATTTCTAAATTTTGGCCTTCCATATTGGAACAGCTATTGTTTCAGCATAAGGATGACGTCACATTGTGTGCGCGCAAATGTGCATTGGCCGTATGTTGGCGTGTATGCTTCTGTTCATCTATTCTACCACTTATATTTATGTCAGGTGTTCTGCTGTTGCCGGGGAGTACAGTGGTGAACCGACCGAGGTGGTCCCTGGCACGGCTTTGCCTGGGAAGATGGTCAGGCAGTCACAGGTCAGCCGGCTAAGTGTGGTTATGGGAGGAATACTGTCGGACCCCCAGGAGGGGCGAGGAGAGGCTTCCTAGAGGAAGCGATGTCCACGCTGAGATCTGAAGGAGGAGTAGGGTTAGTCAGCCAGTGACGGGGAGTCAAAAAGTAGGGGGTGGTCCAGCCGGCAGAAGGGGAGAGTGACTTGCGCAGAGGCCTAGGGGAAGTGGGGACCTGCATGTCTAAGAGGCTTTGTAAGGCAGTCGTCTTTTGTGTTTGTGACAGAGACTGTAGGATTTGCCTCCATCCCTCACTGCAGGTCCCTGGGCCAGCCACCTAGCTCTGTGGGCCTCCAGTTCTTCATGTGGAAGAAGAGGGAATTAAAATAGATGCTCTTAAAAAGGTCTCTTCCAAACTCTAATGTGAATATTAGAACATGGGTTACTCATTTTCTGGAGCAGATTTTTTTTCCTTGAAGCTACCTGCCCTGGCCCTGTACACACTGGTTCACTTCCTCTTCTGATGGTTAGTGAGTGATTAATAAATGTAAGTCATTTAAGTGTTGGCCCATAAAGAAACACAGTTGAGTTAGCAGTTACATATAGCGAACTGGCAAAGAATGCATTCTGAAGTCAAGAAGTGAGATTTTGATCATCCAAACCCTAGCTTGTCTCCAGGCTCTGTTAGTGTCGGTAATCGCAAGCAGGATGTGCCTTCTGGGGCTTTGGAAGTGGAAACTTTGGTTGTCGGAGCTTTATTAGCTAACAAACGGGCCCTCTAGTCCCTGAAAGGAAGTATATTTTTACCTTTTAATTCTTTTTCTTTTTTAAGTGAAAAGTCTCATCCTGTTGTCAAAAGACATCTCCATCTCTAACATATATATTGTTCCTCTTTTAGACAACTCTCCTTTATCAAAGCTTCTTAAACTTGAATGTGTGTAAGAACCACCTGATGATCTTGTTAAAATGCAGATTCGGGTTAAGTAGGTCTGGCTGGGGCCCAAGGTTCTGCATTCCTGACACAACTCAGGAGAAGCCCCTGCTGCTGATCTAGAGAACATTTTTGAATTTAAGCATCGGACTGTTGAAGGGGGAGTCAGTTTAGGCGCTTAGGGAGTGTTGGCTGCCCTCCTGTTGTCTGAGGTACTCTTGAGTTCTAGAAACACAGTCAGACACTGATTCTTAGATGCTGCTCTGAGGTTTTGACTTACTCTCGAGCTCCCCCAGGTGGCCCAATGGAACTGTAGCTTTAAAACATTATTCACAGCAATGGGTAGGAGAGAACAGCTTGATTTGAAACATCATAATTCAGTCAGAATGTACATTACCAGGGAATATGAAGGAAAACAATGGCAGTGGGAACAAGTGTTCTAGGAGGGATTAAAATATATCAAAAAGGGACTCACCATACTTACAGCTGTCTTGTGTATGAATGCACTTCTGAGTTGCCATGATTTTGTTGATTTCACCTAGCCATTGCCGGCACACTGGAGGCTGAAAAGGAAAGAAGAAAATCTGGGCTGTCATCAAGAGTTCAGTTTCGAAACCAAGGTTCTGAGCCCAAGTATACGCAGGCGCTCACTCTGAGCCGGCAGAAGCAGAAGGTGTGCATGGAGGAAACCCTGTGGCTCCAGGTGAGGGCTGCAGACAGATCAGTTCTTTAAAGGGTGACGTGGAGATTTCTGACATTTATACCAGCCACCCATTTTCCAGTACAAAGGAAAGCATTGTTTCGGAGTTCCCCAGTAGCAAGTATAGCATGCTTAACTGTACCTCTGCATACTTTCCAGGAAAATATCAGAGATAAACTGCGTCCCATCCCCATAACTGCTTCAGTAGAGATCCAAGAGCCGAGCACTCGGAGGCGAGTGAATTCACTTCCAGAAGTTCTTCCAATTCTGAATTCAAACGAACCCAAGTCTGTTCATACAGATGTAAGTCTTTCTGACTTTCATTTTGCCAATTGTTTGCCCTGTTATTGTGCTAAATCAGACATCTCCGAAGGCAGTAGAACCAGTGACTGATTTGCTCTAAAGGCCCTTCCTTGGCAGTAAATAAGCTTTTTAATATATGCAAGGTTTGTTGCAGAAAATGTTTCCCAAATTAGCAGTGAACATACAGGGTACAATTTGCAGCCAGAGAGTATTTTTCTTAATAATTTTTGGCCACTGCAACTTACTGAGACTATAATTGACAGAACTTATTATTCTCACATCAAGTTTCTCCTGTAGCTGTATGTAGGAAGAAAAATGCATTGTATTTTTACCACTGAGAGCATTAAAATGTAGAAAAGAAACTGTTGTTAGTCTGAACGTTAAAATCAAGGAGTATCAAAATTCAGCAAGGCAAAAATGTATTAACAGTAAGATAGTCATTTAGTGCCTAATGGAGCCTCTGTAATCTTAGGAAGAAAAATTTATATCGGATGGCTTGCTGTATACCACTTATGAGGTGCAGTCTGTTTGCTAGGGTTTAGGATGGCTGAGATGCCAGATTAGGCTGGGGAGTGGTGACATCTTGATTTGGCGTTTTGTACTTGTTGTCAAAATCTAGTTCATACTGGAGTGTCCACTCTGAGGCACCTGGTTCTAATGGCTCACTGACGAAGGTTTTCACGAGTGAGTTAGGCTTGGGGGCTGATGCCTAAATCTGCACATTGTAGTTTATTGTCATCAAGCATAGTTCCTTGTATACTTTTCAATATACTCTCAATGTCATAGTCACATTAATGTTTCTTGTGTATATTGCCAGCTCCATAGTCACGTTAAACGTGACAAGCAAGGAGACCGTTTTCCTCATTATTTATCAGTGTGATTATTGAGCACCCCCTAGCACAGTGCAAGATACTCTGCCCTTTGCTTTCCTGACCTCGAACTCTGTTTCCCCATCTGTGCAATGGGGCTCTGAATAGTATATGCCTCATAGGTCCCTTGTGAGGATTACATGAGTTAAAATATGTAATCATGTGTTAGGTAGCACTGTCATTATTATCGGTAATTCTTACAGTAACCCTGTATAGTAGGGAGGTGGTATCCCATGTCACCTGTGATGAAACTTAGACTCTGAAAGGTTAAGTGACTCGCCCAAAGCCATACAACTGAGTGAGCAGCAGAGCCAGGTTTACTCTTTACTCTCCTACAGCACCTCAGTGCCCTGGCCAGAGTGTTTTGAAAACACAGTTTCATTAAAGGACAGAGTGGGCGTTTGATGCAAAGCATGTTTGTAGCTTGGATTCTGCTGTCGTAATTGTCACACAGGGAAATGAACTGTATGGAAACAGTCACCTATTTAGAGTCCTAAGTGATGTAAATTACAACGATTTTGTTTTCCTACAGGTGCACTTCTTAAAAGAGGGATGTGGAGACGACAACGTATGTAACAGCAACCTTAAGCTAGAATATAAATTTTGTACCCGAGAAGGAAATCAAGACAAATTTTCTTATTTACCAATGTAAGAACTGCTCCATAGCACTAGCAAAAATGACTCTGGCTTTGCAGTGACTTTTTGTGAAGGGTTATTGAAAATGTATTGAGAGCTTTGTCATTTTCCTTTTGTTTTTCAATAGTCAAAAAGGTGTACCAGAACTAGTTCTAAAAGATCAGAAGGACATTGCTTTAGAAATAACAGTGACAAACAGCCCTTCCAACCCGAAGAATCCCACCAAAGATGGTGATGACGCTCATGAAGCTAAACTCGTCGCCACTTTTCCGGACACTTTGACTTATTCTGCATATAGAGAACTGAGGGCTTTCCCTGTAAGTATTTCTGGAGACCATGTTGGCCGGAAAAAACATTGTGTGGCAGGTGAATGTGTTGTGATCTGGTATGTTCTTCTGTTACAGGAGAAACAGTTGAGTTGTGTTGCAAACCAGAACGGCTCACAAGCAGACTGCGAGCTTGGGAATCCTTTTAAAAGAAATTCCAGTGTGGGTGATGCCTTTACATACTGTATTTTAATGTTTCAAATAACACTACAGTGTCGATATGCTCAGTCTGTGTTAACAGCTATTTCTGTTTTTTAGGTTACTTTTTATTTAATTTTAAGTACAACCGAGATCACCTTTGACACCACAGATCTGGATATTAATCTGAAGTTGGAAACGTAAGAGTTCTTTCAACCTTCCATTCAGAATTGTTTCATGAAAACACAGCCAGTCAATGAATTGGCCTTTATCTAAAGCATAAAAGAAGTGTAATTTAATGAGAAAACTGACTGTTAAAATAAAACCCTATTGTTTCCTTTTCATTTTCAGAACAAGCAATCAGGATAATTTGGCTTCAATTACAGCTACAGCAAGAGTGGTTATTGAACTGCTTTTATCGGTCTCCGGGTAAGTGTTTGTGTTTAGCACAACAAATCAGTGTTTGAAAGGACCGTTTACAATCCTCACTAAAACTGGTGTTTTTTAATTTAACAGAGTTGCTAAACCTTCCCAGGTGTATTTTGGAGGTACAGTCATTGGTGAGCAAGCTATGAAATCTGAAGAGGAAGTGGGAAGTTTAATTGAGTATGAGTTCAGGGTAAGTGGCCGCAGTTGGCCCTTCTGTTCTGTGTACTGAAAGCTAACATGTGCTGTATATGGTCTTGAATATGTAATTTTAATAAATAATAATAAATACACATGATAAAGTGAGTTTGCCAGCTTTTCAACACCATACTGGCTTAGTGTAAAAGTCATATTTTCCAGAATGGAGAACCACAACTGTCATTCAACATAAGATTCTGTTCAGAATCCAGTTCGGTTTGGTCCTAGAAAGTTGGAGTTTGGTGTAGAGAGAAAGGAAGAATCGATTTTTCCCCCTCCAGAGTCTGTCTGTAAAACAAAAATCTCAAAGTAATTTCTATCTGGCTTTAGAATGTGTTATGATTTCTTTCTTTCTCTATTATAAGGTCCTCTGTCTTATTGCTTGTGGTTAATGTTCATGACCTTTCCCGAGCCCAGTTTTGTGATGGTGAATGTGGGTTTGGCATATGCCAGTAAGGAAGACGAGTGGTTGCTCTGACCCATTTCAAAGTAGGCAATCCCAGTGGCTCTTGGTCCCGCTGAATGAACATATTCTCATGGTACAGAGGTGGCTCCTAAGTTGTAGGCAGGTTGAGGTCTGTGTGTCTCCAGTCATGCTCCTGAAAACACAGTGACCGTTGTTGAGGTGTGAAAGTCTGAAGTAGCAAGAATGGGCCCACCGGGGACTGCAACAAGGTGAAGAGGCAGAGTTCTCCTCTGCAAGCATCTCTTAGCTCTGCAGACATGGATGGGACAGGTAGTGGGTGGTGGTCGTGGCACCTAGGCAGATGTGGCTGGAGGAGAGGTCTGTGGGTTCCGGAGCCGTCCTCCACAGAAACTCTTTCGATTTCTGCTGCAGGGAATTGCTCCCTGCCTGCCCCCAGCTTGCACTTGTGGGTTCCTGGCTGCCAGAAGGGTCCTACTCCGGGTCTGTCAGTTGTTATCCCAAGCCTCCCCCGCATAGTAAGGACGGGGGCAGCTTCATTTTTGCAGCAGGTGGGGCTTCCCAGAAGCAGGTTGTGGGTGCACTGCCACCACACAGGCTTGGTCATCTGCCAGGCAGTGTGGTTACAGAGCGATACACAAACACACATGTGACTTTTTCCTGGGTCTGTTGAGAGCCTGGCGTATCTACACTGCAGATTCTGTTACAACAAAAGTTGTTCCTGGATTGAATGAACGATGATTTCTCTTTGATCTCTCTTTTCTTTCTGTTTTTATTGACAGGAATCTTTAAGCACAAGTCTCTATTTTGAATGCCCTAGCCATACTCCATTTTTGGAAACTGTGCTTTTATTGTAGTATTATGCCGGATACTTTGGCTTTTTTTCTCTTGGCAGTAGGAACTGCTTACTTAATTTTATGTTGAGGGAATTACACTGAGATAATAACGTATTATTTTCTAACAGGTGATTAACTTGGGCAAGCCTCTTAAAAACCTCGGCACAGCAACCTTGAATATCCAGTGGCCAAAAGAAATTAGCAATGGCAAATGGTTGCTTTATTTGGTGAAAGTAGAATCCAAAGGATTGGAAAAGATAGCTTGTCAGCCACAAAATGAAATAAACTTCCTGAAACTAAAGGTAGGCTGGTGGACTTTACACTTAAATTATGTCTGCGCCTTTGGTGATGGGAGAAGGGTGAAGATGAATTGTCAATCATGGGAATTTGGCACTGTTTGGGGAGGGAGAGCTCAAGAGGTCTGTACAGTAGTACCAGAAAATTACCTTAGGTGGAACTATTCTTGGATGTAATTCTTTTCAGGAGGCTCACAACTCAAGAAAGAAACGAGAAATTGCTGAAAGACAGACAGACGATGGTAGAAAACTTGCTTTATTTGCCGAAAGAAAATACCAGACCCTCGTAAGTATTTGTCAAGAGCTGTGAATGTTTGACAGGAGGTGGCAGGAAGGCCCTCCCCAGACCCCTGCGCCGTAACCCCTGCTCTTCCTTTTCTCCCCAGAACTGCAGCGTGAACGTGAACTGTGTGAATATCAAGTGTCCGATCCGAGGGCTGGACAGCAAGGCCTCCGTGGTTCTGCGCTCGAGGCTCTGGAACAGCACGTTTCTGGAGGTGGGCTCCGCCGCCGGGCTGTGCCCCTCAAGTTGTCTGCCACCTCCCAGGACATTTCCCTCTTCACTAATGCTTTCACTAACTTTGTCTCCGACAGGAGTACTCCAAGATGAACTACCTGGACATCCTCGTGCGGGCTTCCATTGATGTAACTGCTGCCACCGAGAATATTAAGCTGCCCAATGCGGGCACTCAGGTGAGGGGTCCCCGGGCTTCACTCAGCTCAGAGCAGATCTCTCTCCTCCACCCCATGCCCGTGGCCTGAGGATGTGCTGCTCTGCAACTCATATCCCTCACGGCACTGTCACCCCCTTTAAGGAGAAAGCAGATGGTATCTTAAGGTGCGGCCCACCCCAAGCAGTGTTTCAACAGAATCATGGCAGAAAGAAGTGATTCCCGGGTCATCTCGATCTGTGGTGCATGGGGTAGATTTGAGAGCTCCTGGCTCGAGGAGAGAATGGGTGCACCTCCCAAGTCCATAAAGACCCCACGTCTTGTACCGCCCCTGATGCCTGTCACCGTTGTCGGCGTGTCCCCAGTGACGGTAGCCTCACTGCATTATGGGGTAGCTCGTGGCATGTGTGGCCAGCAGCAGTTACTAGAAACGATCTCTATATAGGAATCCAGAGTTGAATCTTGTAAAATCGGTCTGTGCTTATCCTTTGAAATAATTGAAGGAAACTGTCATGCCTCCTCGGACAGGTCTCTTCAGAGCTAAGCACCCAGCTCTTCAGTTTTCCGTCCTGCCCTGGCGCAGCTGAACTGGTTCCGGGTCTCTGCCCTTCCTGGGCCGGCCCCAGGCAGGGCTGAGCGGATGTGTGGTCTGCCTCCTTCAGCTTACCCGAACCTGCCTCCCGGTGTCTCAGACCCAAGCGTCTGTTAGTTCAGCCTGAAATTTGGTTGCTGAGGATGGTTTGCATTTCTAGCACCTACCGTTTTTACGTTTGCATTCTGCTGAAACTTCCAGGTGTTTTCATCAGAATGTGCTGTCAAGCTGTATTTCTCATATCCCACCCTTGAGCAAATTTTAAAAATCTAAATGCATGCCTTTAAGTGTATCCTTGCATTTTATGTGATTTACTTTTGGTCCGTGGTTTGGGTTTACAGCATAATTTTGAGTCTCGGTCATTTGCTCTTTGTTAACTTTCTATCCCTGCAAGCTTTATCTTTCTTAAAACCAAGAGGCATGCCTACTGTGTCTTCCTCCAGGTAAGTAAGAAAACTATTGAACAAGAGTAGGAGCTTGTGAACCACTAGTCAGAGGTTCCTTGTCGGGGTCTGGCACCCACAGGGGCTTGTATCAGGCTCGCAAAGTAAATGCCTGCAGGTTACAGTTGGGAATGTTTTGCAAAAGAGAATGAATGGAGAAGGAAGGATTGTGAATTACTGTCCTGAAGCTGATCTGCTGATGTATTTATGACAGTGTCCTGGCTTCAGTCCTCTCACCAGCTGAAAATCCAGTGAGTCTTCCTGATCACCTTGGTTTCTGGGATATAGTGGCCCTTAGCTGTTAAAATTTATCATCCAAACCAGGACATGTTTATCTGGGCAGGATGCTGGGGCCACCTGGTGCAAGCCAGGACTGTCCCAGGCTCACCAGGACGTACCCTCACCCTGGCCTTACATTAACTTTGCAGGTTACTCCAGCCCACCTTTCTACCTCTTATTAATAAGGCATCATAAGGACTGTCAACTAAACTACACCCTCCCTGAGAATCCTTTAACTCCCTCTCTGACTGAAGGCAGTTGCTGTAACTTCCTGTGACTTTTAATCAGCAACCCTGAGAACCACTGAGTTTTTAGAGCTGCCAAGAGAAAGAACACTTTAGGGGGAAGGGACTAACATTAATAAAATGTTAATTAAGTGTCTGCCATCTACTAGCTGCTTTACCGATATGCTGTCATTCAGACTGCAGAAGAATGCCAAGGTAGACATTGTACCCACTTTACAAAAAAGGAAGCAGGCACAGAGACGGGATGCCATTTGGGGTCCTGGATTGAAATCTGTACCTGTCTGACCTCAGGGCTCCTGTTCTTTGGCTCTGTGACACTTGTTCCCCATTAAGTCCCCAAATCTCAAGTTTAGATGAGAAAACTTGAGTCCAAAAAGGAAGGTTGTCTCTTCCTCAGGGTCACAGGACCAGCATGTGGAGTTAAGACCAGACCTCGGGCTCAGAGCCCCTCATCAGGTGCTCTTGTTTTCTCGAAGATAATGGAACTAAATCCCCTCGTACCCAGTCTCATGGCTGGGCCACAAATGCAGATGAGGTTCTCTTGGGTATTTCATGTTCTTCGGGCTTTGAGAGCCCATGCCTACCAACGGGAATTGGAATCTTTGCTGTAATCCTACTTGATTTGTTTAATAATTGGTAGATTTGAAAACGGGTTATTAGTCTCATGTCTAGAACCCATTTCTTTTGAAAACCGAGACTTTTTTTGTAATCTCTAGTCTTCTGTTACCTCTTCTATTAACTGATTTCTGAGATAAAATAGTAGCTCAGATATCATATCTACACGTTTCTTTAGATTTTAAGGTGCAGTTTTGGGAGGCCTAAAGATTCAAACTTAATTCAAGTGTCAGGATGCCTTCATTGTTTATTCCCTCACTTACTGAGGGTTTCAATTTCATTTATATCTTGGTTCCTCTCTCTTTTCCAGTGTCTAGATCATTTTTCTTTGGAGATAGAAGCAAAGGAGGTTGAGTAATTTAGTCTTGTCTTTTGGTGTTAATATTGAAACATCTTCCCATTGCTTTTACTCTAATCCTGGTTTTAAAAAGATGAAAAAAAAGCCTTTGTTTCCTTATAACCCAACTAATTTCAAGAGTTTTGTGTTCATTTCTTAATAAAACACTTTCAAGATATTGTTACAACAAAGTCAGAGAGAGCTGGTCACCTAACTGAAACAGCTAAGATGGTTACTAAAACTTTAGTATCAATTAAATTGATCCAATTAACAATCCAGTTAGCCATGGACACACTGCGTGCCTTCCCTGCAAAAATGCTAGAGAAGCAAAGTTGAACAAGATAGTGTCAATTGTGAAGAATTTCACGGTCTAGGAGATCGCGAACTGGGAGAGAACTGTTGAAGTCAGCCAAGGAAGAAGGAGATTACTTATGGGTTGTACTTATATACCCCCATTTCATTCCTAAGGAAGTAGGAAGAGAGTGTCTAAGCTTCCTGGTTGCCAAAGATGAGAAAGAATGTGATAGGTGAAAGTAGGCACATCATTTTTCGGGGGGAGGAGCTTTTCTTTTTTTGGTTCTAAATTCAGAGAAGGACTTGAGATATGGATCCTTTTATAAGATGGATTTCTGATATGAAGAACACTCACTAAGGGGATGGTGTCTTTAATAGAGAGTTTTGTAAAAGATAGGAAAATCCCTTCATTGGGGGGTTTCTTATACTGATGTTCAGTAAGAGCATAGGATATTACATGACAGAGTGATGTAGGGAAACGGTTTGGCTGGGGGCAAGCTAATGTGGTCTCAGCACTGCTCACTGGTGATGGAATTTAATGCATCAGCAGAGTTAAGCCCTTTTTCCCCTTACGGACACATGATGGATGAGGTTCACATGCACAGGTCATCCCTATGGAAATGCCAAGATTTTAATGAAACCAAAAAAATTTTTTTTGATTTTGGAGTTGGAGTAATTTCTACTGGCCTGAACCTGTCATTGTCCATCAGTAACAGTTGCTGTGACAAGATGAGACAAGGCTTCCCGAGCTCTGGGAGTCGCAGCTCATAGTTGGTCTCCCCTCACCCGATTCTAAGGCCAGCTCCACACAACCCCCATTCTCAGTCCCAGCTGGAGAATGACTGTCATACACACACACACACACACACACACAGAGTTGACAATTTAAGGAAACAAACAATAAAATCTTGCTGACTGGCCTCTCTCGCCTTCCTGGACCGCACTGTGGCCTTGCACACACTGGGTTTGCAGAGCACATCTGGCCTTTAAATGTGTGGCCCAGCCCCTAGCATCAGTCCTCAGTCTTTGATGCACAGTGAGTTGTTTTAGTTTTTAAAACCACACACCACCCCAGCCCCAACCCGCAAAATAAACTACCTTGTTCAGCCCTTATGCTGTTGGATTGCAGCCTTTTATGGGCATGGTTTCCCCCTATGATCAGCCATTTAAAAGGCTCTGGTATGCGGTGTGACTTATAAGGCTGCTTGCCCTTGCCATGGACCAGTTTCCACTCTCCACTTCAAGGTTTCATCAGAGCTTATTCTTAAACATGAGGATGGCCCTTCCAAGTCATCACCTTGCCCCAGGGACACACTGTGTGGCTTCCCTGTGCTACATACTAGGGAAGCAAAGTTAAATGAGATAAAGCATAGGCTAATTGAAATAATCTTTTTATTTTAGAATAGTCTGTCTTAGCAGTCACATCAACTATATTATTTCTTCACCAGTCTCTCACCATTCTTTCTTCCCCACTTCGTGGGTGCCCCTCTGCTTGAACCAGTAATCTCAAGAAAGGGTTGTTTTAGCTTAAAGCTAGGGCACCTGTTGGGGGATGGGAGGCAACAGAAGTGAGCCATGAGGCCCTCCCTGGGGCTGGGAGCTTGAGTGAAACCTCTTTGAGAGCATAACAGGAAACATAGTAGCTGAGAAAGGTGTTTATGCTAAAAACTCTAAAAGTGAATTCTTTCCTATTAAATGTTTAAAGGAAAGCATTTCTTACTTTTAAGTATATTCCATAAGCCAAAGGAGGTTGAGAAGCTGTTTTCTAGGATAAGTAGGAAGGGAAGTACTTTAAGAGATTTTTAAAGAAAGAGTTCTAGTATAGTAGTATTGAATCACAGTGTAGACATAGAAGCATTTTTAGGCAGCATCCAGAATTCAATATTAATTTAGAATACGTGAATAGAAACATTTCTCAGAAATTAAATTTTTCCCTCTAAGTTTTCTTTACCCTTCACTTTATATTCTCTAAATTCAAAAATATCAGAAACTTCAAACTGGTAGATCTCTAATCAGTATAGTTTACAAAATCATATTTGTAGCTTTCACCGGGTCTTTTATGTGCTTTGAAAGATCATCTCCTGGGGAAAAAAAGTCTCCTGGCGTTACAAAACTCCACTTGAATTTCTAAACCCGTGTAACCAAGTTGTAGCAAATTGCCATAAGCAACTTTTTAGATTTCTAAATAAACACTATTTCTATTTAATTGGTATTTGCCAGCTATCAAGTGTTTAGAACTTAAGCTTCTCATCAGCTGCCACTTAAAGCTCTAAGCTGCCTCTGAATGAAGCCAGAGTCTAGTTTGTCTAAACACATTTTGTAGAAGATGACACCAAGCCATTTCAGGAAATTTTATTCTTTGAGGATCTTTAGTTTGCTATCCTGTTACTGAACTCAGGTTTGGCTTCTTGTCGCTCAAGAATCCAGTTGTGAGAGAGAAGTGTTAGGTAAAAGAAAAGATAGCTTTGTCGAGGAAGCTGGCAATCCTGGGGAGAAGGTGGACTCATATCCCAAAGAACCGACTCCCCAGGTTTTGCTCAGAGATTATGTAGGGAAAAGAGGGGCTACGTGCTGGAGAGGAGGTAATCTTCTATGTTCAGAGATGACTGTCTCAGTCCTGTGGTTCCAAGTAGCTGTCAGCTGGGGGCGCCCTGTAGGGTCCTGCTCGGTTTCAACCCTAAGGAAGAATTAGAATGGTATCCATCTAATGCCTCTAATACCATCTAATAGCTCCATCCCTATTTTTGTATTTCATAACGTCTTTAAAATCTGAGGGAGGAATGTAGGCTTATTGTGCATAAACAGACCCTTTTGTTGCCATTGTTGGATGCTTAATTAAGAGAGGTGACCATTCTCAAAAAGATACCAGGTTATATAGATGTAACAAGATTGGGGTTGTGTCCCTATTGATAATTGTTGAAACTTGGTGATGAATAAATGATGGTTCATTATACAATTTTCTCTACTTTTGTTGATTACAAAAAATTTAAAACCATAAGTTAGCAAAGAAATAATTACTTTGTCAAAACACAATCCAGGACTTCCCTGGTGGCGCAGTGGTTAAGAATCCATCTGCAAATGCAGAAAACACGGGTTCGAGCCCTGGTCCGGGAAGATCCCACATGCCACGGAGCAGCTAAGCCCGTGCACCACAACTACTGAGCCTGCGCTCTAGAGCCACGAGCCACAACTACCGAGCCCGTGAGCCACAACTACTGAAGTCCACATGCCTAGAGCCTGTGCTCCACAACAAGAGAAGCCACCACAAGGAGAAGCCCGTGCACCGAAATGAAGAGGAGCCCCCGCTCGATGCAACTAGAGAAAGTCCACACGCAGCAACAAAGACCCAACACATAAATAAAAATAAATAAATTTATTTTAAAAAAACCCCACAATCCAGCATTTTCCAGGTTCTGGGAAAAGATCTCCAAGAAACGTCTCTTAAAGCAGTATTCCGTTACTAAAGGAAAGGATCTCACGTCAAAAAGACATCTCATCTGTCCATAGGCTACATTGACCAAAATGTGTCTGGAAGCAGAATTAGTAATATAAACTCATGGTTTAATTTTCGCCTCAGTTTATAATGATATTGCTTTCTTTTATGCCCCATAGGTTCGTGTGACTGTGTTTCCCTCAAAGACTGGAGCTCAATATTCAGGAGTACCTTGGTGGATCATCCTAGTGGCTATTCTTGCTGGGATTTTGATGCTTGCTCTATTAGTATTTTTACTATGGAAGGTAAGTCATATCTGGCACTTGAGTTTTGTGATACAAACTTTATTTCAGGTTTTTTAAAAAGTAAATTAACACTGATAGTGTATTTTTTTCATTGCTGCCTTTTCCCAACATTTTACTATGAAATTTTCCAACATACAGCAAACTTGAGAATTATACAATGAACATCTGAATATCTATCTAACATTTTGTATTTAAAGGTATATAGTATTTGTACATTATAAGGAGCTTCTTAAGTGTGTAAATTTTGGTGTTTTTCACATATAATTTAGCACGTTTGGCAAATAACAATTTAAAAAATCTTACCACTATGACCTTTTCTTCATCTAAGATCAAATTCTGAATCTAAGCCAAATTGTTGGGTATCACATTAATCAGAATCTGTATCCCGGTTAATTTCAACTTTCCTAAAGAAATGTTCATGGCAGCAGTTGGGGCTTGTTACAGTTGCAGCTAGATTAGGAATAGGAAAGCATGAAATTAATGAATCCCAGAGTAGTTTTCATAGCCTATATCAAACATAAGGAAGATCCATGTTTAATATAATGTTCTTCATTAGAATTTGGTCCTGCAAATATAATGTAGTATCTTCCGCCTGCTTTCTACCAGTAAATAATCTACATTACAAAAAATGTATGAGATGTTGCATACTTTTGTTGCCAGAGATTATGACCTATAGATTTTGGATTATTCTCAGTGAGTAATGGAGGTTCACAGACCTTTATCAACCTTTGTCAACAATCACAACTTGTAAAAAAAAAAAAAAAAAAAACTCAGTTTGTAATGACTTATTCAGCAGCACAACTTGACATGATGTGAAAAGAGGCTCTTTATGGTCTTTATCCTTTACTCATTAGTCTCACTGCAGAAATACTAATGTTTTGATTACTGTGACATTATGTATGCAGTGTGTTACTTTTCTAAAATGCCAAAAATTCTGGGTTTCCAAACACGTCTGGTCGAGAGGTTAACAGATTATGAAACTCCACCGACAATATCTAGGATCAGACTATCCTTATCTTTTCCTTGGATCCAAGAGTATAATGGACAGGGCTCAGGATATTCTCACTTTCAAATATTGGGCATCTCTTTTTCACTTTATTTTTTCAAGTAACTTCCTCTTGCCAAGATAATTTTCTGAGATAATTTTCCTGTGTCCTCCAGTTGTGTGATTGAAGCTTGGTATCTGCTCATGCCAAGACCCATCCTCCCATGGGATGTTAGCCAGTCCTACCTCTGATGTTTACTTCAGGTAGTAGGTTTGTCTGATGAGCACAGCCAGCCAATATAGGAGATGCTTTGGAAATTATTTTGATATCAAAAACTGAATGCAAGGTTTGATATTTGAGGATGGCCTTCTGCTCTCCAGAAGAGGTCACAAGAACAATCTTTTTCAAAGCAGATCTTATTGGCAGTCTCTAATGAGGGTAAGTTGAGAGTTAAGAAACCCGAGCTATATAATCTTGGACAAATCATTTCACCTCCCTGGGGCACTGGTTTAGCCTTAGCTGCTTAGTAAGTGGGTTGGACTAGATGATCTCTCTCTCCTTTTTTTTTATGTTCTAAAGTATCCGGACTCACAAGTGAACTCTAAAGTAATTAGACAACTTCTACAACAACCCCCCCATGAAAATCATTTTTATTACTTTATGCTTTTCTTTCTGAAACTGAACTGTTTGCTTTTATTTGCTAAAATAATAGACTTTGAGGACCAGAGAGGACTCTGGTTCACTGGCCTTTAAATTGAGTTTTGCACATCCACGTGGGTGCCAAGATGAAGCTACGCAGGTGGGGCTAGGGGCAGTATCCCCACTTCAGCCAGAGCCGTTGTGACTTTATCTGCTTTGAACATAGGGATTCTGCATAGGGTTTTGTTTGAGGGTATAAGAGAAAAGTCCTCCAGCCTGGTCCAGTCACCTTCATTTTGTAAGCAAAGATGCTCACGTCCATGGATGTTAAGAAGGTTGCCAAGTTAGAGGCATAACAAGGACTCTTGGTTTGTGGTTCATTCCTTTTCCCACGATATTTACTAGCACGTGTTACTGAAAGTTGGCTGGGTGTGCTCACTGTATAATAAATGTCAGAAATGAATATCCAGATGAATAGCCTAGATCAACAGCCTGGATCAACGCTGCACAGTAAAACTTTCTGTAATAATGGAGATGTTCTGAAGCTGCACTGTCCATTATGGTAATCACTGGTCACATGTGGCTGTTGAGCACGTGGAATATGGCTAGTGCAACGGAGGTACTGACTTTTAAATTTAATTTAAATCTGAATAGCCTCACGTGGTTAGTAGCTACCACATTGTACAAAGCAGATCAAGATTTGTACTTCGTGAGTTGCCAGGCTAGGCTGCAGAATTTTCCAGGAGGTCAGAAATTGTTCAATCAAGTTATATATCAAAGGGCAGTTCCATGGCCTTATGAACGAGATAAAAGTAAGTAGAAAAAGTTCTCCACGGTTGAATGAGGAAATTGTAGTAGAAAGTGGAATTATACCTTTATACTCATTTAGAGTGACCTAACCTGAGGAGCACAGGTTCCTACCACTTAAGTGTTACATGGTGGTTCAGAATTTGGGAAAATGACAGCTGTCGTTGTTTCATGACAGTGTATTTGAATTTATTTTGTGATTTACCTCCACCAAGGCCCCCAAGCAAATGGCATTTATTCCATAAAATTCACTGCGAAGGGCAGAAAAATATTCACAGAATCTATTTTATTTGGATTTGTGCTAAGCCTTAGAGAATTTATTCTTTACACTTTGAATCAGTAAACTGTAGATGTCAATCTTTTGCCTATTTTTAGACTCCGTATTCCCTGCAAGAAGAAACCACCCAAAGCTGTAATCAGATGTGTATATATTTTCCATTTTAGGATGATTTTGGTCCTTAGGATTGGTTACAAATAGAAAAATCAATCAGCTAATGTCATCCATGTAAATGTTTGACCAGAGACCCATGGTAATAGAGTTGGGTTAATTGCTGTCACCATGCAGTATAGCGCAGGGGCTGATCCCTTTTGGTTGATGCATAGTGGTCTCTCTGTAAACAAGCTGTAAGTAGAAAACAGGTTAAAATCTGAGATTTTCTTTTGTTTAGCTTTTATACACAAAACTGTTAACACTGACTAAATACCTTGCTTCCTTATAGTGTGGTTTCTTCAAGAGAAATAAGAAAGCTCATTATGATGCCACATATCACAAGGCTGAGATCCATGCTCAGCCGTCTGATAAAGAGAGGCTTACTTCTGATGCGTAGTATTGATCTACTTCTGTAATTGGTAATTGATCAATGTTTTTTAATTGCTAGCTGTGGGACCCGCTATGGTTGTGGTGGCTAACTTTAAAAGCAACAGCTTGCTGTGTGTGTCCCATTAACAGATGTTTCCAAATGTCCACACTGGCTTGCCTTGCTTGGATTTATTTCATTTATTTCACTTGAAAGCTTACAGTTTTTAAAAAATGCACAAAGCATCTTTCATTGCAGGTGAGTAATTTTGTGGTGTTGTTTTTCTTATTAAACATTACCCACAGCAATGAAGAAAACGGCAACCTATGTACACAAAAAAGGAGGCTTTAGACCTCCACAGTAGCCCAGTTTGCCATGTGTTGTTAATCCAGTATGTAGCATCTCACTTGGAATTTCAAAGATGTATAAGAAATCATCCCAGATTTCTTGTCCATTTTGGAATTTCCCACAGATAGAAGCTTGTGTTGACTGCCTCATTAACCTATTGCATGTTGGAAACATTGCGTTTCTCTTGAAGAGAAGCCTTTCTCACTGTCATCTTTTTGATCTCCTTGCTATGAAGTGATGGGGGAAGGCTTGGAATGCTTTTATTGTTGCTCAGAAATTGTTTTATGCGAGCTAAGCATGCAACTTCCTTTCCCTGCATATCTACCATGGGTCAAAGACCATTGCAACAAACTCTAACTATTGGCGTGATGGACATTATGGTCAACTTCAGAAGATGATTCTTTGCCACATGGCCTTCAATATACAAAATTCTAATATAAAAATGCTCTGGACAGTTTATTTCAGAACGTTGTAATGGAGTTTGACCTTGTTCCTTGTTCCTAGAGATTTTTTTCAACCTTGGGTCTCAGTTGATTTTAAGTTTGTATTTGGCTTTTCTTATTTGTAAATCCACGGAAATGGGAATGGCAGAGATTCCTTTTTCCATTTCTGTGGGCATGAGAGGGTAGAATTACCCCTATAATCCCTTTCCATGGCACTGTCAACGATGAATCCCAATTCCATTTCAGTTTTCTGTATCACCCTTGATTTCTTCTTTGTTTAAATGGGGAAGAGCCACATACTGCAACAGATAGTTGTTTTGGCTTTTTTGCAGAAAATAGAAAAGGCCTTAGAACAAAACTTCTTGGTCCATTTTTCCCATTGACTCAGTGATAACTTCGTACATGATTTCATTTTGTCCCATGCCATTCTTATAACTTAACATCATTCAAAACAAATGTTCTGTTCCTGTTGATGTCACATAGTAAACACATTAACCAACCATTCTAAGTATCTTCCTCATCCACCTTTTATCTGCATTTTTAAATTAAAAACACATCTTTTTAAAAAATACATATATATTTTATTCACTTAAAAAATTCAATCTGATTTTTAAATTTCCAGATATGTTCTCAATAAAAATCTACTTTGGATCAGATTGAATATTTTTTAAAGATCAATAAAATATATATTCATTAATAATTTAAATGTAAAGGTTGTCTTTTCGCCAAAAAAAAAGAAATTAGGGGATGCTCTGAAATTCAGTCAAGTGATAGTTTCCTCAAATTCCTTGCAGTACATAAATGCTTTTATTGCAGGACACAGTTACTACATGATTTATTAATGAAACAGCTTAGTTTGGAAGCTTTGTTTGGAAATCCAGGCAATATAAATTACCTTCTAGCTATTGAGAGATAAGTACTGGAGCCTTGGAGGAGAGATTTCTTAAATTGACCCACTTCAAGTAGTAATTTATAAAATATTTGTGACCTGATTTCCATTTTGTTAGTGGAAGAGGGCATGAAATAATCTTTGGTGTACGGCCTTGGGAAAAAAATGTGTTCTTGAAACTAACATGATGTTCTAATAATCTGAAAATTAGATCTTTTACGTACAGTATTGCGATTATAAAAAATGGAAGCACTGTTTCATAAGCTCTTCAACTGTTAGAGGCAACTAACATTGTTGTAAGATGGAAGGACAAGATGGAAAAAGGGACTTTTCTTCCAATTTTACAGCTGTTCTCTTCCGTTTATCCCCACCGGCTGTTATCATTTCTTTTTGACCTATTGGTTCCTTCTTAAAAGAAAACCATGTGTTTTATTCTTTGTCCAAGTCCAAAGTTAGGCATAGGTGAACAGAAAGCTTAGACATTGCCATCTAGTGGACTTGCTCTTGTTGGAATTATTTAATTTGTTTCTGTGTCTTTCTCCCCTGCCTCCAGTGTGGATTCTTTAAACGCTCTAGGTACGACGATAGTGTTCCCCGATACCATGCTGTAAGGATCCGGAAAGAGGAGCGAGAGATCCAAGATGAAAAGTATAATGATAACCTTGAAAAAAAACAGTGGATCACAAGGTGGAATGAAAATGAAAGCTACTCCTAGGGGGGCCAAAAAAGCTTCACAGTACCCAAACTGCTTTTTGTTTTCCCCAACCCAGAAATTCAGATGGATTGAAAAGCCTGTTCAATACCTGAAAACAGATTTCAGACAGACTACACACAGTACAAGCCTACAGTTTTAACTGTGGACACTGTTATGTAGCCTGAGGCTCCTGTTTTGCACGGCCAATTTGAAGGCTGTTGGAATGGATTTTTCTTTAACTGCCTTAATTTAATGTTCCGGGTTGCCTTTGTTTTTGGTGTGACTGACTTACCTGTGCTGGGGAAGGACCTGCCACATCCTCTTGATGGTATAGCTGGAAGAAGCCACCACAACCACTGCACCAACAGAGTGACTGTCCTGACCTCGGCACCACCTCTGCAAACGTGCTTCTCGCAGGACCAGAGAACCTGCAAGTCAACTGTCCTGTGTTACAAGACTATGCCGTCAGGGTAGCTGGGTTCAGTTTAAAGTGCTCCCATAAATTAAGTGTGCAATAGAAGGTGATGCTGCCATCCTGCCATGTTTTTCCATTTCCTAGATGTGTGAATACCTGCTCACACCAAATACACAGAGGTTTAATTCCCCTTTCACTAAAACACACAGGCATAACAGATTTGAATGCTAGTTATACTTATTTGTATATGGTATTTATTTTTCTTTTTTACAAACCATTTTGTTATTGACTAACAGGCCAAAGATTCTCCAGTTTACCCTTCAGGTTGGATTAAGCAATCAGAATTAGAACACGAGAGGTCGTTGGTTGGACCTAAATTATTGACTGCCTAAAGAAAACAGTAATTCTTTATAAATGTATCAGAGTTGTTATACTTTACAGATAAGTTTAAGTTATTAAAACATCTCCCTTCATGGCAGCCCTTACCCCCTCCCTCCAGACCCAAAACATTTAAGAAATAGGATTTAACTGTAAGATGTTTAATTCTTAAAGACAGCAGATATTTTTTAGTTTAGAGCTCTGTGTGATATTTCTGAATTTCATGCTATAACTTTCAGGAACTCTTGGAAATGATGGGATTGTGTGTTGGACTTTAGTGCAGTTTAGTCACTGCTGAAAATACTGTATATTCAGGACTTGAAAGAAGCGGTGAGTACCTAGGGTAGACCCAAACCGATCCAGCGTAAGACTACTGAATACTTGATACCAAAAGTCAGAACATTGTGGCTTTGACATTTTTAAATGTTATTGGAAGCATTTAATCAGTGAGTTGATGTTCTGTTTTTTGCTTTGTTTCCTCTCCTGTCTGCATCCCCCAAAAGACTTTGACTACTCTAAAAAAGAACTTAAAATTGTTTAATTTTAAAGATGAAGGGGAGGGAGGAGGAAGATATTATTATATAATACATTCAATAGAGGTTGAATAGATACGAAAACTAAATTTTAAAAAATCACTGTACTTCAAAATGTTAAGTTATATGGGGCGCAACAGCAAACAGGTGCTAATTTGTTTGGCTATAGTGTAAGCAGCATCTCAGAATCTTTTAAAAGAACAAAATACAGCTACGTGTGCCATTGTTGCTTTGTAGTTTTAATTTTTTTTTTCTTTTCAGAAATGTTATGCCCTTAAGATACTAGTTGTACTTTGGAATTTTCAAAACAAAAATAGTTATATAAGTGATATTTTGTTTACAAAGATTTCTCTAAAACCGGTCATAACAGTGTTTAAAATCTCAGTTTCTTGCTTAGGTAACTTGCAACCTAGTGCACTGGCGTATAGGTTGCTCAGAAGCTGATATTTTGAAAGTGTTTATAGACCTTTGTTATAAAAATGAATGTCCTAAAAGGTGGGGGGGGGGGTACAAGGGTGGTTCAACAACAAAAGCAGCAAGAATGTAGTGGTGTTTAAATTTATAGTTGTTAAAAATGTCATCTCAAGTCAAGTCACTGGTCTGTTTGCATTTGATACATTTTTATACTAACTAGCATTGTGAAATTATTTCATGATTAGAAAAATACCTGTGGATATTTGTATAAAAGTGTGAAATAAATTTTTTTATGAAAGTGTTCATTGCTTAGTAACAGCATTGTATATGTGAAATTATAAATAATGTGAATTGCCTTTCTTTTTATTTCATCAAACTAAACTGTAAAGTTTTTCGTGTTTTTATTTATATGGGACACTAAGAATAATCTCACATCAGCCAAAGATATTAGTGCCCCCCCCAAAATGCAATGTAAATGTGATTGATGGGGGTTTTTCCCCCCCTTTTGGCTCTACTGTTCAGTTGAGGATATTTTCAAAAGAAAATGATCTTAAAGGTGGTTTGTTCAAGATACCTACAAATTGGGAGATGTCTGTATGTGTTGATTCATTTGCTTCAAAGGCTTATGATGCGTCATTTAGCAATGATACCATGGCATGAAGCGAAAAGTTCTTATGGCTAAGTTGCTTTCTTCTTAGAACACACTTTGGATGTGAGAGCAGGCCAGCTGTGACATGACTCATCGTACTGGTCACCAAGGACTGATTTGGCAGAATTGACAGGTCAGAAAATATTTTCTTCACCAATGGATTTCGTTTAAATTTAAGCAATTTTATGAAACTTCTCTAGCTGGATTATCACAATTTAATAAATATAAGGTATGTATAGAGTGCCCAGACAATACAGCATGCCCTGGCCTGAATACATTTCCAATCTAAAATGTATTATATGCCCAGGCTCTTAGGTAATAGTTTTCCATTGTACCTGGTGTAACGTGTTAAGTCTTAGCTTTCTTAGTTCTTGGAAGATCAGACAGATGTTATCACCCAAAGAAATGAGTGATTGGCACTTTTTAATGATAGGCCAGTGGCTGTGACCCTTGATTAGCCACAGTCCTATGGGTGTACCCGGTTTAAATCACTGCAATAATGTATAATCAACATAACTGTTAAGAGTGTCAGTGACTGTGGTCTGGCTAGGGCTGTGGCATACATGCTCTTGGCTGGAGGTCACTGGCAGTGCTTTATATGACTCCTGTGATTCTATTCGCTTCTCCCCCTCTCATAAAATACAGGGACGCCTAGGAGTGATAGTGGTATTATTACAGGGGATCCTTGGACCCGTCTGCAAACACCGACGTGTCACTGCCACAACCTCGCAGTGCGTCACGCACAGTCATGGCTTATGTTATGCCCTTGTGGTTCAGAATATTCTAGAATGTGGGGTAGATGTCGGTGGGGAATGCTTTAAGTTGTCCAGACCAGGGAAGTAAGGATAAGTTCTAGCCTTCTACCCTAAATGAAAACATCTTAATAAGAAGCTCATCTCTAGTACCCTAGCCCACAGAAGGACAATGTGGGAAGACAGGCTGGGACTGACGGACTGTTTTGTTTTAAAGGAGGAAAGAGTGGAATGCTGTAGGTGGCTGGCTTCCACATAAGTACATCCCTAGAGCTGAGAAAACAGGAATGTGGAAGGGTTGTTTGATCAGCTTGGGTAGCATGAAGTAAATGATTAAAGGCAGTTCCTTGAGACCAAAGGATGGGTGGTCCATCCTTTGGTTGGACTTCCGTGGTCCAACCACGTGCACTGAGCTTCAAAGAGATGGAGAAAATGAACTGAAGAACGATTTCAGAAGAGTGGCTATTGCAGAGAAGCTAGTGGGCATCTGTTCCTCCACTAGTTCCTGATTATGGTCAAATGGCAAGTAACAGTTTTCTTTCTCTTGTACCTTAAAAAACAGGTTTTGCTGACTCTAACCCAGCTGTTAGATTGTGAGAGTGCTGTGTGCTAGTGGCTGAGGCCAGGTCTGCAGAGGTGTCACCAAGAGACCCATCTAGGAGGGAAGTGTTATAAAGGGATTCCTGGTTAAATCCTCTATGGGTAAGTGAACTGTAAAACACAAGTCAGAGGGAGAAAACTTGTCTAGCACAGTGCAAGGTAGACCAGGCACCACAGAGGGAAAAGCTAACCAGGTAATGGTCGATGGCTATACTGGTATGAAGGAAAACAAGTGCGATTTTTGTAGCAGTCAGCAAAGCTTAAGTGCCTCAATCTCTTTGCCTTGACCCTGGAACCATCTCTCTGTCAGGCTGCCTGTGCCGGGGTCATGGAAATAAGCAGAGACATATCGTATTAGCAGAGATTAGATAATATTTCTCACACACTATTCATCCTTCGAGAACATCCCCAAGAAATCTCAAACTACAGGGACACAGTGTGCTTCTTTTACTATCTCGAAGCCTAGCAGATAAGTATTCAGTTCAACAATAACCAGTAGATAGATTTAAGTGAGATTTAAGATTCTGTTATTGTCACTGTAACAGATCCTGTGATTGTAATATGGAGATGGTTAGGCGTGGTTTCATCATTTTTTTCCCAATTAGAAATAAAATTTCTAGGATGGTACTAGGCTCTGGGGATACACATACAAATAAGACATGGGCTCTGACCTTTTATTGGAAGCTCATCTAAAATAACAGATGGTACTGACGAACACAGGTAAATTTACATAAGTAGCAGATTAAAAATCTTGCATCAAGGTATGAACGGTTGACACATAAGGTCAGTACCTGGTCCTGCGTGGGTAGAACTTGCCTCCAGAACAAACCCCATTCCTGGAAAATTGGAAGTAGTCATTCTCAATCTGGGCTGCCTATTTGAATTCCTAAGAAACATTTTTTAAAAGTCCCAGTGCCCAGACCTCATGTTAGACTGACTTTATCAGAATCTCTGAGGGTGGGACCCCAGGCATTAGTGCTATTTAAGGCTCCCCAGGTGACACAAAGTGTAGCTCAGGTTGAGAGCTGCTATAGAGGTCGTTGGACGGCCTGAATATTTACGGCAAGGGGTCCGCCCTCTGTGTGGAAATGCCTTATCTCTGTGTGTGATGCTTCCAAGTAATGAGAGCTTGGAAGCTAGAGGCATATTTGCCATAAAGTAGGAGGCGATTGAACAAGAGTGAGGTTGCAGTCAGACTGCCAGGGTATGAATTAGCTTCCCCTCTTAGAAATATAACCCCGGTGAGTGACTGACCTGTCTGTGCCCCAGTTTCTCCATTTGTAAAGTAAGATTGATTTTAGTACCTATCTCGTGGATTTTTATAAGGAATAAATGAGATGATCAGAAAGTGCTCACTAAATGTTAGCTTTTTTGTGTGTGTGTGGTACGCGGGCCTCTCACTGTTGTGGCCTCTCCCGTTGCGGAGCACAGGCTCCGGACGCGCGGGCTCAGAGGCCATGGTTCACGGGCCCAGCCGCTCCGCGGCATGTGGAATCTTCCCGGACCGAGGCACGAACCCGTGTCCCCTGCATCGGCAGGCGGACTCTCAACCACTGCGCCACCAGAGAAGCCCAAATGTTAGCTATTTTTATAATCACACTTGTTACGTAGATTCATAAAATGTTAAAATAGGAAGGAAGCACGGAAATCTAGTTCTACTTCCTCATTTTACAGATGGGGAAACATAGTTTAACTGTCGCTGACCTTTCGTTTCCTCACTCTTCAAGGTCTATCATACCCTGTGATTTACCTGTTACAGCTATAATCTGCAAGTCCAAGTACCCGTAACTAACTAAAAAATACTGGGAGCCTAACTCTTAAACTGCTTATCAACATAGGTCATTTTGTACAACGAGAGTGACCTTACTTCTGTGTTCAATTGTTTCAGGCCCTTAATACAATGACCAGAATGCGGGTTGGGGTGGGAGCATGCGCACAAAGTCAGTCTGTAGGCATCTTGAAATTGCTATGTACTGATTCTTCTTGATTTTTTCTGAAGTGGAAGAGTGTAATAAGAAAGGATTATTTTTTTTTGAACCCTTCCTCAGTTCTTCACCCACACTATTGATTCTTTGGTTTCCTGTAATGGGAAGGCATGTTGTAGCTTTGTTGCTTATACCTTTACTGCTATGCAGAAGAGGATGTGCTCACAGAGCCCATCTCGTGCTTGAGTTACATCACTTACATTAGACCAAGTCTGTCATTGGAAGGACAGTTGGAACAACTCCCATTTCTCCCTCGCACATGTCACAATGCATCGACTGAAAGACCTTGTTAAAGTCCAAAAAAAAAAAAACAAGGCACTTTTCCCTAGGAAAACTGGGGGTCTGTTTGATTCTATGGTGTCATCAAATTGCTGATGGAACAACTTCTAGGGCGCTTACCAAACTGAGAAAGCCACCCTGGTTAGGAAGTCTTAAATCAACAAAGTGGTTAAGAGCCCTCCTCATCACACTTTCACATGCCTGAGAATCACCTAGGGATCTTAAGATGCAGGTGCTGCTTCAGACAGCCTGGAAAAGAGCCTGAGAGTCAACATTTCTAACGAGCTCCAGGTGCTGCAATGCCGTTGGTCCACGGATTACACGTTGGGCAGCAAGGGTCTATGGAGTCGACCTTCATTCAAGGTTCAGGTTACTTCTCTGCCACTTCCTACTTGTGTGACCTTGGGCAAGTTTACTTACCCCTAATGGTTTAATTTCCTCATCTATAAAACGGTATATGGAGTACACAGTATTATAACCTAGGAGGCCTCTAGGAAATAGACACCAGTCTACTCACTTTATACAATTTCCAACCCCCTAACATCCTCAGACTTGTGGATAAAGAGCAATCAGGGCACATTTTAGTATTTGTTATATGTGAGTCTATAGCTTTCACTGGCTTGACAGGATAGATAACATTCGTTTTAGGCTACTCTTATGGGTCATGCCTTCAAGACACCTGCCCTGCTAGAAGCAAAATCCCATTACAGTGAATCCCATTACAGCGGAATGGGGAGCAATCCGCCAGTTCTGGTGGCTGACCCACAGAAGCAGTGATATGTTGGTCTGGTTATAGTGACTTCTCTAAATCAGTAACAAAACAAAAAGACTGAAGTAAGGGTCAGGCTAACTCTAAGAGCTAAGTTTTTGAATTTGACATTTCCTTTCTCAAGCAGCAACAGTTCTTCAGTTTCCCTTTGCCTGTTGCCACCACAAACAACCCAACTACTCCTGCCAGAAAACAAATGAATAAGATGCCTAAGACCATTGTGGTAGATACCTGTGGATTGGCTTGCCCAACCTCTATTCCACCCTTCTTCTAGTTAGAAGGGCTGGAAAGCTAAAAATACTTTTCCAGACTCCCTTACAGCTAGGGATTTTGCACGTGAATTAGAGTCTATGAATTATATTCCTTCATCTGAGATCTGCAAGGTGGACTCAGTGGGTGTTTCTACAGGCAGACACGGTTGTGGAGGTTCAGTGTTGAGTGTCTTCTAGCTTTAAGTATCAGAAAGGATTGACTGGTGGTGGTCTCTTTTCTGCTGTTTTTGACCGTGGATTGCAGCTACAAGTATTTGTCTTCTCCTCAATTTCCAGAAATCCCCAGATGGGTCACTGTTCTAGAAATTATCCTCAGAGGCCCAGGCTAGAGCCTACTTTAGTCTATTTTGTATACATGTAATTTCCTGAATTAATTCCCTTCATGCCAGCAATATCTAGAATGATTTCTATTTTTATGCCCTGAATTCCGACTGATATGGTCACTCACCCAAAGAAAATGGTAAAAGATCTAGGAAATTAAAAGAAAATACATAGAGGGGATGTAACTGCCTTCTTCTAGCTAATGCTGGATTCAAAATACTTTTATTGCTTTTAAGATCAACCTGATTCTCCAAGATATACGTCACATCAAGGTGAATCTTGTTTCTTTTTTCTCAATCTCCTCTAAAAGAGGGTAGAAATGTGTATGCACATTATCTGACCTAAATAATCTGGAAATGAAGGGAATAAAAATAGAGAAAAAAATCATTATTCTGTGAGAGAATGTCACATTTCATGGATTGAATGTCTCCATTAAATCGCAGTGTTTCATAAGAAAACACAATACCAGTCTGCAGAACATGGAAATAATGTGTTGTTTCTTTATCTGCCCAGCATCCCTTCAGATGAAAGAATCTGCTGTTTCCCTTTCTTCTAATTCAGTCCCTGATGTTGGATAGGTATAGGTGTGTGTGTACCACCACCTCTCCACACCTACTTCCAGTTTCCAGGGCTGGAAACATGGCCCCAGCCTGGCCAGAGTCAATCCTAGTGTTTTTCTAGAGCAATGAGGGGTGCTCACTACTGAGCTTTTGCCCATCAGGGACTAAAGCCTGCTGCTACTCTGTCCATCTCTAAAATAATGCAGGGAGTCAGCCTTGGGAAGCTTCACAAGAAACCCAACACCAAGAATAGCAGAGCTGAAATATGGGAGGAAGAAAGAGGAGGAGAAGGGCAGGACACACTGATGCTTTGGATGTACCACTCGAAGAGTTTTTCAGTGACTTGAGAAAAAAATGGTCTTTTATTTAAGGAAGTTTGAACTAGGTTTTCTGTACTTGAGTCTGCAAGAGTCCTGCTTAATACAAAGTAAAATCCGTCAACCCTAACGCATCTCTAGAAGGATTATCAAAAGAAGACGTGGTTATTCTGAATTTCCTTTCCTTAGATGGTTTATCCGGTGAGCTTCTCCCACCTTTCCCTTTACCTTCAAGCACACTATACCTCCTGCTTCACACACACACAAAATGCAAATTATTGTATAAGGATTTTCTCAATTTCCTGACTAGATTTGAGCCCTGGTCTGATTAAACACACAGTGTTCTCTCCACTAGGCTATACGGCCTCAGCATTCTCTGTTAAAATAACTGCTTCATTGGTTAGTTCCTATGCCACAGAAAGAGAAATGGCTGTAATCATTAGTAAGAGTGAGCAACTTAGCCAAGGTTACACATTAGAAAGTGGTGGAGCCTTGATTCCAGCCCAGGTCTGCCCATATCAATGCCACACATTTCTTAAACATACTGATAACGCATCCCAATCAAAGACGTGTCCCTCCTCCCATCTAAGGCAATGCTTCCAGTCCTCCAGGACCCTATTCAGGCACTTAAGCTCTCCCTCTTCTTTATATCCAGCTTGCTTCATAAGTTCCTCACCTCCAGCAGTTAGACATACTCAAGACTTTCCCATTGTAAAATATATAAATAAACCAACTCCACAGTGGTCCTTCCCAATGACTGTATTTATTTACAAGTAGAGTTATTATTTATAAGTAGAGTTATCATCTCTACTTCCTCATCACTGTTCTTATGAAGCCACTTGTTCCAAAGCCACCACCAACTTTTTGGTTATTAAGTCTAAAGCATACTTCTCAGTTCTCATTTTACTTGACTGCTGGAGAATATTTAACAATATCGAACGCTCCCTTATTTTTGAAAGCGCTTTTTCTTTGGCTTCCACTGTTGTCGTGCCTTAAATATTTTTGCTGTGAGGGATTGTCTCTGGCTTCCTGTACCCTCCCCAGGTTATCTCAATTCCAATTACCAGTTGCATTAGAGACAGTTTGTCTCCTGATATTCCTCCTAGTAAGAATTTTAAAAGGTCGCCAATGACAATGCTTTCTTATCCCTTAAAATTTTATCTTAGTAACAGCTCTAGATACATTTAGACAGATTTTAATCATATTCCTTGTACATATAATAATAGGAAAAAGTAAGTGAAATAAATTGATTCTCCAAGAACTTCTTTATATTATAACCTTCTTTATAATATAACCTTTATTATAACCTTGTAACCTTTATAATATAACCTTCTTTATATTAACCTTTAGCTCAGAATAATGTCTTTTCCAAAAAATAGTATTGTGATGCAGCATTTGTTTTTGGTTTTTTTTTTGCGGTACGCGGGCCTCTCACTGTTGTGGCCTCTCCCGTCGCGGAGCACAGGCTCCGGACGCGCAGGCTCAGCGGCCATGGCTCACGGGCCCAGCCGCTCCGCGGCATGTGGGATCTTCCCGGACCGGGGCACGAACCTGTGTCCCCTGCATCGGCAGGCGGACTCTCAACCACTGCGCCACCAGGGAAGCCCTGCAGCATTTCTTAAGAGGGCGCTTCACTCTTCAGGATTTTCTTCCAGACAGCTGATACCCAGTCTGCAAATTTTGATGATCAAAAACATAGGCAATGTCAACACCTGTTCTGATGGGAATTGTAAGACCTTATTGATTTGTGAAGTGTTAAAATGTGAAAAAAAAAAATTCTAAGTATCAGTGAAATATGGCAACTCACATTGTTCTGAAGAGGACATGGCTGTAGATCCAGGCTTTTTACAGAATCTTAAGTTATAGTTTCCTGACAGACAGTGGGGGCACCTCCACAGGCAGAACAAATGGAAAAGGACCTTTTGAAAAAGCCTTTCAGTTGCTCTCCTGAGAGTGGAGGAGGGGGCTGGACAGGACAGTGTCCAGGAAGCAAAAGACTCGCGCCTCGGCCTTAACTCTGCCTTGCCCGCGGTTATTTGCAAGTTGAGGTGATGACCGTAGCCAGCTATGTGTTTTGAGGGAATCATAGCAATCATAATCCAAAGTCTCACCTAATGACTTTTTCACTGAATTACGAATGAATGAAGGCCAACAAGCTTAGGGATTTTCTGTTTTGTTTCTTGCAGTAGCAATGATTGGTTTTTTTGAGGCTCATGGTGGAAGGAGTCACATGAACATCTTTTTTTTTTTTTTTTAGGGCCTCTGAAAGTCCTCTCAGCCTCCATACAACACACACACACACACACACACACACACACACACACACACTAGCTTATTATTGTTATAGCCTGTAGCACTCTCTGAGATAATCTTATATATTTATTCTCTCTTTCCCTTATCATGGAAGCCCCATGACAGCAGGGACCTGGATGTCTTGTACAATGCTGTATCCCAGAACTTAAACTAGCTCCTGCCCAGGACACAGCATGTCTAAAGAAACATTTACAGAATGAGTGAACCCCAGAACTAGGCAGCTAGAAACCTAAGAAGGAAAGAAATGAAAGAAATAAAGGGAAATTGGTGGTGAAACTAGAAATTTGGACGCCCTCCCCCCCCAACAAAATTTTAAAGAGAACAACTTGAACTGTGCTGATGGCATATATAATTCAGACATCAGCAGACTTCTTGCCCCCAGAATTAGCTCAAATGGCAAATTCCAGTTTGTCCAGGTCCAGAGTTCTGTCAGGTCTGTAAACTCTTAGGGGTTTTCGACCTCAGAGTCCCCTTCAACCCGACTACTGCTTAGGCTCCTCAAGTGCAAATGCTGCCCCCAATTCTCATGCAAAATTCACCCCTTTCACCAATTTGCACAAAGGCACAAAAGACCCAGTCTCAACCATCTTTTTCTTTTTCTAGTGAGCTTTACTGAGGGTTCAGGGAGCGCTCTCATTGTGAAACAGCCTTTGCAAATGCCACCTCCCCTCCTCCTGAGCTCTGCAGAGTGGATTCCTCTCCTAGCTTCCTGCAGGGCTGTTCTGTTACTCGTTCCCTGGGGATCTCCCTCTCAACTCCAGCAGCATATCAAATACCTACGCCAGATAAATACGGGGATTTCTCTAAAACAAGTCCTGGTGAACAGGATGGCCTCCACATCACTGCACAGGTAATCACTTGAATGACGGTCCTTCTTAAAGAAAGAAGGCAAATATAGGTAGGGAAAAATCATGCCTCAGTGAAATACCATGCATTAATCAGAGCACAACTTCTTAGGGTGTCTGATTCTGACTCACTGCCTTTGAGCTATTTATAACTATGTAAATTGTAGGTAACTGATAATGCAAATAATTCTTGCCTATATCCATGCAAATAACGTTCTGTCTGGTGGAGGTGGAGGTGGAGGGTTCCGGCCTCCTAAGGGGAAAAGCCAGTTTTACAGCCCTTTACAAATTCGTTTCTGTAATCCTATTTTTTGGCTTCTCCTTTGAACTGGTTGTAATACTTTTTCTGATTCCCTCATTTAATGAATGTGTTAATTAAAATTTGGGTGTGTTCATTTTATTTTTTCAGCTTTATTGAAGTATAATTGATAAAATCATAAGATGTTAAACGTACACAATGTGATGATTTGTTCATTTTGTAGTTGCATGAAAGTCATGCTTTTTATCTTTTGTTTGAAAGTTACCTTTGTAAAGCATCAGGGTTCTGGGACAGGAAATGGTAGTGTACCCAAAGGGGAAACAGAAGAGTGTGTGAAGGGACTCTTTACAGAGGTGTGGGCAGAGTAAAGAGACAGGGATCGTGAAGCACCCCCAATTAACAGGAGAAGGAAACTGGTACCACCTCTAGGGCTCACTGGGCATGGGGAGGGAGCTGTGGCCACACTTAAGAGGGACGCAAATAATGGCCCAGCAGGAAGGGGCAGGAGAATAAATAGTCATAACTTTCCTCTTGTCCTCTGAGCCCCATGAAGCCAGAGGGTAAAGGAGACAGGGTGAACATAGTCCAGCTTGTTTCCATGATTTTCAGTCAAATCAGTCCAACAAGAATCATAAAATCTCAGTGAATTTAGAGAATCCCGCCCAAGTCTGCTATAAAGGTTTTTATAGAGCCTTACATTACAGTTATACTTTATATGTACATAGTTAAATAACATAGCCCTTTGGTAAAAGTTCGTAAAAGAGATACCATCCTTTGATCACTTTCTACCTTTGATCCCGTATCTTACAGTCTTATGCTTATATTGCTCCCTCTAAAATATTTTTACTATAGTCTTAACAACCGTCATGTTAACAGATACCTGAAAAAAATCTAATGTTCTCTCCAGTTTCTGGACCCTAAGCCTCTGACCAAGAAGTGAAAAGTTGATGTAATTTTAAATCTATTTTTATATACTCATTCTCTGTATATTGGGTGGAAGCTTGGTGAATATACTTTGGAGAAAAGAAAAGCTGGATTGGTTTCTGGGTGAAAGAACCTTGATATGATAAATCTCAAGCTTTCTGCCCGGCCTTTGTGCTTTCACACAGTTAACGTTCAGCTGAGCACCTCGACATGCTCGGGTGGAAAACAGCACAGTTGCAAATCAGGGCTGAGGAAGCTGAATAAAACTGTGCATGATAGTGTGAGAAGAATTTAGAGCTCAAGGAGTGATCTGGAAGGAAGGGGAGAAGGAGGACGGCAAAACGACTGGAGGCTGCAGCAGAATCACAGAGTAGTTGAGGGACTATTTTAAGGATGGCTAATATTCCATTGTAAATTGTTTTCTACCAAATCTTTGGTAAAGTTGGCTTCATGCAAAACATGTATGTGAGTGGTTCTGATCAAACCGTAATAAGGAAATAACTTTAAAAAACCACCAGTAATGATAAAAAAAAAAAAATAGAGGGCATTTGAGTGTTTAGTATGTCCTGGGCATTCTGCTAACACAGATGGCTAAACTATCTATGTTACAGTCACCCCCAGTGAGACAGATATTATACCCCCTTTTTAGGTAAGGAGGCTGAGGCTCAGAGAGGTTAAGTAACTCACCCAAGGCCACATAGCCAGTTCACGAAAGAGCCAGGATTTGACACCAGAATCCAGTCTCTTTTCATAGCACCACATTGCTTCCTAATCATCCTCCCCACAGTGTCCTTAGAAAGCTGTCCTCCAGACTCTAACAGTCATTGACAAGAACCCCCTCCTCCTCTAAGGTTGCCCATTTCACAGTCAAAGGGCTGTAACCAAAGTTTTTCCATGTGTGAGTCAGATCTGTCTCCCTACAGTTTCCACCCACAAGTCTTCCATCTGCTTCCTGGGCCACTCAGAACAAACCTAATCTTTCTTTTACGGAGCAGGCTAATATTTGAAGACAACGTGTAAAATTCTTCTACCATGTTGGACTTTGCATTATATGCTTTGTAAAAGCAGGCATATGTGAAAGGGATCCTATCTGAATTGCACATGGCTTTATTCCCAGCCACCTAGGACATGACCTGGTACCTAGGCATTCAACAAATATTCATAGAATGGATGAAGGAAGGCCACATTTGGAGGGTACAGAGTATGGCTGATGGGGCAGCAAACATATGAAAGAGATACCACCCTCTGATTACTTTCTCTACATATCTCATACTCATGTTCATACTGCTTCCTCTAAGATATTGTCACCAAAATCATAACAACCACCATTTTAACAGATACCTGAAAGAATTATTAGAGGCACCACTTTGGGAAAATATGTTTCCTGCTTCCACCCCATCCCCTCAACTGCCTACACATGTTTCCAGGTGGTCAATGTTCTCCCTCAAGCTAAACCTGTGGGATAATGAAAGCAAGGGCAGTCAACAGATCCCTTAAACTATAACTTGCTTAATCATATGTAACCTGCCTTCACTGATCAAACCTGCCTTAACTGTTCCTACAAATTGCACACCCTTCGAGCTTCACATAGCTTAGACAATACATCACAAGACTCCTTTAACCGCCCCCTGTAGGTAACACCTCTGACGTATGGATCACTATAGTAACGGTTTCAAAAGCTGTTTTTCAGGAACATGGAGCTAGTCTTGCCCAGTTCATATTGGTCGAGACTGCCAACTATTCAACTGGGCCTTCTGCAGTGTTGGATAGATGACCTTTTGACATCAGAAGGCCAAAACACTCCACCCTCAGATCACACTAACCCCTCCATTTTCTGAACAAGCATCCCATGAAAAAGCACGTAGCTCAGTTGCGCATGCGCAGAACACAGGTTTCTTCACCGCCTTACCTCCATTCATCTTTCCCCAGGCCTCAGACCACCCTACTTATTTTTTTTTTTTTTTTGCGGTACGTGGACCTCTCACCGCTGTGGCCTCTCCCGTTGCGGAGCACAGGCTCCGGACGCGCAGGCTCAGCGGCCATGGCTCACGGGCCCAGCCACTCCGCGGCATGTGGGATATTCCCGGACCGAGGCACGAACTCGTGTCCCCTGCATCGGCAGGCGGACTGTCAACCACTGCACCACCAGGGAAGACCCATTCTTTTTTTAAAAATAAATTTATTTATTTATTTATGGCTGCGTTGGGTCTTTGTTACTGCGTACGGGCTTTCTCTAGTTGTGGAGAGTGGGGGCTATTCTTCGTTGCGGTGCATGGGCTCGTTGCGGTGGCTTTTCTCGATGCACAGCATGGGCTCTAGGCGCACTGGCTTCGGTAGTTGTGGCTCGTGGGCTCTAGAGCACAGACTCAGTAGTTGTGGCGCACGGGCTTAGTTGCTCCGCGGCATGTGGGATCTTCCCGGACCAGGGATTGAACCCGTGACCCCTGCATTGGCAGGCGGATTCTTAACCACTGTGCCACCAGGGAAGTCCTCATCTCATTCTTTATACATATACTTTTATACAACTCAAGAACTGACCATATGGAGAAATGAATTATTCTATACCAGTAACTGCTGGATATATATACACATATATACGTATATATGTGTATCTATACATATAAACTTTTTATTGTATAATAAATTATACAATAAAATTGATAAACTACACACCCATGGAAAAGTACTTTTGTTGCATCTAGGACATTATAAAGCACTGTGGTTCGATAATATGGGGAAGTAGCAGTGGAGAGAAGGGACAGTGGTAATTTTCACTGTGACTCAGCCTTTGCAACTCTAAGGGATTGAATCAAAATTAGAAATTCTCTAGTCTTATATTACATTTAGTCTTATATTTAGAAACCTGGAAAGGATGGGGCAACCAAACTGTGACGCTAAGAGGACAGAGAGAAGGGCAATCGGAGTGGAGGGAGCCTTTTTTAATACACTGCTGCCCAGGCCGAGAATGCCTGTAGATAACGCTTCAAGTTGGGCTGCCAATTCTCTTCTCCTGGGACGGCGGTCGTTGTGCTATTATTTAGGGCCACACTCTGCAGTGATCACCATTCGTACTTTTGTCCCACTGTTTGGCAACGGTCTGCTCCTGAAACTCGTTGGGTTTCAGTTTCCTCCCCTGTAAAATATTGGGCTTGCATCACAGAGGAGGGTTTCTGGAACACGCTCACAGCAGGACACCGTGGCGCCTGGAAGCGGAGCCCTTGAGCCAGGCCCCGCCCTTGAGCCTTTCGTCTGAGGCTGGAAGGGCGGGGGAAGCAGGAAGGTGGGTTTTGTTCCCAAAGGGCGTGGGAGGGCGCACTAAACAGCGCCGGGCCTCCAGGCGCACGCGCCCGCCCTGCCGCTCTCCGGGCCCCGCCCCGCAGCGCGTGGGGCCGGACTCTGACCCGGGGGCGGCCCGGCGCGCGCTCCCCGCCTCCTCCCCCCCAGGGCCCCGCCCAGCGGCGCGGGAGGGGCCGGGCTCCGGCGAAGGGGGCGGTGGCCGCGGCGGTGACAGCGGCTCCCCGCCCCCGAGGCCGCCACGTCCCTCACGTACCACCCGGACGAGCCGCGGAGCGGCGACCTGGCGCCGGGGGCTCCGGCTCCTCCGGCGGGGCTCAGCATGAGGCTGGCGCGGCTGCTGCGCGGTGCCGCCTCGGCCGGTCCGGGCCCCGGGCTGCGCGCCGCCCGCCCCAACGTCAGCCGCAGCCTCACCTCGGACTCGGGCTCCGGCCCGGCGCCCGAACGCGGCGTTCCGGGCCAAGTGGACTTCTACGCGCGCTTCTCACCGTCCCCGCTCTCCATGAAGCAGTTCCTGGACTTCGGTGAGTGCGGCCCGGACCTCGGGCCTTCCTGCGCAGCCCCAGACGGGAGCTGCGGCCGCTGACCCCGGCCGGGCCCGGCCCGCGCGGACGCCCTCTTGTTTTCTGAGCGCCCCACTCAACGTCTCTCCCCGGGCGCCTTAGGCGCCTCCTTCCTTTCTCGCGGATGGATCTTTCTGCTCAGGTGCAGGGGCAGGCGAGATAACTGGAAGCGTGTGGGGTTTTTTTTTTGCCGTGTATTGTTGAAAAACAAACCCGGGGCCGAGGGCGGAATGACCCGTCGCTTTTCAGCGCCCGTGTGCACCTCCGCGCTCGCAGCCTGACCGTTTCGGAAGAGCGCAGCTCCGGTGGGAAGCGAGTGTGCTGACACCTCCGGGAGTCGCGTTGGGATTGTGCAGAGTGCTGATAAATGCTTAGTTTTGCATATGATGATTGCATAAAAGTGGCGTGCTGATAGGAGAAGCAGGTTATAACTGGCCCAGTGTTTCAGAGAATGTTTTCCTTGCCACTGGCTTAGGAGTTTCCACCAATGTCACATTCATTTCGTCAACAACAAACTCTGGAGCACGTGTAAAGTGCGTGAGTACAATATGATGTGGGGTTTGTTTACCAAAGTGACTATCGACTTTCGCCTTTCTCGGATGGGTGCTTCCTGGTTTTCTCTAGAAAGGCTGCAGAGGAATTTCAAAGTCAGGCATTTAACTTTGCCTTCTCATATGGGGGCGCTAAGGGGAAACGGGGGAAACTAATAAAGTCAAAACTTTGAGTAGGCAAAGTTATCGTCTGCATTTTGAGTGCTGTTTGGTCACTAACGGATCACTAGTGGCTTGAAAGATACCACCATGGTATCTTTTGGTATCTTGAACTTGTGGTTTACAGTGGCAATTTTGTTTGGCTCGGAGCTCTTGGTTTTTGTTTTTACTTTAAAATGACTCTAGTGTGATTAAGGGGTGAATTTGACCTTGTTCCCAAATATGCCATTAAACTTTCACAGGAAAATGTTTTAATACAATAATTCCTGCTATTGACAATCTAGTTTTTGCTAAGGATGTCTCTTGCTAAAACAGCAAGATTAAATCAGTGAGTTTAAAATGCATTATTGAAATAACAGGGCTTTTTAGTTTAACTTTAAATGAAACTGCTTGCCAAAGGAGATTCTACAGCTGTTCTGCTTAGCAAAGGAGATAGGAGTGGAGGAGGAAGCAGGTTGCTTTCCAGGAATCAAACAGTTGAATAGGACCTGCTGGGGGAGAAGCTTGAAGATGGTTGCTGAACAGGCATTGGTATTTTTTGCTTTCTGTTGCCTGAAAGACTCTTCTACATTTACTCTTTGCTTATGGCAATTAGTATAGTAGTTCTGCGTGGAATCAATGCATCTTCCTGTGAACATGTCAGAATTTCCACTGTTTCTTAGAGAGGTTCTTCTCATAAACCTAGAGTTAAGAAACAGATTTTTTTAATGATAGCAACAACAGGTTATATAGGATAGGTTTTTGCATGTCCTACGTTAATTAGACCCTGTGACTTGCTTAGGCTTGCTTAGGTCGTCTTAGTTCTAAGATGGGAGATGTGAGTAATGGAGATAAGAAAGTATCCTCATTGCTGCTGTACAGTGTGGTTGGAAGGGTGGGAGTTGGAAGGTCATTCAGGCTATCTTGTCCCTTGCCTCCTCTTCCTTGCCCTGTCATATGGTGATGCTACCACTTGCCAAATAACTCCCTCTGTGTTTCTCCCGGCCTTATGGCCTTCACTCACTGCTGTTCCCACTGTTTGGTTTCAGGATCTGTGAATGCTTGTGAAAAGACCTCATTTATGTTTCTGCGGCAAGAGTTGCCTGTGAGATTGGCAAATATAATGAAAGAAATAAGTCTTCTTCCAGATAATCTTCTCAGGACACCATCAGTTCAATTGGTGCAAAGTTGGTAAGATTGCCTGTCTTGAGTCTGCAATTTCCATAGAGTTGTAGACTTTACCCGAAGTTAAAGCAAATACTTTTTTACTCTTCAGTGGAATCTTAAGGTAGTGGCAGCATTCCTCCTCCTTTGTTTGGATGTATCTGGGTTTATCCCCTGAATCCTGGACTGTACTACTTTTTGGTTTTGAAAAAAACAATCAGAACTGCACAGAAATACAAACACTATATTTCAGATTTGTGTTATTAAATCTGCAGGGATGTTATTTTATAATGTAATAAAAATATCTACTGTATGTTGATAGTTAGGGATTTATGTACATTACCTTTAATCCCTTCAATAACCCTGCCCAGTAGGCATGATTACCTCCATTTTATAGATGAGAAAACTGAGGCACCTACAGATTAAGTCCTTTGCCCAAGGCAGCACCAGTCGTGGTGGAGCTGGGAGTCAAACTCAGATTTGTTTGTTTCTACTGCCCCATGCTGTGGTCAGATTAATAAAATGTATTAAAGGGTGTAAATATTTTTTATAAACTGAATTTATTTTAGTGAAGTATATTTTTATAAATCACAAAAGTTAAAATCTTTATTCTACCATTTAAAGACAATTAGAAGTTATTAGAATTGTGTAGAAACTATGATCTCTCCTTTAAAAAATGACAGTAGAGGTATTAAAAGTGTGCACACATGTGTGGCCACCTGTGTACAGCCTTTCTTGTTAATGCTATTACAAGTGTTATTCTCTTAAGCACTATAGATTTCAAACAAAAGAGTTTGCCAGATTTCAGTCTTAAATGGAAAAAATTGAGCTGCAAGACATTTCCCAATTATGATTTGTGGAGATCCTAGCTTTCCTGTTGTAGGCATTATAGTTTTGGGAGAAGCTGATCTAATGTCACTTTTTTAAAATAAGTGAAAGAAGTATGACTGCTACATAAACGATAATTAGATGTCATGTAGTCCAAGAATGTAACAGTTAGAAATGTGGTTTAAGTAAGAGGAACTCTGATGGAAGGGGGACATACAATTTTCTATGGAGGCTTATTCCTGTTTTGTTTTGTTTTGTTTTGAATTCGTTAAAAATAGAATATGCTGCATTTTGAAATCTTATCTGTGCCTAACACATTGTAAGTGTTGTAAATTTGATGCCAAAAACTCAGCCTCTGTGCACTGGTACCGAATCAAATCTTGAAGACAAGAGTTTTGGGAGAAGTAGGAAAGAATAGCTTATTGCTTTGCCAGGCAAAGCGGGACACAGCGGACTCATGCCCTGAAAAACTGTGTCCCAACACAGGGAGATTTGGTGATTATAGCAGTGGTTCAAGGGCAGGGTTTGCTGATAAGGATGAGGGTGTGCAGGGCCTGCAGTCCTTTCATCTGGCCTCAGGTGGTCTCCTGATGAGCTTCCTGAGGTTATCAAACTGTGACCTTCTCTGGATTAAAGAATGCTAACATATTCCATTTGTTGGGGGTTTTAGTTCTGTAAAAAAGCTCAAATATATTGTTATGTATCTCCCTTGAGGTGGAACCAGGACCTGCCCCAAGGCTGCACTGTTGTTTCTTGGCTGCTCCTGCCTTGTCTCTGCATCCTCTCCCTTCCCTGATTACCAACTGTTTGGACCTGCCCTTTGGAACTCAGGGAAGGTTGTGGAGGCTGGAGTCTATTCCCTACAAACAAGAAACAGGGGACATGGAAAGGCTTCCATGCCCAGGAGCCCCACAGGGTCCTGCTTGGTTTCAGTATCTCTTGAATAAAGAGCGTAATTGTTCTTGCCAATAAAGAGAAAAGTAAGTGTTAAGTCATAACAGTAGACATCAGAATCACTTGACTTTGGAATGTGTTGGCATGCAGTAAGGCATATTGCTTGTCAGAAACAACTTTCCAAACCAACATGTGGATTTACAGATTTTTAAAACACTTTCATTGCCCCTGGGTGCCTGCTAAGTTATGGCAGTTTTAGATCCAGCCAAAGCAGACCTTACACTACTGATGGTCATTGAATGGTAGGTGTTTTGGCTCTGGCGCTGCACTACCACTGTGCTCCTCAGCATGACCTTCAGAGAGTCATTTGGCTTCCCTCATTTTGCTCCTTTACCAGGTGATTTGCTCCCTTGAATTGTTTGGTAAATTAAAAACCTGCATTTTCATGACTTTTGTGTTTTTGTTCAGTTGTTTAAAAGAACCACGTGTTAGATTGTAAACTTTCAATAAACATCTGTTGACTGGACACAAACATCTAAAATTAAGTTTTTAAAGCAGAGGCATTTAAGTTAGACTCTTAGACCAAGGTAGGCTGGCATCCACATTTTACTGAAACTAAGACAAGTTAAGTCATTTGCCCAATATCATATGGCTATTGGTGACAGACTCAGTTCTCATAAGTCAGTATTTATACTGTAAGGTACAGTGGTAATTTTAAGAAATTTAAAAACTATCTTAGAGTATAGAACTTTCAAAAAAAAAGTAGGAAATCTTAAAATTCTTAAATCAAATTTAACCTAAGCTTTTAGGAGAAAACATGTACTTTCTTCTAATTATTGTCAGGCACTTTGCTTGAATGTGAATGGGTATAAAAATCCTACTTCAACCATAATTTGTTAAAAATTAATTAAAAATTAAGAAATGTTAAAAATGCCTTTTGAACATTTTCACAATATTAAAGTTTCAAAATGTAAAAGAACAGCTTTACTAGGGGTTGATTTGCATTTTAGGTATATCCAGAGTCTTCAGGAGCTTCTTGATTTTAAGGACAAAAGTGCTGAAGATGCTAAAACTATTTATGAGTAAGTACACAGTTTTGACCCTATTCTGAACACAATTTTTATACTGTTTGAACATCATATAAAAAATGTAAAGGTATTGAGCTTATACCTGCTGTTGGGTCACTTTAGGAAAATTGATTAACTTTTAGTTTCCCACTACTCTAGAACATATGGTGGTATATGTGTCTATAGTAGCCCATACAGGCCAATCAGGTAACATAAGTTCGTAAATTGGGCTGGGCATAAGAAAATCTTCATGTTCCTCTTAACTCTAGTGTAAAGAAAGATACAATTCAAATGGGATGACCAATATGGAAATGTAGATGTGGCCTCAGTACCACTTGGATGATAGGGGGCTGGTGAGGACTCTTGACCTGGAGAGTGTATGCTTCTAAAGGACAGCCATCTCAGCTCCGCTGATCATTGCTGAGCAGAAACACTGCCCAGATCATCTGATCTGTGTGTGTGTGTGTGTGTGTGTGTGTGTAAGAAAAACTGCAAGTCTAGTTTTTTTTAAAGTAAAATCTCTTAATTTTGAAAGATTGGAAACTAATTAAATTTTTAACAGACACTGAAGGCCTACAAAAACTTGTCTATGGGTCTCTAGTTTATGACCAGTGGTCTGTGAGACAGTGTAAGTAATGTGACCTGTTTAATAATCAACATACCAGGACTAATAAGCCCCATAGTCCCCTAAGGCAAGTTACCTGCTTATTCCAGTGAATGTTGCTCAGAACTTAAAGACTACCTCTTTTGTTGTCCTTCGAGTGCATTACACATTTTTTATTTACTGTCTTTAAAGGTGATAGCAACATTTCACTTTTTAAACCTGATTTTGGTCTGAAAATAACATCAGGAATTTACTCTGTGTCTAGGTATGCAGCATAGTTTACACAGATGATGTCATTTAATCTTTAAAATAACTCTACTGAGGTAATACTATCTGTGCACAAAGAGGTTAAGTAACATAAGATAGCATTAAGGTCACAGAGATAGCAAATGGATTTGGACCCACTCAGTCTTACTTAAAAGTAAACATTATGCTGTAGAACCTTCTGGGAAAAGTTATTCAGAGCTGAATTTTAAAAACTAAGGTGAGCAGCCAGGCAGAATACTGCAGGTTTTGGTTTTGACAAGATAGAGAGACGTGAAATAAATGATTAAGGAGTGACTAGAAATGATGAGTTGATTGTTGTTTTTGAGGAGTTTTGTTGTTTGTATTTTGGATTAACAGTTTGGTTTCGAAACTAATTACAAGCTAGGAATTCCAAAAATGTTTTGAGTAGTGAGAGCATCATTGGAATAGGTTAATAGCATTCAAGATGATGACTCTGAATGAGAAAGCACTCATTCGGAAGTGTAAATTCTTACGGGTATATTACAAGATGGATTTTGTTACTTCATAACTAAGACTTCTTTCCTCTTTTATTTAGTTCTTTAAATTAACCATGCAATAATGTCTTCCGAATGATAGAAATGGGAAGACTGGATGGCTTGATGATTTTTCTTTGAACACAACATTTACCTTTTCTTCTCCCATTTTTTTTTAAACTCATTGGATGAATGGACTTAGAATTCTTTTCTACTTTTCTAAGTGGCCCTTTCTCTTTTTGAACCTGGGGAATAGTTCCAAAACAGACAGCCTTTATTGGCTCATTCATCTTCATTCCTTACAGAGCATGTGTTCCCTAGAAGCAAGTGCTCTGTCTTCCCTTATGCTGAATGTCCCTGGATCCATCCTCATAGCAAGTGCTCAGATAATCTTAGTTAATAATGGTTAAAGAAAACCCTTCACATTTGTAGGATTGTGTTTTGTGGCCGTGTTACTTTTAGGAGTTCCAAGAAAATAATTACATCTCACAAGTTCTATTTTGGAATTTCTTAACATCTCCATAGACGTATATTTTATCATCTGAAATATATTTAAATAAGTGTAAGAAAACATGCACCGATGCTTCTTTTACTGAATTAGGGCTTCCTTGCCTAGTAGTATTGAGTAAACTTAGATTTTAGTATCCCATTCACTTGCCAAAATATTTGGCTGTTTTAACAGACGGGTTTGTTTAGCTTTACAGATACTGTGATACGGATCAGGAACCGACACAATGACGTGATTCCCACGATGGCTCAGGGTGTGATTGAATACAAGGAGAGCTTCGGGGTGGATCCTGTCACCAGCCAGAACGTTCAGTACTTTTTGGATCGTTTCTACATGAGTCGCATTTCAATTAGAATGTTACTCAATCAGCACTGTAAGTGTCTGCAAGTCAAGAGAAGAAGCTAAATAAGATGTGTTGGTATATTTTAAATTTATTTAGAAAACTTCCTTTTAGGGAGAACATTTAATTTTACTTTTTCACGTATTAAGAAAAGCAAATAGACTGCCGTACAAAGGAGCTTTTTTTAAATTGAGTTTTTATGTTTAACATTATGTAAAATACTATGTTTATGTTTAAGGAAAATACTTGTTCTACTGTTTGCTACCCATTAGAGAAACAGTATTCAAATCTGGACAGGGGCATTAGGTATTTTAGCTTATTTTATTTGTTTTTTATTTTTTGATAGCTTTATTATTTGGTGGAAAAGGCAAAGGAAGCCTGTCTCATCGAAAACACATTGGAAGCATAAATCCAAACTGCAATGTGGTTGAAGTTATTAAAGGTAAGTACCTTTCTCCTTTCAGAAAAAATGAAAAAATCAAAATTGAGTATTATTTTTCTTGCTATTAAAATAATTATTTATATTATGAGATAAAATGTTAGGAGGGAACGTATGGGTTTGAATATAACTTTATAATGCTAACTGTGCACTATGAATAGGACGAATGTTTTGTTGATACAGTGTTTTGTTAGAGTGTGGTGATATTATGAGGCTATCTGTTGACTTCAAAATATTTCCTCCTCCCCTCTTTCTAATTCCCTATATTGGAGCCATAATTCGTAATAGTTTGGTTTGCATCTTTCCACACTTTTTTGTGTTTGTACCATCTATACTTGCACACATACATAACTGTTGGTCTTATATTGTTTGTTGTTTTTGGAAAATGGGGTACTTTGTGTATATTTTTCTACAAGTTTACAGACATTGTACCATGTGCAGTACATATGGATATACACCAGGTTATTGAATGGCTGTTACGGATGTATCAGAATGTATTAATCCATCTCCTATTGATGCCTATTTCGGTTGTTTTAAATTTTCTATCACCAACAGTACTGCAGTGGACATCCTTAGATATGTGCTGACTTTTGCTAGTATTTTAGAAGGCAAGATTCCTAGAATCAAAAATATTTAAAGTGCATTTCAAATTTTGATACCTCCAAAAACGTATCAATGAATGAGAGTGGCTATTCCCTAAACCCTTACAACTCTAAATTTTTGTTATCTGTATTGTAAATAGTTTCTTCAGCCTTCTGGTTTTCTTTTTACTTTGTTTATGGTGTCTTTTCCCATACAGATATTTTAATTTTTTGTGATCATATCTGTCATTTTTTCCTTTCTGGCCTTTAGGCTTTGTCATGTCGTACTTAAAAAAGACCTTCCCCAAACTAAGATTATTAAAGTATATTTTTTTCTATAGAAAGTTTTAAAATTTCTTTTGTCTATATACTATTGCCATCTTAATGCATGAAACAGAAGTAAATTTATTTAATGACTTTTTTGTTTTGATTCACACTAGATGGCTATGAAAATGCTAGGCGTCTGTGTGATTTGTATTATATTAACTCTCCCGAACTAGAACTTGAAGAACTAAATGGTAAGCCTGATGCCTTTTCCTTAATGATTAGTGTTATGATTACCAGAGAAGGAATGATAAGAATTTAGATTTGTTTTAATTAAAAGAACTTTTCATCAACTTCTTCATTGGATATGAAAACTGAGGGAGAGCAAATCATGTTAAAAATATATGTATTTATGTGTGTGTACATATATATATATTTTTTAATTTAGTTGGATCCTTTCTGAAAGACATTTTGGCTTTTTCTTCCCCGTTTTCCTTATTTTTAATTGATAATATTGATTCTTTGCTTATTTTTGATTTTCTGGTTAGTCATAGAAAAAAGTGATGCTGAGAAAATTACATCTGACTTTTATATGTACTTCAGTAATGTATGGTTTACCCTTTAAGATTTCTATTTCCTGAGTTGTAAACCATTTTTTATTGTTGAGGAAGTAAAAAGACTGGAGATGTAAAAGAGGAAAGAAGGATGCTCATCTATATGAGAATCTGATTATTTCTGATGGTCTTCTTTTCACCCTGACTAGTGCCTTTTGGACACAAAAGGTTTAGATGCCTTAAAGGAGATTGATGAGTCTCCCTGTTTTTCCTTGAGGTAGGGTAGTTTGATAGAGGGACAAACATTTCCTAAGTTAAAATCACCCTTTAAGAAGAATGAAATTAAATAGGCTTTACTGAGTTGTATTCTGGACCTTAGAGTGGGAGGGCAGTGGAGGAAGTTGCCCCATTGAAAATAGAATTGCCTGGTTTTCTAAAGCCATATGGTACCATTCAGTAAATAAGAACCACAATGCACAAGTGATAGTTTGGGAACTTGAACTGCTGTGGGCAGTTTCCAGATGTACTGTCCATGTTTCCAAGGGACAGTATTCAGTGGGGAGTCCAGTTTATTGGCTGAATTAGAATTCTAAGGTATGGAGACTCTTACTCCTTTACTAAAAGTTCTGCTTTACTTATTATCTGCCCTCTACCCCCAGCTGGGCTCCTATTAAATGTTTGAATGTAGAATTAGTAGTCCTTGATAAATTGATGCTAGCTCAAAGTTTTTATTCAGATCTATATCCGTTGAAGTGCCTAAAATAAAACAAAACGTTCCACCTGGGTGAAACAATTAAAAAATGGCTTTTTAAAGAAATAATGTATTTATGTGGGTTGGACCAAGTAGACTTTAACACTTCTTTTTGGAAGGTAAAATTCCGACCTTAAGGCTGAGTGTCTTAAACAGACTCACCGTTGTAGACAAGAATGGGAAGATGGGTTGGTATATCATTATGCAGGATTGCAAGAGTGAGTGCAGGACTCTTGTTGTCACAGTCAGTTATAAATTTGTGTGAGCATTGGGTTCAAACACTGATTCAGTGAAGAACTGGTGTGGCCCTTCTCCCCCAAATAGTACTATCCTCCACAGTAAATGTTTTCTTTTCATCACTACACAATATATTCTTTAAAATGCTCTAAGCACATCTCTCTGTACTTTCATATTTTTCTCTTCTGCTCTGTAGCAAAATCACCAGGACAGCCAATACAAGTGGTTTATGTACCATCCCATCTCTATCACATGGTGTTTGAACTTTTCAAGGTTTGTAAAATAGTATTACGTCACCTTTATCAGTCCTTTCCTAAGGTTAGGAATCTGCTTTGAAAGTTTAAATACTGTACCGCATTTTCCTCAGTTTCATTAAAAGATACCCTTTCATGTTCGGTGTCATGTCACATCACTGGAGATCAGCTGTTTGTCAACACTCACGGGCCCCTCAGTTTAGTGGTAAGCTCAGACCCGGGACTCAGAAAGACCTGGATTTGAATTCCAATTCTGCCACGTAATATGTGTGTGACCTTGGGCAAGTCACTCAACCTTTCTGAGCCTCAGTTTACTCCTCTGTAAAACAAGGATAATACTATCTAGGTTACTATGAAGAGAATAACATACTAAATTCTAATACAATGGCAGCACACTATAGGTGCTCAATAAAGTTTTATTTATATTTTTACAAAACAAAATATTTAGAAGAATGATTCTCAACTTTCACCTCTAAAGGACCAGTCCCACTGTTATATGCATTTTTTTTGAGAAAGTCATTTATATTGATTTACAGGGCTTCTCCTGTTATTTTTGCTCTTTACAGCAAAATTTGAAAACTAAATACAATTATGCTAATAATATTGAGAGTACGTTTTTTCTCATCAACACACCAATGACACTTGCTGGTAGACAGGAAAGTGAATGATGAGGAGTGGTACGGGTCCATGTGGCTGAAAATTACACCCCAGATCAAGCCTGTAGTCTCTCTCAGTGTGGTTACCATGTCTTCAGCCAAGAGCCTGTGGAAGAGAGAAGAGGTGGCTTTCAGCCTGATCATGAAAAAGAAAAATACAGTGAAACAGAAAAACTGGTTGACTGTCTTAGAATAGCGAAGATTGAAGAATGTTCTTGGTTCTAAGACAGCAAGAACGTATCGAATATCTTACAAAAATCTTTCTACCAAAGTGGTTAAATGAATAAACAATTGGCACTTCAAGGATTAACTTTTTTCCTTGAAATTGCAGTCACATAAAGATCTTGTTCCCCATGATGCTTTATAAAAGAAATATTACCATATTATGTAACAGATTTTATATTATGTCAGTGATAATGGCTTCTGTCTGAAACCTGATCTTAAATGGCCTTTGGTAGAGATGACAGAATCTCCTCCTCAGGGGACTCAATCCTGATTGGTGCTCCAGGGCCACACACTCTTATTTCCAAGTTCAGTCCTGTCTTTTGCCTTTTAAACTGTATCTAGTCTTAGCAGTTCCTACTCCAATGCTACATGTCATCACGTAGTGCTTATGATATGTTGGCACTGTGTACCCTGTATCCTCTAGAAATTGGTCAAAACAGTTTTACAGTGTAAATACCCCAGTTTCAAACTAGTGGTAACTTGGATTCATTTCTACATCATAATAAGACTTGCTATTAATACTAAATGAAAAAATTGTTTTTTCTTAAAGCAATTTATGACAATTTAAATAGTTCTTTAAAATGGAGATGAAACTGTTTTCAAAAAACGAGGTTTGCCCATTACCAAATTATAAAAATATTTGGATAGAATTTTCTGCTTTCATGTAAAACTAGTTAAAAGTGTCGAGAAGTCTGGTTTTGGAAAATATGCAGAATTTAGTTGGGGTCTTTAAATCTAAATATCTACCAAGTCCTTCAAAACTGACTATTTTTTTAAAGTAATTCTTTAAATATGGTTATAAGAATTATGATTCTCTGGCATATTTCCACTGAATTAAATTTTTAGAAAAATTTCAAGTAGTGCATATGTACTTGAAAATTGTAATTAGTTTCTCTCTTTAAAGTTGCATTTTTAATGTAACCCTTATGTATTTCAGAATGCAATGAGAGCAACAATGGAGCATCATGCCAACAAAGGTGTTTACCCGCCTATTCAAGTCCATGTCACGCTGGGTAATGAGGATTTGACTGTGAAGGTAAATGCTGTTCTTTGTTTATTTTTTTAAATTGATGTACAGGCATGCACATATTTTCTAGAAGACAATTTATTCTTAGGAGAAAGAAATTCTGTAACTAATTGATAATAAGCACATTACTTCATTTATCTGGCAGGTTATGGAATATTCCCTTGAGTCTATTTCTGTTCTGGTCCTTCATCCAGATGATTCAAGTTAAAGTAAATCCTGGAGACAGACAGCTTAGCAGGATCATGAATGTCCACTTTGGTATCTACTTTGATAAGTAAAATCTAAAATATTTGGGTATTTGTAGTGTTATGTAGATAGTACATAATTTTTCATTTTTAAACAATGCTTTTTAATCTACTTTTGTTTCATTTGATTTTCATAGCAAATTTTAGTTAGGAGCAAAGGCAATTTTATTCTCAATTTTACAGATATGAAACTAGACACAGTGATTAGTTCATTATTAGATGGCCAATAAATGACACAGGACATGAAATCAGTCTTTTGACCCGAGTGCCAGGCCTTCTCTACTACATTTTTCAGATAGTCCAGTTTCTTAGAGTATGATGATGTTTCTCTCTTTAAAATAGTCATTTTAAATTTTGTATTAAATTAATAAATGAAGAGCATATAAAAATCATATATGTCAGGTCCTTGCCGTTTGTAGGTCACTACTCAGAGATAGTCTTTTAGTTGTTTCTTCTGGTATTTAGCTAGTTTAAAGTAGTATTCTAATATTGCTGTTTCTGAAATTAGAAAATTTTAAATAGCTAACATCAGCTTTCAGTTATGGTAGCTGAGAAGTTAGCTCTTTTAGAGCATCTCCCCTCTTTCTCTTCCCCCAGCCTCAATTGCCATTTTCCTAGCATTTAAGTTCATACATGGAATTATAGACTAAAAATAATCATCTTGCAGAACTTTTGAAGGCATCTACTGTTCCTTTTTTTTCTTAAGTATACAATTCAGTGGTTTTTAGTATATTCATAAGGTTGTACAACCATACCACTGTCGAATTTCAGAACATTTTCATCACTCCCAAGAAAATACTCAGTGTTCATTAGCAGTCACTCCCCATTTCCTCCTCTCCCCAGCCTTTAGCAACCACTAATCCACTTTCTGTGTATGGATTTCCCTGTTTTGGACATCTCATAAAAATGCAGTCATACGATACGTGGTCTTTTGTGACTGACTTCTTTCACTTAGTATATTATAGCATGTATCCATTCCTTTGTATGGCTGAATAATATTATGTTGAATGGGTATAAACATATTTTGCTTATTCATTCATCAGTTCATGGACATTTGGGTTGTTTTCATTTTTTGGTTTTTGTGAATAATGCTGCCATTTGTGTACAAGTCTTCGTGTAAACATTGGTTTTCAGTTCTCTTATGAATATACATACGAGTTGAATTGCTTATAGGTAACTCTGTTTAACTTTTGAGGAATGCCAAACTCCTTTCCAAAGTGACTGTACCATTTTACATTTCCATCAGTAATGAATGAAAGTTCTGATTTTTCCATATCCTTGCCAACATTTGTTATTGTCAGTCTTTTTGATTATAGCCATTCTAATGGGTGTAAGTGATATATATCTTCTTTGAAAAAATGTCAGTTAAGATCCTTTGCTCAGTTTTTAAGTGGGTTGTCTTTTTATTGTTGAGCTCTATTTATTTGTTTTCTATCGTAGATACTAGTCTCTAATGAGATACATAGTTTGCCAATGTTCTCCCATCTGTGGCTTATCTTTTCACTTTCATTGTAGTGTTCTTTGGAACACAAAGGTTTTAATTTTGAAGAATTGCAGTTATTCTATTTTTTCTTTTATTGCTTGTGCTTTCCATGTCACATCTAAGAAGAAACCATTGCCTAATCCAAAATCACAAAAATTTATGCCTTTGTTTCTTTCTAAGAGTTTTATAGTTTTAGTTCTTATGTTTAGGTCTTTGATCTAATTTTGAGTTAATTTTTATAAATGGTTTGAGGTAGGGATCCAGTTTCATTCTTTTGCAGATAGATATCCAGTTGTCCCAGTACCATTTGTGAAAAGACTATTCTTTCTCCATTGAATTTTCATGTCATCCTGGTCAAAAATCAATTGCTTGTAAATGTATAGGTTTATTTCTGGATTCTCAATTCTATTCCATTGGTCTATATATCTCTCCTTAAGCACATTTTGATTATTATTGTTTTGTTGTAAGTTTTGAAATTGGCAAATGTGAGTCTTCAAACTTTGTTCTTCCCTTTCAAGGTTGTTTTGACTATTATGGGTTCAGTGCAGTTTCATAAGAATTTTAGTATCAGCATGTCGATTTCTGCAAGAAACACCAGCTTGAATTTTTATGGGGATCAAGTTCAATGTTTTAGATCAATTAAGTCTTCCAGTTCATGAACAACAGAATGTCTTTGCACTTATTTAGATCTCTTTAATTTCTTTCATCAGTGTTTTATGATTTTCAGTGTACAAGTCTAACACTTATTTTGTTAAGTTTATTCTTAATTATTTTATTCTTTTGGGGGCTATTGTAAATGGAATTGTTTTCTTTCATTTTTGGATTGTACATTGCCAGTGTATAGGAATATAGTTGATTTTTGAGTACTGATCTTGTATCCTGCAACCTTGCCAAACTCATTTATTAGTTTTCATAATTTTTTTGTGAACTCCTTAGGATTTTCTATACACAAGATCATGTCATCTGTAAATAGAAATAATTTTACTTCTTCCTTTCCAATCTGTTTTTTTTCATTGCCTAATTGTGTGGCTAGAACCTCCAGTACAATGTTGAATACAACAGGTGTCCTTTTCTTTTTACTTACCTTGGGAAAGCTTTCAGTCTTTTTTTTTTTTTACTTTTATATGATGGACTGTTTTTTTTAATTAATTTATTTTTGTCTGCATTGTGTCTTCTTTGCTACACACGGGCTTTCTCTAGTTGTAGTGGGTGGGGGCTATTTGTTACAGTGTGTAGGCTTCTCATTGAGGTGGCTTCTCTTGTTGCGGAGCACAGGCTCTAGGTGTGCGGGCTTCTGTAGTTATGGCACGTGGGCTCAGTAGTTGTGGCTCGCGGGCTCTAGAGTGCAGGCTCAGTAGTTGTGGTACACAGGCCCACCTGCTCCACAGCATGTGGGATCCTCCCGGACCAGGGCTTGAACCTGTGTCCCCTGCATTGGCAGGCAGATTCTTAACCACTGCACCACCAGGGAAGTCCCAGAGCTCAGTTATTAAGTGTATATATGTTTATAATTTTATATCTTCTTGATGTGTTGACCCTCTGTCATTGTAAAATGTCCTTCTTTGTCTCTATTAACAATTTTTGACTTAAAGTATATTTTATCCAATATTAGTATAATATCCCACCTCTCTTTTGGTTTCTGTTTTCATGGTGTATGTTTTTCCAGACTTTTTTACTTTGAACCCGTTTGCGTCTTCAAATCTAAAACATGTCTCTTGTAAACAGCATATGGTTTGTTCATTTTTTTTAATCCATCCTGCCAATGTCCACCTTTTAATTGGAGTGTTCAAGCCAGTTACATTTAACATAATAATTGTTAATGTAGAATTTACATTTGACATTTTGTCATTTTTTCTATATATCTTGTCTTTCTTTATCCTTTCTTTCAACATTACTGCTGCTTTTTTTGTTTAAATGATAACTTTTTAGTTTATCATTTTAATTTCCTTCTTGTTTTTTTAAATTATATTTGAGTTATTTTCTTAGTGGTTGTCCTGAGATTATAATTTTTATTTATAGCAATCTAGTTCAGATTATATACCAACTTAATTTCAATAGTATACACAGACTTTGATCCAGTATAGGTCTGTTCCCTCCCCCTCCCCATCCTTTGTGGTGTTATTGGCATATACATATACATATCTTTATACATTGTATGTCCATCTACACAGATTTATAATTATTGCTCTGTGCAGTTGTCTTTTAAATAATACAGGAGGAAAAAGTTATGAACAAAAAAATACGCTTAAACAATCCTTTATATTTATCTATGTGGTTACCTTTCCTGGTGCTCTTTACTTATTCATGTGGATTTGATTTACTGTCTATTGTTCTTTTATTTTAGGGAGAAGGATTCCCTTTAGTATTTCTTGATAGGGGAGGTCTACCAATGATGAACTCAGTTTTTGCTTATCTGAGAATGTCTCAATTTCTCCATTTTTTTTTTTTGCGGTACACGGGCCTCTCACTGTTGTGGCCTCTCCCATTGCGGAGCACAGGCTCCGGATGCGCAGGCTCAGCAGCCATGGCTCACGGGCCTAGCTGCTCCGCGGCATGTGGGATCTTCCCGAACTGGGGCGCGAACCCGTGTCCCCTGCATCGGCAGGCGGACTCTCAACCACTGCGCCACCAGGGAAGCCCTCTCCTTCATTTTTGAAGGATAATTTTACTGGCTATGAAATTCTTGGTTGATAGTCTTTTTCTTTCTATATTCATTTCTTTGAATATGTTAATCCTACTGCCTTTTGGCCTTCATGGTTTCTGATGAGAAACCAGCTGTTAATCTTTTTAGAATCCTTTGTGTGTGATGAGTCATTTTTCTTGCTGCTTTTAAGATTCTTTCTTTTTGGCTTTTGACAGTTTGACTGTAATCTGTCCAGGTATGGATCTCTGAGTTTATTATACTTGGAGTTTGAATAGCTTCATCTTTTTCATCAAAATTAGGAAGTTTCAGCTATTATTTCTTCAAATATTCTTTTGTCCCTTTCTCTCTTTCTTCCTGGAATTCCCAATATGTGCATCAGTACACTTGATGGAGTCCCACAGGTGTTTTTGATGCTTTGTTCTTTTTTTTTTTCTTTTTTTTTTCTGTTTCTCAGATGGGATGATTTCAGTTGACGTGTCATCACTATTGATGATTCTTTCTTACAAGTGTTTAAGTCTGCTGTTGAGCCCTCCTAGTGAATTTTTTTGTTTTGGTTATTATACTTCTCAACTCCAGAATTTCTCTTTAGTTCTCTTACATAATTTCTATATTTTTTATTGCTATTCTTTATTTGGTGAGACATCATCCTCATACTTTACTTCTTTAGAAATGATTTCCTTTAAGTTCTGTGAACATATTTAAAATAGCTGATTTGAAGTCTTTGTTTAGTAAATTTGAGTTTCCTCAAGTATAGTCTCTATTGATTCCTTTTTTACCCTTGTGTATAGAACACACTTTCTTCCTTCTTTGTATATCTTATAATTTCTGTTGAAAATTAGACATTTAAAATAATATGGAGACCTTCAAGATGGCAGAGGAGTAACACGTGGAGCTCACCTTCCTCCCCACAAATACATCAGAAATACATCTACATGTGGAACAATGACTACAGAACACCTACTGAACGCTGGCAGAGGACCTCAGGCTTTGCAAAAGGCAAGAAACTCCCCACATACCTAGATAGGGCAAAAGAAAAAAGAAAAAAACAGACAAAAGAATAGGGACAGGACCTGCACCTTGGGCAGGGAGCTGTGAAGGAGGAAAAGCTTCCACACACTAGGAAGCCCCTTCACTGGCGGAAACGGGGGATGGCGGGCGGGGGGAGCTTCAAAGCCACGGAATAGAGCACAGCAATAGGGGTGCAGCGGGCAGAGCGGAGAGATTCCTGCACAGAGGATCGGTGTTGACCAGCACTCACCAGCCTGAGGGGCTTGTCTGATCACCTGCCGAGGTGAGTGGGGGCTGGGAGCTGAGGCTCAGGCTTCAGAGGTGAGACCCCAGGGAGAGGACTGGGGTTGGCTGTGTGAACACAGCCTGAAGGGGGTTAGTGCACCACAGCTAGCCAGGAGGGAGTCCGGGAAAAAGTCTGGAACTGCCTAAGAGGCAAGAGACCATTGTTTCGGGGTGTGTGAGGAGAGGGGATTCAGTGCACCGCCTAAACGAGCTCCAGAGACGGGCGCAAGCCGCAGCTAGTAGCGCAGACACTAGAGACGGGCATGAAATGCTAAGGCTACTGCTGCAGCCACCAAGAAGCCTGTGTGCAAGCACAGGTCACTATCAACACCTCCCCTCCCAGAAGCCTGTGCAGCCTGCCACTGCCAGGGTCCCATGATCCAGGGACAACTTCCCCGGGAGAACACATGGCGCACCTCAGGCTGTTGCAATGTCATGCTGGCCTCTGCCGCTGCAGGCTCGCCCTGCATTTCGTACCCCTCTCTCCCCACCAGCCAGAGCCCCCTAATCAGCTGCTGCTTTAACCCTGTCCTGTCTGAGCGAAGAACAGACACCCTCAGGTGACCTACATGCAGAGGCAGGGCCAAATCCAAAGCTGAACCCCAGGAGTTGTGCAAACAAAGAAGAGAAAGGGAGCAGAATAAAGAAAAAGAATGAAAAGAATTGAGGACACTCTCAGAGACCTCTGGGACAACATTAAATGCACCAATATTCGAATTATGGGGGTTGCAGAAGAAGAGAAAAAGAAATGACTGAGAAAATATTTGAAGAGATTATGGTCGAAAACTTTCCTGATATGGGAAACGAAATAGTCCAGGAAGCACAGAGTCTCACACAGGATAAATCCAAGGAGAAACGCCAAGACACATATTAATCAAACTATCAAAAATTAAATACAAAGAAAATATATTAAAGCAGCAAGGGAAAAGCAACAAATAACATACAACAGAATCCCCATAAGGTTAACAGCTGATCTTTCAGCAGAAACTCTGCAAGCCAGAAGGGAGTGGCAGGACATATTTAAAGTGATAAAAGGGAAAAACCTACAACCAAGATTATTCTACCCTGCAAGGATCTCATTGAGATTTGATGGAGAAATTAAAAGCTTTACAGACAAGCAAAAGCTACGAGAATTCAGCACCACCAAACCAGCTTTACAACAAATGCTAAAGGAACTTCTCTAGGGGGGAAACACAAGAGAAAGAAAAGACCTTCAATACCAAACCCAAAACAATTAAGAAAATGGTAATAGGAACGTACATATCAATAATTACCTTAAATGTAAATGGATTAAAAATATGAGTCATGTTGATAGTAGGAACCCCTGATGGGAAGAGCACTTTACCTCTGTGGTCTTCCTTCCCCAAACCCTTTACGCCAGTCAAGCCATGAGCAAAACATCAAACAGATCCCAGCTGAGAGACGGTCTCTGAAATACTCTCCAGAACTCCTCAAAACTCTGAAAGGTTAGCAGAAACAAGGAAAGTCTGAGAAACTATCACAGCCAAGAGAAGCCTAAGGAGACATTTACCTGACAATCAAACGTAATGGGGTGTCCTGTTATGGAAAAAAGGCATAATGTGAACAAAATGTGGACTTTAGTTAATAATCACATAACAATTAATGAACAATTAATTGGTTCTTTAATTGTGACACATGTACCATATTAGTGTAAGATATTAATAAAGAAAATTGGGTGTGATGTAAAAAAATATATATATGATGCAACAACTCTGAAGATCAGTTACTTTCCAGGTCCCTAAAGTTGTTGGTGGTAGTTGTTTGTTTGGTGACTTTTCATTATAAAACTAATTCTGTAATGTCTGTATTCTTTGTTGTGTGTGCTTTCTGCTTAGTGGTCAACTAATGATTGGACCGAGGTTTCTTTAAATGCCTTCTCCCAGTCTTTGTCAAGAGACTCTGTGTGCATATTGGGGCACACCTTCAATGTTTAGCCAGGCAGTTGACAACTCTGAATTAACCTTCAGGTTCTGCTTGTACAGAGCCTCAAGGTTAGTCAGAGGTGAAAGATTAGGACCCTCTTAGGTTCTTCCTGAACATAGCCCTGGGCATGAGCATGACCTTCTAGATTTCAGGATATCCTTGAGCTTTTCTAAGCCCCTGTGGACATCTCATTCCTTAGCTTTTCCTACTAAGTTTTTTGGGTAGCCTATTATTTGCCTTAACTGTTGTAGACTGCCTCAGGCAGCTGTCAGACTAACTAGTTACCTCTAAGTGTTTTTGACAAGTGTTTGAGGATGCGGGGTACGTGCACGGAAGACTTTTTCGCACTGGGGAGCACAGAATCAGGTCAGAGAAAGATAGTCTTCCCAGTGGCTGCCAGGCAACTCTGGTTGCAAGTTGTTGATGGGTGGGGGAATGGGAGGTGGGAATAAGCCAAGTTAAAATACCACAAAGCTCACTGTTGTTTTTCTTGAGTCAATACTCCCCAGATTGCTACAAGCCTTTGGTTAATTTCCAGAGGCCTGACAATTTTTGCGTTTTTGCTTTGGTGCTTTGATGGAGGACTTTTTGGAGGTCCTTTCTCCACTGTTTCTGCTGACGTCACTCCTGCTATTCCTTTTGAGAAGACTTATGCTTATTCCAATTCCTGTTCCTTTGTATGTGACCAGTTATAAGTGACAGGTTTTGTTGTTTTCTTTGTTTAATTGAAGTTTTTAAGATCTTCAGCTCTGTTCTGAAATTTCATAATGATGTGACTTGATGTGAGCCTTTTTGTACCCATTGAGCTGGGTCCTTTAGAATTTCCACTGTTTCTTTGAAATACTTTCTTTACTGTTTCTCTTTCTGATAGTCATATTTCAAAGATGTTGGGCTTTGTGAAATGGCCCTCTGATTTTTATCTTTTCTTCTTGTTTTTTATATCTTGAACTTTTCATTCTACTTTGAGATTTCTTTGAATTCCCAACTCCTCTATTGAATTTTATTTCTATTATAAATTTCCCAGGAACTTATTTTTTATTATTCCTTTTTTTTTGTAGTATTCTGTTCTGGTTTCATCTTTTTTTTTTAATCACTCAGAGGATAGTGATATTAGTTATTTTTTTTAAAATTAAAATGCTTCAGCTCTCTGTACTGTTTCCTCTGAATTCCTTTTTTCTGTTTATCCCTCTTGGCTATTCATATAAAAGAACGAGGCACAAATAAATATATGGGAATATTCTCTGCTGAAAAGGTAATGTGAACGTGTCACTTTTTTCCATTCCAGATGCTAACGTGTGCCTATTTTTTGGTTAGTTATGTGTCGGCTACTTGCTTATTAGGGTGTGTTTGATTCAAAATAAATCCCATATGTCTTCCGCTTTGGGGCATCAGTTGTGCTGCAGCATGGTCTTTCTCGTCCCTTTTTCTGCTTGTGTTTCCTGTGCTTTAGCATGCTTGTCTGCAGCTGCTTTCCATTACTCGTGGTCATCCATCACTGTATGGATCAAGGTTCACTGAGCTCTTCAGCACTCATCAGTGACTCGTTCTGTGCTGGGGGACAGGCTTTGCTTAGGGACTCTGTGTCTGTCTGGTATAAAGAAAGGTTCATAATAACCCAGCAATTCCACTCCTGGGTATATACCCCAAAAGCTTGAGAAACAGGTATTTAAGCAAAAACTTATACATGAGTGTTCATAGAAACATTATTCACAGTAGCCAAAATCTAGAAACAACCCAGATGTTCATCGGCTGACGAACAGATCAACAGAAATGTGGTACATCCATACAATGGAATATTATTTGGCCATAAAGGGAATGAGGTATTGGCTCATGCTACAACATGGATGCTACAACATTGAAAACAATATGGTAAGTGAAAGAAACTAATCACAAAAGGCCACCCATTATGATTTAATGTATGTGAAAAGTCCAGAATAGACAAATACATAGGGACAAGAGATACATTAGTGGTTGCTTAGGAGTGTAATCAGTAAAGAGCCCGTGGTTTCATGAAAATACTCTAAAATTGACTGGTGGTGGTTGTACATACCTGTGAATGGAGGCATACCTTGTCTTATGGCGCTTCACTGTATTGTACTTTGCAGCATTATTGTAAAAAACTGAAGGTTTGTGGCAACCCTACGTTGAGCAAGTCTGTGGGCATCATTTTACGAACAGCATTTGCTCACTTCATTTCTTTGTGTCACATTTTGGTAATTGCAATATTTCAAACTTTTTCATTATCGTGTTTATTATAGCGATCAGTGATCTTTGATATTCTAATTGTTTTTTGTTTTATATTTTTAAATTAATGTTTATGTACATTTTTTTAGACATAATACTGTTGCACACTTAATGGACTACAGGATAAGTGTAAACATAATTTTATAGGCACTGGGAAACCAGAAAACTCAAGTGACTCGTTTTATTGTGATATTTGCTTTACTGTGGTATCTGGACCTGAACTCACAATATCTCACAGGTATGCCTGTATGTTAAAAACCATTGAGTTGTATACTTTAAATGGGTGAATAGTATGGTATGTGAATTATATTTCCATAAAGCTGTTTAAAAAAAGAAAGGCTTATAAGGGTTTTGAACAGACTGTTCCAGAAGCTTCTGTACAAGTCCTTAGCTATATCAGGCTCTCCTCACATCCAGGTCACATGACTGCATCTGCTCTTGTTAGCGCTTTCCATGTTAAATGCTTGCTTCAATTTTCTTCAGTAGAGCTTTCATCCCCATCACTTACTCTAGAATTTTCAGGATCAAGGCCTGGATTTTTTTGCCCCCCATTCTTTTAGCTTGTTGAAATTATTGACATTTTTTTTTTTACTTTTTATCCCTCTGCTAAAAATCCTGCGAAAGAATTGGTTTTTTCTGACTTACAAGTCTAGCTACTGTTTCAGATTTGGTGTTTGGTCTATATTCAGTAAATAACATAAGTGTTACAGCCACGTCTTATAAATTAAAACTTAAATGTCTTGGTTCATTCACTGTTGGCAGTTTTACAAACCGGACGTTAAAAAGCTGTTGACTAAGAAACTTCAGGAGCTATGGGTGAATTCAGGATTAGTAAATTTCCTGCCTTCAGAACTGTCATCAAGTTAGTAGTGGTTCATTTCCCGTGGACCCGAAAATCCACATATATTAGACCAGGGAGCCTCGTGTTATGGGAAACAGGACTTTAGGGATGGCAGGTCTCAGATGACATTGAGAGGTGGTGATTTCATGCGCTGAGGAGAAAATTTTCAAAGTAATTGGCAAACTTCTCTTCCTCTGCCTTCCTGTTGACATGACTACACTGCCCTTCTCTTTCACAATCTCTTTCCTTTTCCTTGATGTAGGCTTATGTTTCTATGATTCTTGATTTTTTTCTTCAAATAATCTTTAGAGTTTTTCAATTTTCACATCTCTTTCGCAATATATTTGTCATCAGAGTGCCATTCTTCTTGTCTTAAATATACGCAGACCAAACATGTCTGTCTGTCTCTCCGTTATTCCCTCTGTCCCTTTTTCCCAAAGAACTCAGGTTCTGTTATAATACCTGTTACAATTCTCTTGGAAACTCTTTTGACCACTTCAAAAATGTACTGGTTCCAGTTTATTGTATTTTTGGCTGCAAAGCAAAAGCAGTTACCTTTATCAATTTTTAACTATATTTCCATGGCTTAGATTACCCCTCCACCTCTAATGAGACGACACTTCTCAGAGTCACCCCTGGCCTTTCTTTTCCACTCTGCTTTTATCATACTAACCTATGGCTAGAAATCACTTCTTGTTTCATACCTGCTGGATTGCTGTAGTGTTTCTGACCAAAAGGTTAAGGAAAATCAGGAAATATTTATTGAAGTGTACCTTTTTATCTTAGTATCTAATGTGTTGTTTACTTAATATTTATAGAACCACACTTGACTCATGTTACCAGTAAATGTGCAGCAGAGCATTAAATTAAAGGATGAATAATTAACAAATTGATGGATCTCAGAAAATACCCAGAGCCCTTCATTCATCTTACTAAAATAAATCTCTTCACAGGGCTTGAATTCATAGCCAAGAACAATTTCAAGCATAATGCTACATATATAAGTTCTTAATAAAGTGCTTGTATATTTTTATACTGTAGTTATCTAATTATAGACATCAGAGGCCAGTCTTCAAATGATATTTCAAAGCAGATTTGTATTTGAAAAATTAAAATAGCTATGAATTTCCATTGTGAGAGTAATAGATGTACACATAAATATTTTTAGAGACTATATAAAAACTCAGCTGTAAGCCATTCAAATTGGCTTTTTAATACATATCATTCCATACAGTTTTTATCTGTATATCTATACACATGTTAAAAGCAGGTTTGTATATCACAACCATGTTAATATTATAGATAGAATCAATTTAGATTTTGTGACAAGGGAAAATGGCTAAAGTAGATTAAAAGATAAGCTGTACGATAGCTAGGGAAAAAGTCCATGTTAACTGAAGGAAAACAATGAAGACAATCTAAATAAATCACTAAATTCAATCTACCATATGATTTGAGTTGGAAAATGACATAAGAACAATGTAAAGAATTGTGTCCTTTATAACTCACCACAGAGTTGTCTGGGAGACTGTGCTGTGAAATTACTTGTAGATGAGACTCTAAAACACAATGAAATGGTTCTGTTTTTTTCCTCCCTGAAAATGGAAATTATACTTTTATTTCCATAACAGAGGTAATTGTGGGAAAAAATTAAGAAACTAAAACCCCAAAAGAAGAAAGTCACTCATAATTCCATTGACAATTTATAACTTCTTTATAGACTTATTATATAACAATTTATAGACTTCTTTATAATTTTTGCAGAATTAGAATGTCATAAATGCTTCTCCATTTTTTTTTTGCTACTTAACAATATTTTATGAGCCTCTCATGCCAGTACATACAGTTCTACCTAATATTTAGTGGCGAAATAGTATTCTGTTTAGAATGTATGTTAGTTTACTTAAATAGCCCCCTATTGAGGTGGTAATCCAGTTTTAGCTGTTCTACACAGTACTGTCATGGACATTCTCATACGTACTTAGCATGCTTTTCGGATTATTTTCTCAGGATAAACGTTGTGTCAAAGGGTACATGCATGTTTCATCTGGTTGCCAAACTGCCTGTTAGAAAGGAATTACAAATTTATTGTTACATCCAAGATAAGCTAAGCCTTTGCCCCATTGTGTGCTGTACTGCATCATTAGTGTGACTGCAATAATTACACAAAGCCACAGCATTGAAATTTGTATTACAGTGGAGTTCCTTATGTCTTAGAATTCTACATATTAGAGGGGTTAAGTCCAGCAGTGATGGAAATGTTTACATTCGCAACTTGTATCACGTGGTATTCATTTTGGAAAGCAGAGCTTTTCAGCCAGCAGTTAAATGGTGACACAGCATGTGTTGGTATTTTGCTGTTTCTTGGACTTGGTGACAGGCCATGATCCTTTATTACCTTAGATGAGTGACCGAGGAGGTGGTGTTCCTCTGAGGAAAATTGACCGACTCTTCAACTACATGTATTCAACTGCACCCCGGCCTCGTGTTGAGACGTCCCGAGCAGTGCCCTTGGTATGTGATCAAGAAATTGTGAAGCAGGTTTTTGTGACTAGTCATAAAATAATTTACCACATAAATCAGTTAAGCCATTGTGTAGGTTTCACCACAAGGACGAAATGAAGCTATTAGGGGGGAAAAACCCCACTTTCCTCTAAATTTGTAGTTTTAAAAATGCTCTTTTTTAAAATGATAAGAGCATAGGACAAGGAGTATGGTTTTAGAGTTCTTGTTGCCAAGGTTAATAGTGGTGTGTCAGTAGTTTCCATGTGGTAAACCACATTTTGATATACTATCTCTAATGTGAAGCCTAAATTACCAGCTTTACTAGTACTTGGTTTAATCTTCAGTGTTTGGGTTTTTTTTCCCCTCAAGTACTTGTAATTAGAAAGATTACATGTTTGAGACTGAGAAGTATGACTAGAGCTCTGATCAGTTTATTTGCCAACCTGAAAATGGCTCAAATGATAATGGCGTTAATAGGTTTTTTAACTGATCATAGTCACCTGTGTTCAAGTTTTAATAAGGTTAGCTTTTGAATGGTCCTCCAACACCCAGAAGAGCACTTTGCCAAATCTCTTACCTGTAATTCTGGAAAAACTCTTGTTCTTCTGGGCTTTGAAGGTTCTCTGGCATATACACTGGAGTTATACTGTAATGTGATTAAAAACAGTATAAGATGGGTCTGTTTTAGACTCTTTCCTAGGAAGTTACTAAAAGGACTTCATTCTAATTGCACAGCACATTCTACTTACACAGCACAGATTCTGTAGCTACAACTGTAATACAGTTCATGTCTTACCAAACTTTTAAAATGATTGCCCTAGGAATGTGCTTTTCAAGTTGAGATATGGGTAGGCATCCATGTGCCGTGGGACAGAAAAGGTCAGATAAACACCAGTATCTTCTTAGATTCTGATTTTACTCTAAGAAGTGGAGAAAAGGGATATGCTGCTTTTGTAGTGAACAGACATTGTAGAATTTTTGTGGAGAGCAGCATAGTGTACTAGTCCAGACTCTGAATCTAAACTGTCTGGTCCATTCTCAGCTCTACTACATCCTAGCTGTGTAGCCTTGGGAATATTTTTGACCTTTCAATACCATAGTTCCCCCGGCTTTAAATTTCGAATTATGGACTTCCCTGGTGGTCCAATAGTTAAGACTCCGTGCTTCCACTGCAGGGGGTACGGGTTTGATCCCTGATTGGGGAACTAAAATCCTACATGCAGCGTGGTGTGGCCAAAAAAAAAAAAAAAAAAAAAAATCGAATTATTATAAAGATTGAGTTAATATATCTAAAATGCTTTTTATAGTACCTGGCACACAGTAAATGCCATGTAAGTGTTTGTTTAGGATGCAAAATTTACTTGAATTTTTAAGAAAACAGGAGGCTTGATGTGGCGCAGGCTGCCCCTACACCTACACAGCCTTACCGAGGGTAAGCCTATTGTTAAGCTTTTACATAGCCTCATTCCTGATGTCATGACCCCTTTGTAAGTGGACCCAGTAGGCAAGCACTGGCGCAGCTGGGGAAAGGCTGCTTGACCTCCACAGGAGTGGTCATCAGGTCATACCTGATTACTGAGAGCTTCCTCCACGTGATGCCTTCCGGTGGGCATCTACATGGATGGAATGTCTTCATGCTGTAAGCCTGTTCAGAGAGGACTGTCCACATTTCCCTCTTCCAGACCTTCTCTGTTAATCCAGTTTTGTTCTTTCCAAGTCTCTGACCAGCCAGCCCATTTGCCACTGCCCATGGTCCATGTAGGTGTTCCACTTTGAATTCCACCCACTGGTAGGATTTGCTTTCACTCCTGTCTTTCAGGCCCGGCCCTGAGAGAGGCTGTAGTGAAAAGGCAGTCCACTTTGGCTGGTGTGGGACACTGTGTAGATCCAGCAGTGGACCAGGCCCATGCTGTTTTACTTTTATGTTAACTACTTACAGGGGAAGCCTGATGGGTCCACAGGTGTGGTAGGTTCAGGGAGAGGCAGTGATAAAGTAGATCAGGTACCATGGGATCCTGAGCCACCTGCTCATGCAGTTTTCTTGGGGCCATTTCTAGAGCCACTTAATGTGTCAATCAGGGCCCCACCTGGAAAGAGATAATTATAATTATAATCCAAGGAAGGCTTATCTACGAAGAGACAAATTATAGAAATAGGGGTGGGACAGCACAGGAATCCTGGCTAGGAGCAGCAGAGCTGTCACCACCCTGACTCAAGGGGAGAAGGAGAAGTTAGCAGAACCCAGAAGGGAAAGTTGCAGAGCAGCTGCTTACTCTCCAGGGACCCAGCCTGCCCAGGGGAAGCAACCTCAGTGAGAAAGAAGCAGGGGATGAATACCCTGACTTGACTCCCTTGGAACTCCTACTGGGTTCCCCATTGGCTAGACCTACTGGAACCAGAGGGCACAGAAATCCACTGACATCTGTTCAGGTCAGCCTCCCAGGGCAAGGAGAAATGTGGAGAATGGATAGTTGATTTGGAGGGGTAAACAGAAACTCTGGTTTAAAAAAAATCAAGTAATAAATGATAGAGGTAGATAAGGCCAGAGCCTGGATTTGTTAATAGCAGATTCCTGAATCCACATACACTCTTTACTGAAGTACTATATGGAATGTCATTGAACATCTGAGTTGGTGATAAGACCCTTTTTTACATTTATCCAAATGTTCTTCTTTGTATTAAAGAATTGGTAGGATTTATCCAGGTAAAGATGGCCATTCCAGATACTGGGAACAGAATGAACAGACACAGATGTGAAAAATAACATGATCTGTTTGAGGGACTAAGGAGGAGATTTACTTCAGCTGGACTGGAAAGTGGGTGGACAGACCTGATCTTACAGTCTTGAAAGCTCTTTTTTAGAAGCTTGGATTTTTAGGCAGTGGGTCTGGATGATGGGGGTGGGGAGGGTTTTGGGGTGCTTCAAAGATTTTTAAGCAGGGTAAGTGACCTGTCAGTGAGAATTAAAAGAGAACTATTAGGGATCTCTTCAGGTTCAGAACACGGGCTGCAGTTCATGGTGTGAGGCCATGACATATATCTGTTAGGCTGCCACCAGGCTCTTTCTACCCTTGCTCCCGAGAGAGGCCATGTTTTATGTAGTATCACCGAAAGCGGTATTGGGATGCTCTGGAGCAGGGCAAGAAAGAAGAGAAACGTGCTTCTTCTAGACCCCCACAGGTCATTTTATACAAATAAGACGAATGAGGAATTTTAAATGACCAGAGGGAAGCCGTCTAATGCAGTACTCAACTGGGCTGCAGCTTGATCATTTTTAATACTTAAGTATTAACTGATCTTTTAGATGCGGGCTCTGATAGCTCTGGGATACTCCAATAACGTTTATTTTAATTAGAGAAGTATTTCAGTGTGTGGCTTTCCGAATAGAATTTCATTTTTCTCATCAAACAGGCTGGTTTTGGTTACGGATTGCCCATATCACGCCTTTATGCACAGTACTTCCAAGGAGACCTAAAGCTGTATTCCCTAGAGGGCTATGGGACAGATGCAGTTATCTACATTAAGGTAATGACTATAGTCTTCTGGACTTAATGATACTTCTTTGATTATAAGATGCCAGCATTTAACTGTAATGAAATTTTCTTCTACCTCATGCTATTATAACAAGGATCTCCTCTGCTTTGACAAATGATCTCTTTGACTGTGGGTAAGAAACGCTCGACTATAATGATCAGGGCTTTGTTAATAGAAAAAAAACTGGGTTAAAGTGGGGCTTCAAAAACTTATGTTAAAATTAAATTTGTAAGATAAGACACATGAATTGACATTGATTCACCAGCCTTTTGATGTACTTGCTGAGGCCTTTCATTTGCATATGGGTCTGCAGATTGAAGTTTCAATTGTCTTTCTTGCAGAAGCTATACTTACAATACCTTGTTTTGGTTTCTTTAATCAAAGAAATAGCCAAGTGCATAATCCTTGTTGATTATTATGCATTTCCTTACAGTTGTCTTCTGATTTGACAGCAATTTTTATGTGGCTTTCCTTCATGAGTCTTTATGCAACATTCATCTTAGTTTTCAAAGAACCCCCCCCCCCCGCCCATTTTTTGTGCTTTGTTAAAAGCAATACTTAGATTAAATTACAATGACAGATTTAAGTATATTAACAGATTTAGGAACAATTACAGGTGACTCTTGGTAAGCACATAGCTCACCTGGTGGAAACAGACTTGCCTGGGTTGTTCCCTGTGTTTATCTGACAAATCAGTATAAATTACAGGGATAGAAAGCCCTGGGTTAGTTCAGCGGTGGGCTGTTGGTACCTAATTTTTTAGCGACGCTAGTTTCTTGTTCTGGCCACTAGATGGCACCTATTTTATAGGAAATGCTAAAGACTTTACATTAGAAAAAGTAAAAATTGTCTGAAAAGGTTAAGTTCTTTCAAGATAATTATCTTTTTTTAAACCATCTCAATTGTGAGGAACTTAAAAACATTGCCTTTATGATGCCCTTTTTATCATCAAATGTAACATTTTTGTTTGAGTCTATAGATCAAGGAGTTCCAGCATAAAGAGAATATGATGTATAGGTGAAAGGTCTCTAGCTCCATTTTGGAAAAAAATAGAATACATGAAGTCTTATAGAATAATTAAGGTCCTTCCTTCCTATTATTGGAATGAAACTTCCAGTTCAATATTTTCTACATCTTGGGGAATACCTGTGGCTTAAGGTTGAAATCCTACCAAAATATCCTAATTTGAAGATAATGAGGAACATAGTTTATCTCAGTGATACACAGGAAGCTGAAATAGAACGGTGAATTAATTGTGATAATATGTTGGAAACATGAAATTACAATCAGCCCTCTGTATCCCTGGGTTCCGTATCCATAGATCCGAACACGACTAAAAAATATTCGAAGAAAAAAGGAATTCCAGAAAGTTGCAAAAAGCAGAACTTGAATTTGCTGCACATCAGCAACTATTTACATAATATCTACGTCACATTTGTATAGCATTTACATTGTATTAGCTATTATAATTAATCTACAGATGATTTAAAGTATACAGGAGGATATTTAAAGGTTATACATAGATACTACAGCATTTTATATAAGCGACTTGAGCATGGGCAGACTTTGGTATGCATGCGGGGGTGGGGGGGTGATACAGAGGGTCAGCTATGCATGATGCAGAAATCATGTACAGAAATCATGCTGTAACTAAAATTAGTGTGACTTTAATGTAGGAGAAGACACAGGATCAAACCCAGATTTCATTAAGTGATTGTACAATTACATATGTTAAGGTACATATGTGAATTTTTATGCTTTTACACTTAACTGACTTTTTCAGTTAACCAACTTCTGTTTGTCATGTTTTATAAGAATGTCTGTCACACGTGTGTCAAACTTCAATCCAGCAGCTCCCAGGCTGGCTGGAGAATTACCGCAAGCAATAAACTCAACATGCACATCAAGCAGTTGCCATGGGCTTAGTAAATAACACGTTTCAAAGATGTGCTCTATTTTAAAATGTATGTAGATGGTCTTATGTTTGATAAAATACAAATCCAATGAAGTATTGTTTAATTTGTAGTAACCTTTTGGCCACTGTAGATTTTCTCAAATAATGCATTCCAAAAAAATGCCTGATTTAGGTCCTGCTTTGACTTTCAGGCTCTGTCAACAGAATCAATAGAAAGACTCCCGGTATATAACAAAGCTGCCTGGAAGCATTACAACACCAACCACGAGGCTGACGACTGGTGTGTTCCCAGCAGAGAACCGAAAGACATGACGACATTCCGCAGTGCCTAGACACACTTGGGACCCCTGGAAAATCCAGATGTGGTTTTTTATTAAATTTGGAAGGGATGGTGTTCAGAACTACACTATACCAAATACTTCATGTGTCGTTTTCACAGTTAACTGTTTGGGTAGATAGAATAAGTGGTAAGTTAAATTCCTCTTATGCCCATTAAATCTCCTAAAGGATGAAGTTGTACCTATTTTACACTTAAATTTTCACAGTTAATTGAACATTTTTAAACAACTGTAGTTCTGGTCAACTTTCTCTTTACAGTAGACTTCAGAAGCGTAGAAGTCTTTGGGTTTCTACAGGAAGCTGTGTAGTTTTGTAGTTTTTTAAGAAATACTTTTATGTCTGCTAGAAACATTTCCTTAATATCGATTAGTCAGTTAGCCACCTTTCTGTTTTAGAGGAGTTCTGCCAGCCTTTATTTAGTAATGACAGATGTAATAAGATGATTTACAGATTTACATGACTGACTACAATTAAAGCAGTAAACAGTTGCCCTGTTAAGTGTAGAACCAGCCACCTTTCAGCATCTACATGCATTGTCTTCACTCTGAAGTTAATTTATCGTGTTTTAATTTTATTGCAAAGGATTGTAATGATTGATTTCCTATGGAACTAAACCAAGATCACGGGCAATCTACTTTGAATATGCTTATGATTAATGCAATGGGAAATTTTTATACTAAAACCTAACAGCTGCTAAAATTCTAAATTGAATTTAAGAAATTGAGGGCAGAAGAGTGAGTCACAAAAACTGTACTAAAGATTGTTGAGATTACCTGGGGGGTGCTTTTGAGAAAGTTTTTCTGAGTCCTACTCCAGACAGAATCAGACTCTGCGGCTGGAGTCCAGGAATCTCAGTTTTTATAACACTTCCTAGACCAGTCTGATGCCTCACCTAGTTAGGAAGCCACGCTTTTAAAGTGAGTAATGATGATACCACATTTGCTAACATAACAGATCTTTATATTTTGGTTTTCACCTATTGAAAGGTCAGACTTCTAGACTCTGGTGCAATTAGAAGCATAATTGGAAGCAAGAGACAAGTTGGCTACAGAAGAAGAGTCAGGTAACCAAAGGATTAGAACCGTAAATGCACAGGTATTGACAAAAAACATGTTATGAAAAATATCTATACTTCATCAGGAAAAAGTCACCTTGGGCTTATCACATTCAAATGTTTGCATTCGAATGTTAATTTATAATGTACAAATTTTTGGTATATTCAGTATATTATAACTCTGTTAGGCTTTAAGACAGAGATACCAAACAGGTGGTATCATCTTCGTTTTTGAGACTCAGAGTATAGCCCAAAGCTGCCCAGAATTGGCGTGAGGGCTCAAGCTGTATCTGCTGATCACTGTCAGCCGCCTGGTCTAAGAGACCATGAAAGTCAGGAGACTAAGTTGTTAGTCTTACCTCATCTTTTAAGGTGACAGGGAAGTACACTGAAAATAAATTTTAAAGTAAGATTTTAAATGTTTAAAGAACAGCTTTACTACTTAAATGGGGAACTTTATCTGGTAAATACATTGAGTTGAAACAGCTCATTCTCAAAAGGATTATGTAAGCTTAACAGTGCTATACAAATTTGTAAATTGGAAGGGATGTTAAAGGGCCGTTAGCCCAGGATTCTCACATAAGAGATGAGGATCCTGAAACTCGGGGTGTGTGGGGTTTGCCCAGGGCTGATTAGCTGATGTGACCAAATGTTGGAAAAAGATCTTTTACCTATTACTCCTTAATTATGGGTTTTATGATAAACAATAGGATATGCTAGTGGATGATTTATATTAGTTCAATGTGTCACAGTTTTTTTAGCTTAAAATTACACTTTTCTTATAATGATGAAATAGTTTCGAATCCTTTGAATCAAAGTATTCACTTTCTTTCCTAAATGAGACATTTGTACAAGTGACATAAATTTGATATTTTTACTTATGATCCACCCACCCACACACAAAATTTAAGTTTCTCTCTTTATTTAAGAGCTAAGAAATTGTATTTTCAAAGGAAGAATGAAATCTTTTCCTTTAGCTTCTTTTTAAGGTGTAATGGCTTTTTCACTTTGTTACTGTGGTAAGGGACACAAAGTTACATACAGAAATATTTGGGGGAATGCTTTCTCTTAGTTGGTTTTAAATTATTGTGCTACTTGAAAAGTTTTTAGATTCTTATACTATTTTCCCCCACCAGCATTTAATATGATGCCATGTAGATTTTAAAAATATACTGAAAGATAAGAAATGGATACTAAGTGATTTTTGTAACCTGGGCATTTAATGAATATGCCAACATTTTTTTAGGAAGAATCACAAAAAGTATTCTGCCCTGTACTTAAAGTACTAGCTGGCTTTAGATGTCTTCATACTTAATGGTAATCACTTTCTTGCACTGTGAAGTTTTTACGTGAAGATGTTGAAGTGGCAGTCTACCCTATTATTTTATAAAATGTTTTGTGTATGGCAATAAACTGAAAACATGGATCAACTCTTATTCTGAAAATAAATTGACCAATTGTTTTTTAAAATAAAGGTCTCTTTCATCATCAAGGGTCAGCTTTCTGTAAACATTCAAAAAGTCAAAGCTACGTGGCTCACAGTGCACCTCACTATGCTTGGTAGAGGAAGTGTTTAGATTTCCAACGTGTATATTCTAATCGCCAAAGCAGGCAGTCGTTTGTATGGTTTGAGTTATGCTAGATTTTCATTATCCAAACAGCCACAGATGACTGACTTACTGCATAAATGAACATCTTCTCTTACGTGATTTTCAAGAGGTTATGTTAGTATACTCTTTGAATAACTTTTCACAATGTAAGTAATATTAGGAAAAGCCTTAATTTAACCAGCATTACTGTGTGCTTGTACCAGCCGAAAGTCAAAATTAAACTCCTCTAGTCAAAGACAGGTTCCTGTCCTGTTCCTGATGAATGGGCTATGACCATCAATCTTCCCTTCATTATTAAAGCCAACAAGTTCCATAAAAGGACTGCATAGGTAAAGAACCAGGGAAACAGACTACTAGTGTTAGGGTCCCTTTGTGGCCTTGTGAACAGCCAATCAGAAAGGAAGCCAAAAAAAAAAAAAATCAACCAATTTGTTTGCATCTTCAATTGCTGTGCCATAAATGTGAAGTTTTAAACAGATGAGTAATCAGGGTTGAGTTAAGCTGGTTTGCAAATACTGTATATGATTAACTTCTGGCCCCCAAAATTAAATTTTCTTATAGTCAAACTGAATGCACTTGAAAAAATGTGGCGTGAAGTATTTTATGTATGGCAAAAAAGAACGCACTGCTGGTTTGCTTAGTCCTGGCATTCTTAAATTACTGCACCTTTTGTTCTGTTTACATGTTTGGAAATAATTAGGTATATACTACCCACTCTTCACGTTTCTTCAGCAGTCATTAACCATAGGCTTTTAATAGCGAGAGACAAGACTGCCAGCTTTTTCAAATTTATGACATGAGATGACCATAAAATTGGGTGGCCATGAGATTCTATACTATTATAGATATAAAACCATTTGGGGGAAGGAGGATCAAGATGGTGGAGTAGGAGGATGTGGAGCTCACCTACCACCATAAACACATCAAAAATACACCTGCATGTGGAACGATTCACACATAAAACCAACTGGAAACTGGCAGAAGATCTCTTACACAACTAAGCTGCAGAAAAGATTTTCCATGTGATTGGGTAGGACCAAACACACAAAAAAAAGGCATCAGGATGGGACCAGCACCCCTGGGAGGGATCTGTGAAGGAGGAAAGGTCCCCATGGGCAGGCTCTCACTCTGGGGAGCCCCCTTGCCTGCTGGGAGGTCTGCTGGGAGAGGCTGGAGTGGCCTGGACTCTGATTGCAGGGAGTGTGTGCATGCTGACTTGCCTAGTGATCAGGGCGGAGGGAGACCAGTACTGACAGCTGCCACCTCCTGCCCTTCCCAGTCCCAAAGGCGTGCAGAGCAGGGCTGCTAGAACGCACAGTGGGAAGATGCTGAATCTCGGGCAGATAGGCCCTGGGATAGGACTCTGTCTAACTGCATGGAGACAGCCTGGAGGGCCTGGGGTGTGGTCTAGGCCAAATCTCAGAGCTCATTGTCAGCACGTGAACAGCGGGGCACAGGTCCAGCATCGGAACCCACTGCCAGCACACACACACAGTGGTGCCACAGAGACGCATCTCTCTGTGCAGACAGTCCCTGGGGAGGAATACACAGCAGTTTGTTTCCCCGTGGGAGCTCTCCAGTTCCACCCACCCCACACTGTAACCTGGGGCCAGATCTAGCGTGGACAGGTCCTGGGAGAGGCCTGTCATGGAGGCAGCCCAAGTCCCAGGCAGCAGCACAAACACCTCCATTCCTGCAGCCACAGCACCAGCCCACCCCACACTACAGCCTAGTACTAGGTCTGGGATGAACGTAACGGAGAAAGCGACACGACCTTGGGCTGCTTCCAGGCAGAACTGAACATACCTGCATGGGCAGCACATAGGTTTGCTGTGACCACAGGGGCCTCACTTGCTTCAGCGATCATCTCCTTTGAGACATAGCACACACTTCAGGGCGATGAAGACTTATCAAACCTGACCCTCAAGGCTTCTACTCCCAACAACCAGGCAGCAAACCCGACCCCTGACAGGGATATGACAGCCTCAGAGCAAAGAGGAGGCCCAAGTGAAGGCTCTGGACACCACAACACCAATCACACCCACTATCAAGGGAATAATGGCCTTAAGGAAATACGTGACTGGCCTCCATACCAAATCCAGCCCTTGCACCAAAAATATTGGACTCACAGTCTTACCCAGGGATGTTCCCACATAAAAACACCCCTTCCAGACCACAGTAGATAACTTTCTCTGTCTCTGATTTTAGGAGAAACAGTTAAGTAAATGAAAAAGAGGAACTACTCCCAATTAAAAGAACACGAGAAATCCCCTGAAAGAATTAATGAAACAGACTTCAGTCTAGTAGACCCTGAGTTCAAAAAGGAGGTAATAAAAATGCTGAAGGAATTAAGAAAGTGTATCGATAGAAATACAGATCACTGTAACATGGAACTAGAAACTCTAAAGAGGAGCCAATCAAAATTAGACAATTCAATCACCAAGATAAAAACCAATCTAGAAGCAATGAATAGCAGACTAAATAACAGGATGAATAAGTGATCTGGAAGATAAAATAATGGAAATCACCCTATCAGAACAGCAGACAGAAAGACCAATGGGAAAAAAAATGAAAGCAACAGACAAGATCTATGGGATAATATAAAGCGTGCCAACCTACACGCTAGGGGTTCCACAAGGAGAAGTTAGAGAGGAGGGGATCAAAAATGCATTTGAAGAAATTCGGTTTGGGAAGTTTTCAGCCATAAATAAGGAAACAGATATCCAGGTACAGGAAGCACAGAAGGTCGCAAACAAGATGAACCCAAGCAGACCTACACCAAGACATACCATAATTACAATGGCAAAAGTTAAAGATAAAAGAGGATTCTAAAGGCAGCAGGAGAAAAACAAAGTCAGTTACAAGAGAACCCCCATAAGGCTATCAGCTTATTTCCTTGCAGAAACTTTGTAGGGCAGAAGGGAGTGGCATGATAGATTCAAAGTCCTGAAAGGGAAAAACCTGCAACCTAGTATACTCTACCCAGCAAGATTTTCATTTAGAGCAGAATGAGAAAAAGAATTTCTCAGACAAGCAAAAACTAAGAATACAGCAATACCAAATCTACCCTGAAAGAAATCTTGAAAGGTCTTCTCTAAATACAAAAGTAAGAATCTATAGGAAAGGAAAAATCACAATAGGAAAGGTAAATATATCAAAGGATCAGAGGTCACTTAAGTAAACCAAAACACAGACTACAAAACAATCAAATTTTGTAAAAGTGATAACTACAATTAACAGCAAAAGGATAAACGTGAAGATGTCCTATTTTACATCCAAATCACAAAATGTGGGGGAGGGGAGTAGAAAAGAAAGATCTTTTATAGAATGTGTTTGAACTTATATGACTATCAGTCTAAAGCAAGTAGATAAAACCAGGGTAACCACAAATCAAAAGCATACAATAGATTCACAAAAACTAAAAAGAAAGGAACTCAAGCATAATAGAAAAGAAAACCATCAAACCACAGAAGGAAAAAACAAAGAGAAGAAATGAACAAAGAACTACAAAACTCAACTGGAAAACCAGATCTAAAATGGCAATAAGTACATACCTATCAATAATTACTTTAAATGTCAAGGAATTAATGTTCCAATCAAAAGACAGAGTGGCTGATTAGATTTAAAAAAGACCTTCCAGACTTCCCTGGTGGCACAGTGGTTGAGAATCTGCCTGCTAATGCAGGGGACACGGGTTCAAGCCCTGGCCCGGGAAGATCCCACATGCCGCAGAGCAGCTAGGCCCGTGCACCACAACTACTGAGCCTGCACGTCTGGAGCCTGTGCTCCGCAAAAAAGAGAGGCCACGATAGTGAGAGGCCCATGCACCGCGATGAAGAGTGGCCCCCGCTTGCCACAACTAGAGAAAGCCCTCGCACAGAAACGAAGACCCAACACAGCAAAAATTAATTAATAAACTCCTACCCCCAACATCTTAAAAAAAAAAAAAAGACCTTTCAGTATGCTGCCTACAGGAGACTCACTTCAGGGCACAAAACACATGGATTGAAATTGAGGGGATGGAAAAAGATATTTCACACAAATGGAAATGACAAGAAAGCAAGGGTAGCAATACCCATATCAGGCAAAATAGACTTTAAAACAAAGTCCATAAGGACAAAGAAGGACATTATATAATGATAAAGGGATCAACACAAGAGGATATTACACTCAACATATATGCAATATAGGAGCACCTAAATGTATAAAACAAATACTAACAGACACAAAGGGAGAAACTGACAGGAATACGTAGCAGGAGACTAACACCCCACTAACATCAATGGACAGATCTTCCAGACAGAAAAATCAGTAAGGCAAGAAAGGTCCTAAATGACATATTAGACCAGTTGCACTTAACTGATATCTACAGGACACTACATCCAAAAACAAAAGACAGAACACACATTCTTTTCAAGTGCGCATGGAACAATCTCTAGGATAGACCACATACTAGGTCAGAAAACATGCCTCAACAAATTTAAGAGGCTAGAAATTACTTCAAGCATTTTTTCTGACCACAGTGCTATGAAAGTAGAAATCAGCCACAGAAAGAAACATGGGTAAAAAAAAGAACACACAGAGACTAAGTAACATGCTACTAAAAAAAAAAAACCAAAAAACCAGTGAGTCAACGATGAAATCAAGGAGAAAATCAGAAAATACCAAGACAAATGACGATGAAAACACAACCTCACAAAACCTATGGGATGAAGTAAAAACAGTTCTAAACAGGAAATTCATAGCAATAGAAGCTTTTCTCAAGAAACAAGAAAAATCTCAAACAACCTAAAGTACCACCTAGAAGATTAGGAAAAGAAGAACAAACAAAACCCAAAGTCAGCAGAAGGAAGGAAATGAAGATCGGAGAGGAAATAAAATAGAGAATTTAAAAAAAAAGAAAAACTAAGCTTTTTTTTTTTTAAGATAAATAAAATTGACAAAACTGTAGCAAGGATCATCAAGAAGAAAAGAGGACCCAAATAAACAAAATAAGAAATGAAAGAGGAGAAACGACGACTGATACCACAGAAATACAAAAAATCATGAGAATGCTATGAACAGTTATATGCCAAATTGGACAGACTAGGAGAAATGGACAAGTTTCTACAAACAACCTGCCAAAACTGAGTGAAGAAGAAACAGATAATTTGAACAGACTGATCACTAGAAGTGAAATAGAATCTATAATAATAATAAAAAAAAACTAACTGCAAACAAAAGTCCAGGACTAGACAGTTTCACTGGGGAATTCTACAAAACAAAAGAAATTATTCCAATCCTTCTCAAACTATTCCAAAAGACGGAAGAGGGAACACTCCCAAAATTCATTCTATGAAGCCACCATCACTCTGATACCAAAACCAGCCAAAGACACTACAAAAAGAGAAAATTACAGGCCAATATCTTTGATGATCATTGATGCAAAAATCTTCAAAAAAATATTAGCAAACCAAATCCAATACATAAAAAGGATCATACACCATGATCAAATTAGACTCATTCCAGGGTCTCAAGGATGGTTCAACATATGCATATCAATGTGATACACCACATTAACTAAAGAAAAGTCAAAAACCACATTATCAGAGGAGCTTCAAGATGGCGGAAGAGTAAGACACAGAGATCACCTTCCTCCCCACAAATACATCAGAAATACATCTACATGTGGAACAACTCCTACAGAACACCTACTGAATGCTGGCAGAAGACCTCAGACCTGCCGAAAGGCAAGAAACTCCTCACGTACCTGGGTAGGGCAAAAGAAAAAAGAATAAACAGAGACAAAAGAATAGGGACGGGACCTGCACCAGTGGGAGGGAGCTGTGAAGGAGGAAAGGTTTCCACACACTAGAAGCCCCTTCCCGGGCGGGGACTGCTGGTAGCAGAGAGGGGAGCTTCGGAGCCACAGAGGAGAGCACAGCAACAGGGGTGCAGAGGGCAAAGCGGAGAGATCCCCGCACAGAGGATTTGTGCCGACCAGCACTCACCAGCCCAAGAGGCTTGTCTGCTCACCTGCCGGGGCAGCCTGGGGCTGGAAGCTGAGGCTTGGGCTTCGGAGCTTAGATCCCAGGGAGAGAATTGGGGTTGGCGGCGTGAACACAGCCTGAAGGGACTAGTGCGCCACAGCTAGCCAGGAGGGAATCCGGGAAAAGGTCTGGAGCTGCCAAAGAGACAAGAGACTTTTTCTTGCCTCTTTGTTTCCTGGTACGAGAGAAGAGCGGATTAAGAGCGCCACTTAAAGAGTTCCAGTATAACTGATTCACTTTGTTATAAAGCAGAAACTAACACAACATTGTAAAGCAATTATACTCCAATAAAGATGTGGAAAAAAAAAAAAAAAGGCACTCCAGAGACGGGCACGAGCTGTGGCTATCAGCGCGAACACCAGAGATGGGCATGGGACCCTAGGGCTGCTGCTGCCATCACCAAGAAGCCTGTGTGCAAGCACAGGTCACTATCCACACCTCCCCTCCCGGGAGCCTGTGAAGCCCACCACTGCCAGGGTCCTGTGATCCAGTGACAACTTCCCCGGGAGAACACACGGTGCACCTCAGGCTGGTGCAACGTCTCGTCGGCCTCTGCCACCGCAGGCTCGTCCAGCATCCGTACCCCACCCTCCCCCTGGCCTGAGTGAGCCAGAGCCCCCGAATCACCTACTCCTTTAACCCTGTCCTGTCTGAGCGAAGAACAGATGCCCTCAGGCGACCTACACACAGAGGCGGGTACAAATCCAAAGCTGAACCCTGGGAGATGTGCGAACAAAGAAGAGAAAGGGAAATCTCTCCCAGCAGCCTCAGGAGCAGCGGATTAAATCTCCACAATCAACTTGATGTACCCTGCATCTGTGGAATACCTGAATAGACAATGAATCATCCCAAATTGAGGAGGTGGACTTTGGGAGCAACGATATATATATATATATATATATTTTTTTTTTTTTCCTTTTTCTCTTTTTGAGAGTGTGTATGTGTATGCTTCTGTGTGTGATTTTGTCTGTATAGCTTTGCTTTTACCATTTGTCCTAGGGTTCTGTCTGTCCGTTTTTTTTTTAATTAAATTTTTTTTCTTAATAATTATTTTTTATTTTAATTACTTTATTTTACTTTATTTTATCTTCATCTTTCTTTCTTTCTTTTTCTCCCTTTTATTCTGAGCCGTGGAGGGGACAGGCTCTTGGTGCTTCAGCCAGGCATCAGGGCTGTGCCACTGAGGTGAGAGAGCCAAGTTCAAAGACACTGGTCCACAAGAGACCTCCCAGCTCCACGTATCAAACGGTGAAAATCGCCCAGAGATCTCCATCTCAACATCAAGACCCAGCTCCACTTAACGACCAGCAAGCTACAATGCTGGGCACCCTATGCCAAACAACTAGAAAGACAGGAACACAACCCCACCCATTAGCAGAGAGTCTGCCTAAAATCATAATAAGGTCAAAGACACCCCAAAACACACCACTGGACACGGTCCTGCCCACCAGAAAGACAAGATCCAGCCTCATCCACCAGAACACAGGCAACAGTCCCCTCCACCAGGAAGCCTACACAACCCACTGAACCAACCTTAGCCACTGGAGGCAGACAACAAAAACAACGGGAACTATGAACAAGCAGCCTGTGAAAAGGAGACCCCATACACAGTAAGTTAAGCAAAATGAGAAGACACAGAAGCACACAGCAGATGAAGGAATAAGGGAAAAACCCACCACACCTAACAAATGAAGAGGAAATAGGCAGTCTACCTGAAAAAGAATTCAAAATAATGATAGTAAAGATGGTCCAAAATCTTGGAAATAGAATGGAGAAAATATAAGAAACGTTTAACAAGGACCTAGAAGAACTAAAGAGCAAACAAACAGAGATGAACAACACAGTAAATGAAATTTAAAAATTCTCTAGAAGGGATCAATAGCACAATAACTGAGGCAGAAAAACGGATAAGTGACCTGGAAGATAAAATAGTGGAAATAACTACTGCAGAGCAGAATAAAGAAAAAAGGATGGAAAGACTTGAGGACAATCTCAGAGACCTCTGGGATGACATTAAACACACCAACGTTCGAATTATAGGGGTCCCAGAGGAAGAGAAAAAGAAAGGGACTGAGAAAATATTTGAAGAGATTACAGTTGAAAACTTCCCTAATATGGGAAAGGAAACATTTAATCAAGTCTAGGAAGCACAGAGAGTCCCATACAGGATAAATCCAAGGAGAAACACACCAAGACACATATTAATCAAACTATCAAAAATTAAATACAAAGAAAACATATTAAAAGCAGCAAAGGAAAAACAACAAGTAAGGGAATCCCCATAAGGTTAACAGCTGATCTTTCAGCAGAAACTCTTCAAGCCAGAAGGGAGTGGCAGGACATACTGAAAGTGATGAAAAAGAAAAACCTACAGCCAAGATTACTCTACCCAGCAAGGATCTCATTGAGATTTGATAGAGAAATTAAAACCTTTACAGACAAGCAAAAGCTAAGAGAATTCAGCACCACCAAACCAGGTTTACAACAAATGCTAAAGGAACTTCTCTAGGCAGGGAACACAGGAGAAGGAAAAGACCTACAATAACAAACCCAAAACAATTAAGAAAACGGTAATAGGAACATACATATCGATAATTACCATAAATGTAAATGGATTAAATGCTCCAACCAAAAGACAGACTGGCTGAATGGATACAAAAACAAGACCCGTATATATGCTGTCTACAAGAGACCCACTTCAGACCTAGGGACACATACAGACTGAAAGTGAGGGGATGGAAAGTGATATTCCATGCAAATGGAAATCAAAAGAAAGCTGGAGTAGCAATTCTCATATCAGACAAAATAGACTTTAAAACAAGCACTGTTACAAAACACAAAGAAAGCCACTACATAATGATCAGGGATCAATCCAAGAAGAAGATATAACAACTGTAAATATTTATGCACCCAACATAGGAGCACCTCAATACATAAGGCAAATACTAACAGCCATAAAAGGGGAAATCAACAGTAACACAATCATAGCAGGGGACTTTAATACCCCACTTTCACCAATGGACAGATCATCCAAAATGAAAATAAATAAGGAAACACAACCTTTAAATGATACATTAAACAAAATAGACTAAATTGATATTTATAGGACATTCCATCCCAAAACAACAGAATACACTTTCTTCTCAAGTGCGCATGGAACATTCTCCAGGATAGATCATATCTTGGGTTACAAATCAAGCCTTAGTAAATTTAAGAAAATTGAAATCGTAACAAGTATCTTTTCCCACCACAATGCTATGAGACTAGATATCAATTACGGGAAAAAATCTGTAAGAAATACAAACACATGGAGGCTAAACAACACACTTACTTAATTAGCAAAAGATCACTGAAGAAATCAAAAAATACGTAGAAACAATGACAATGACAATGAAAACACAATGACCCAAAACCTATGGGATGCAGCAAAAGCAGTTCTAAGAGGGAAGTTTATAGCTATACAACCCTACCTTAAGAAACAAGAAACATCTCAAATAAACAACCTAATCTTACACCTAAAGCAATTAGAGAAAGAAGAACAAAACCCCCCTAAAGTTAGCAGAAGGAAAGAAATCATAAAGATCAGATCAGAAATAAATGAAAAAGAAATGAAGGAAACGATAGCAAAGATCAATAAAACTAAAAGCTGGTTCTTTGAGAAGATAAACAAAATAGATAAACCATTAACCAGACTCATCAAGAAAAATAAGAGAGAAGACTCAAATCAATAGAATTAGAAATGAAAAAGGAGAAGTAACAACTGACACTGCAGAAATACAAAAGATCATGAGAGATTACTACAAGCAACTCTATGCCAATAAAATGGACAACCTGAAAGAAATGGACAAATTCTTAGAAATGCACAACCTGCCAAGACTGAATCAGGAAGAAATAAAAAATATGAACAGACCAATCACAAGCACTGAAATTGAAACTGTGATTAAAAATATTCCAACATGGGCTTCCCTGGTGGCGCAGTGGTTGAGACTCCGCCTGCCTATGCAGGGGACACGTGTTCATGCCCCAGTCCGGGAAGATCCCACATGCCGCGGAGTGGCTGGGACCGTGAGCCATGGCCACTGAGCCTGCGCATCTGGAGCCTGTGGTCCACAATGGGAGAGACCACAACACTGAGAGGCCCACGTACCGCAAAAAAAAAAAAAAAAAAACAACTTCCAACAAACAAAAGCCCAGGACCTGATGGCTTCACAGAATTCCATCAAACATTTAGAGAAGAGGTAACACCTATCCTTCTCAAATTCTTCCAAAATATAGCAGAGGGAGGAACACTCCCAAATTCATTCTACAAGGCCACCATCACCTTGATACCAAAACCAGACAGGGATGTCACAAAGAAAGAAAACTACAGGCCAATATCACTGATGAACATAGATGCAAAAATCCTCAACAAAATACTAGCAAACAGAATCCAACAGCACATTGAAAGGATCATACACCATGATTAAGTGGGGTTTATCCCAGGAATGCAAGGATTCCTCAATATACGCAAATCAATCAACGTGATACACCATATTAACAAATGGAAGGAGAAAAACCATATGATCATCTCAATAGATGCAGAGAAAGCTTTCGACAAAATTCAACACCCATTTGTGATAAAAACCCTCCAGATAGTAGGCATAGAGGGAACTTTCTTCAACATAAAAAAGGCCATATATGAAAAACCCACAGCTAACATCGTCCTCAATGGTGAAAAACTGAAACCATTTCCACTAAGATCAGGAACAAGACAAGGTTGCCCACTCTCACCACTATTGTTCAACATAGCTTTGGAAGTTTTAGCGACAGCAATTATAGAAGAAAAAGAAATAAAAGTAACCCAAATCGGAAAAGAAGAAGTAAAGCTGTCACTCTTTGCAGATGACATGATACTATACATAGAGAATCCTAAAAATGCCACCAGGAAACTACTAGAGCTAATCAATGAACTTGGTAAAGTAGCAGGATACAAAATTAATGCACAGAAATCTTTTGCATTCCTATACACTAATGATGAGAAATCTGAAAGTGAAATCAAGAAAACACTCCCATTTAGCATTGCAACAAAAAGAATAAAATATCTAGGAATAAACCTACCTAAGGAGACAAAAGACCTATATGCAGAAAATGATAAGACACTGATGAAAGAAATTAAAGATGATACAAATAGATGCAGAGATATACCACGTTCTTGGATTGGGAGAATCAACATTGTGAAAACGACTCTACTACCCAAAGCAATCTGCAGATTCAGTGCAATCCCTATCAAACTACCACTGGCATTTTTCCCAGAACTAGAACAAAAAATTTCACAATTTGTATGGAAACACAAAAGACCCCGAATAGCCAAAGCAATCTTGAGAACAAAAATCGGAGCTGGAGGAATCAGGCTCCCTGACTTCAGACTATAGTACAAAGCTACAGTAATCAAGACAGTATGGTACTGGCACAAAAACAGCAAGATAGATCAATGGAACAGGCTAGAGAGCACAGAGATAAACCCACACACATATGGTCACCTTATCTTTTATAAAGGAGAAAAGAATATACAGTGGAGAAAAGACAGCCTCTTCGATAAGTGGTGTTGGGAAAACTGGACAGCAACATGTAAAAGAATTAAATTAGAACACTCCCTAACACCATATAGAAAAATAAACTCAGAATCTATTAAAGACCTACATGTAAGGCCAGACACCATCAAACTCTTAGGGGAAAACATAGGCAGAACACTCTATGACATAAATCACAGCAAGATCCTTTTTGACCCACCTCCTAGAGAAATGGAAATAAAAACAAAAATCAACAGATGGGACCTCCTGAAACTGAAAAGCTTTTGCACAGCAAAGGAAACCATAAACAAGATGAAAAGACAACCCTCACAATGGGAGAAAGTATTTACAAATGAAGCATCTGACAAAGGATTAATCTCCAAAACATACAAGCAACTCATGCAGCTCAATATCAAGAATACAAACAACCCAATCCAAAAATGGGCAGAAGACCTATATGGACATTTCTCCAAAGAAGATATACAGATTGCCAACAAACACATGAAAGAATGCTCAACATCATTAATCATTAGAGAAATGCAAATCAAAACTACAATGAGATATCATCTCACACCAGTCAGAATGGCCATCATCAAAAAAATCTACAAACAATAAATGCTGGAGAGGGTGTGGAGAAAAGAGATCCCTCTTGCCCTGTTGGTGGGAATGTAAATTGATACAGCCATTATGGAGAACAGTATGGAGGTTTCTTAGAAAACTACAAATAGAAATACCATATGACCCAGCAATCCCACTACTGGGCATATACCCTGAGAAAAACATAATTCAAAAAGAGTCATGTACCAAAATGTTCATTGCAGCTCTGTTTACAATAGCCAGGACATGGAAGCAACCTAAGTGTCCATCAACAGATGAATGGATGAAGAAGATGTGGCATATATATATACAACGGAATATTACTCAGCCATAAAAAGGAATGAAACTGAGTTATTTGTAGTGAGGTGGATGGACCTAGAGACTGTCATTCAGAGTGAAGTGAGTCAGATCGAGAAAAACAAATACCGTATGCTAACACATATATATGGAATCTAAAAAAAAAGAAAAAAGAAAATGGTCAGAAGAACCTAAGGTCAAGATGGGAATAAAGATGCAGACCTACTAGAGAATGGACTTGAGGATATGGGGAGAGGGAAGGGTAAGCTGGGACAAAGTGAGAAAGTGACATAGACATATATGAACTACCAAACGTAAAACAGATAGCTAGTGGGAAGCAGCCACATAGCACAGGGAGATCAGCTCGGTGCTTTGTGACTACCTAGAGGGGTGGGATAGGGAGGGTGGGGAGGGAGGGAGATGCAAGAGGGAAGAGATATGGGGACATATGTATATGTGTAACTGATTCACTTTGTTATAAAACAGAAACTGACACACCATTGTCAAGCCATTATACTCTAATAAAGATATTAAAAAAAACCCAAAAAACCACATGATCATCTCAATAGACACAGAAAAAGCTTTTGATAAAATTCAACATTCATGATAAAAACTCTCACCAAAATGGGTATAGATGGAACATATATCAACATTAAAAAAGCCATTTACAACAAACCCACAGCCAACGTAATATGCAATGGTAAAAAGCTGAAAGCCTTCCTGCTAAATTCAGCAACAAGTTTGCCCACTCTCACCACTTCTATTTAACACAGTATTGGAAGTCTTAGCCACAGCAAATCAGAAAAGAAAAAGAAATAAGAAGTATCCAATTTGGAAGGGAAGAGGTAAAACTGTCACTACTTGTAGGTAACATGATATTCTATATACAGAGCCCTAAAAACTCCACACAAAACGATTAGAACTGATACATGAATTCAGCAAGGTAGTAGTATACAAGATTAATATATAGAAAACTGTTTCATTTCTTTACACAAACAATGAAATATCAGAAATTAAAAAACAACCCCATTTAAATCACATCAAAAGGGACTTCCCTGGTGGTGCAGTGGTTAAGAATCTGCCTGCCAATGCAGGGGACGTGGGTTCGAGCCCTGGTGCAGGAAGATCCCACATGCTGCAGAGCAACTAAGCCCATGCACCACAACTGCTGAGCCTGCAAGCCACAACTACTAAGCCCACGTGCCACAAGTACTGAAGCCCGCGTGACCAGAGCCCGTGCTCCACAAGAGAAGCCACCACAATGAGAAGCTGGCACACTGCAACAAAGAGTAGTCCCCACTTGCCTCAGCTAGAGAAAGCCCACATGCAGCAACGAAGACCCCACCCCCCTAAAAATGCAGCCAAAAATAAATAAAATCACATCAAAAAAATAATAAGCAGGAATAAATTTAACCAAGGAGATGAAAGACCTATATACTGAAAATATAAAACATTGGTAAAGGAAATTGATGATTCAAAGAAATGGAAAGCTATCCCATGCTCTGGCATTGGAAGAATATTGTTAAAATGGCCATACTACTCAAAGCAATCTATAGATTTAACATGATACTATCAAAATACCCAGGACACTTTCCACAGAACTAACATACTAAAATTAAATGGAATTACAAAAGACCCAGAATTGCCAAAGCAATCGTGAGGAAAAAGAACAAAGCTGGAGGCATAACCCTTCAAGACTTCAGAAAATAATACAAAGCTACAGTAATCAAAACAGCATGGTACTGGCACAAAAACAGACAAATGGATCAATGGGACAGAATAGAGAGCCCAGAAATAAACCCACCAACCTATGGTCAATTAATCTTTGACAAAGGAGGCAAGAATATACAATGGAGAAAAGACAGTCTCTTCAGCAGGTGGTGTTGAGAACCCTGGACAGTTACATGTAAATCAATGAAATTAGAACACTCCTTCATGCCATATACAAAAATAAACTCAATGGAATAAAGACTAAATATGACTTGACACCATAAAACTCCTAGAAGAGAACATAGGCAAAACATTCTTGGACATAAATCATAGCAATATTTTTATAGCTCAGTCGTCCAAGGCAAAAGAAATAAAAGCAAAATTAAACAAATGGGACTTAATCAAATTTAAAAGCTTTTGCACAGCAAAGGAAACCATCAACAAAAAGACAACCTATGGAATGGGAGAAAATACTTGTAAATGGTGCAACTGACAAGCGGTTAATATCCAAACAGCTCAAACAACTCAATATCAAGAAAACAACCCAATCAAAAACTGAGAAGACCTAAATAGACATTTCTCCAAAGAAGACATATAGATGGCCAACAGGCACATGAAAAGCTTCTCAACATCACTAATTATTAGAGAAATGCAAATCAAAACCACAATGACCTAACACCGATCAGAACGACTGTCAAAAAGTCTCCAAATAATAGATGCTGGAGAGAGTATGGGGAAAAAGGAATGCTCATACACTGTTGGTGGGAATGTAAATTGGTGCAGCCACTGTGGAAAACAGCATGAAGGTTCCTTAAAAAACTAAAAATAGAGCTATGATATGATCCAGCAATCCCACTCCTGGGCATATATCCAGAGAAAACTCTAATTCTCTAATTTGAAAAGATACATGCACCCCAGTGTTCACAGCAGCACTATTTACAATAGCTAAGACGTGGAAACAACCCAAGTGCCCATCAACAGACAACTGGCTTAAGATATGGTATACATACAATGGAATATTACTCAGCCATAAAAAGTGAAATATTGCCATTTGCAGCAACATGGATGGACCTAGAGTTTATCATACTAAGTGAAGTAAGTCAGACTGAGAAAGACAAATATTATAACATTTATATGTGGAATCTAAAAAATAATATTGATGAATCTATATACAAAACCAAAACAGACTCACAGACACAGAAAAGAAACTTATGGTTACCAAAGGGGAAATAGGGGGAAGGGATAAATTAGGGGTATGGGATTAACAGATATGATCTACTATACATAAAATAGATACGCAACAAGGATTTACTATATAGCACAGGGAACTATATTCAATACCTTGTAATAACCTGTAATGGAAAATAATCTGAAAACATATACAACTAATCCCTTTGCTGTATGCCTGAAAGTAATCCAATATTTTAAATCAGCTATATTTCAATTTTAAAATATATAAAATCATTTAGTTTTGTGGATAACTCCAAGGGTGGCGTCTCTGGTGCCCCCCCTTAGATAGGGTAGTCCTATGTCTAAACAGGATAGTGGTTAACCATACTTCCTGGGAATGTGATGCCTGGGAGAAGAATGCAGGCCAGTTTAACAAGTGATGTAGTATACACGCCAAATATTGATTGTAGTATAACGACCCCAAAAAGAAACTGAGTGTTGTTGCTACACAAAGATTTTGCCTGATCATCTGGGAGGTAAAATGTGCCAAAGCCTCCTCTCTCTTAGCACTTAATCAAATTCTCGGTATCCACGACATCCACATGGCAAGGAGGATGTAATAAATCTTACCATTTTGTGGCAGCCCACCATCTTTTCAATGGCCTTTCTATATTTTAGTAAACCTCCATATTATGAGTCTTGCTTCCTCAAGTCTCCTTTGCGCTAGAAGACAGACAGTAACCTGGGCGTTGGCGATTAGAAACACCTGCCCTAAGCAACACGAAGAACAAGTTCCGTGCAGTTTCCCACGTGCTGGTGTGAGTCATGGCATATCTGTCTGGCTTTCAGAGGGCATCGCGGTCGCAAGGGTCATGTTCGTGAAACAGAAATGGCATCAGTGCTGGTGCTACTGTAAAGTCGAGTTCCTAGATTTTAGTGCTCAGAGGTGGCAGGATATGGTGGTGATTTTTTTTCTCCTTCCCTTTTTTGTTGTTTTTTCTACTTTTTTTCTTGAGGTGAAATTCACATAACCTAAAACTAACTGTTTTAAAGTATTTCTGTGGCATCCAGTACAATTGTGCAACCACTACTTCTCTCTAGTTCCAAAACATTTTCATCACACCAAAAGGAAACCCTGCACTATTAAGCAGTGGTAGTTTCTTTCTCATGGCAGTTTTGTAGCAAGGTTTGAGATATTATTCCTGGGAGCTTATCCTGGAGTCATTTTCTGCAGTGGTAAATTACATAAGAGTGAAAATATACAAGGGTAATCCTAGAGAAACAGTTTGTGCCTAGATTAGTTCTTGGACATACTACCTTCAAAAGGAATGTTTTAAACCAGCCAAAGACTAACACCAACATGCTTACATCTTGGGTCCATTTTAAATTAAAAATCCAACATAGGGCTTCCCTGGTGGCGCAGTGGTTGAGAGTCCGCCTGCTGATGCAGGGGACACGGGTTCGTTCCCCGGTCCGGGAAGATCCCACGTGCCGCGGAGCGGCTGGGCCCATGAGCCATGGCCGCTGAACCTGCGCGTCCGGAGCCTGTGCTCCACAACGGGAGAGGCCACAACAGTGAGAGGCCTGTGTACCGCAAAAAAAAAAAAAAAAAAAAAATCCAACATAGTAAGTGCATTCTTTTTTTTTTTTAATTTTGTTTTATGAGTTTGGAAATACAATCAATTGTGAAAATGTAATTGGGTAAATTACGAGTATAGTTCTTTCACAAATCCCTGCTGTTCATACTTTTCTCTAAGATGTAGTTTGACCCAGTCAAGAATTATGGCTTCAACATGCCCCCAGTTGTCTTGGCATTCCTGGGCCTGCCTCAAACAAATATAAGACGTGGTGTTAGCCTGAGGCAAGCCAACTCTCACTGCAGGCACAGTGTCATCACTGCGGCTACAGGCTGCCCCACGGTGCTAGGCTCTGTGTTCTTTCTAGCCACTGGAATGAAGCGAAGTTCCCTTCCCCAGCAGTCATGTGATGGAGAATCCAGGAGTATGGCACCAGGGATGACGCTGGCCACACTCCAAGTGGAGGCTGACCCTGTGTCCTGCTGTAGCAGGGCCAGTCCTAAATGAGCAGGTTGGGCAGCAGCCAACTTTAAGGACCCTGCAGGCAGCAGGTGAGGGAGGAGGAGCAGAGGGAGGGGAAACTCCCAGGAACAGAATAAGAATTGGCCGCTGACATTTGGAATCTGCAGCTTCCAGTTCAGGACAGGAATGGTGTACCATTTCCAGTACACTTCCTCTCCAAATGTTTCTTGGGCAATTCTAGTAAAAATATTTTTGAAAGGAGCTATGGTTAGTGGAAGACCATAGCTGTCCAAGCCATATGAGATGGTATGCAGCTTTTGTAGTATAAAGCAAAAATCTCAGTAGTAATTATCTAAGGATTACTAATAGTAGCCTCGCCAATACTTGGCTCAGCTGAGGATGAGTTGCCTAAGGCAGAGAGGTCAATGCAAAAATTCCATCATGCTTCATTGTATGAGAGTTTATGATTCATTATATGTTTAGTCTGTTCATGTGAAACCCAGTCCATACGTTTACCAGTGGCTGTTTTACTGCCTCCAAAACTTGCTTTTTTATTGTTTCGAATGTCTCTTTGCTTATTCCATTTCCTTCTGTTTAAAATCGTTAATGTTCTTTTGAATTATATATCATTTCTCTGTGTGTGAGGCATCTAGACCCTTTGAGAAAATATTCAAAGCTATTTGACCTATGACTGGTTGCTTACTGAACATGTATTTTTTGAGTGTCTACTGTATAGCAAGCCTCATGAATGGCACTGGGCCTAAAAAGACTACAAGAAAAGCACCATCCTCCGATGGCTTTTCTAGGTCATGGAATTAAACTTCTCTTTCCCAGGATCATTTAATTGCCACTCAGTTGATTGGGTTCCATTTTCAGTGAGAACATTTGGAGGCTCATGGATAATTGGGTATTTTCATAAACCACATTAAATTGTATAATTTTAAATTTCTATAACGAAAAAAGAATGTAAGTCCCAAATCACATATTATTGTGAGTATTGCAATAGGCAAAACTAAAAATATGCTTGCCTCAGACCTATGCTTTTTCAAGTTAATAATGGGCATTTTTGAGAGGACCCTAAATGCACTTCTTATTTCCAATCAGCAGATAATAGCATTTGAATTCAAAGCAAAGTTACAATGGTGTTCTGTTTAACATTATGAGAAGTACACACAAAACTTCCAGAAAATGATTAAGTGAAAACTGAACATATTCAAACTGAAGATTCTCCGATTTGTCTTAGAAGGGGCAACATTGGGATTCTTTGGTCAAGTACCTTTAATTGAACAAAGTAAACGCTTTTACTACTCCTCAGTGTACTCAAACAACTGGGCTTTTTTTCTATTAAGTATCATATTAAACAATCTGAAATTTTATTTTCAATCAAGGAAATAATATTTACAGTTTTCTCTGATTAATTTTTCTCAGGACCAGTGTAATGAAGTTAACTTGATTTACAGCAATTTATAGTATTACTATAGTATTGCAGTATAGTATTGCAGGCAACTAAGCTATCCATTGCATTCTATAAAATCAAGACCACACAGAAGAAATACTTCCAAACAACTCAGAGAAGTAAGAAAGGAAACATCCCTGGATACTAGGTCTGTAAAATGGGTATATGCATTTTCTTAAATGCTCATCATCATTGGAAGGCATGATTATCCTGCTGTTTGTGTGTGAGACCAATACAGCTGTAAAAATAGCAAACACATATCCAATGTATTATTTCAATAGCAGAGGATGTTTTCATTTTCTAGACTCCATATATGATTTCAAATGAAATACTTGTTAGGATTTTGGGGTTTGAGTTGCATAAAAATTGAATCCTTTTCTTTCAATAATCTGAAAAGAGAGCCAATAAAATCAGAAATTTGGGGTGAAAGAAGGAAAAACCTGATAAACAAAGCCCTCAGTGTTGCATTTAGCAATGGTTTAGATTCATGATTAACAAGTCCATAATAGTTAAATCCCGAGAAGATACTTTACACTCTGCAAACTTCTTCTCAAATTACTAGTAAAATCTTTATATTATATCTGAAAGTCTTATTGAATGTTTTCCTCTTTCCTTTCAAACAGCCAGAGAAAACCCACAAAATACCAAAACTCAACCAGCATGAAATAATCTATATGATCCTTTAACCAGGAAATTTGTAATTTGAAAGTCCAAAAGAGAATCTCCAGTCCCAGATAGTTCCACAGGAGAATTCTACCAAATATTTAAAGAAATTAATGTAAGTTTTACATAATTTCTTCCAGAAAACAGAAGAAAAGGAGACACTTCCCAACTCATTTTATAAAGCCAGTATTACTCTGATACCAAAACCAGACAAAAACAGTACAGAAAAGAAACCTACACACCAATCTCTCTCAAGAACTTAGATGCAAAAATCTTCAACAAAATATTAACAAATCAAATCCAACAATTTGAAAAAAAAGCATATACCATTACCAAATGGGATTTATTCCGCATATGCAAGGCTAGTTCAACATTAAAAAAAGAAATCAATGTAATTCACCATATAAACAGGCTAAAGAAGAAAAATCAATGATATTATCAGTTGACACAGGAGAAGCACTTGACGAAATCCAACCTCATTCCAAATAGCCAGGGGTCCCTACCTTGGGATCTGGTAGTGTTGACTCCACTCTCAGGCAGCTGTTCCCATCCTTGATATACTCCCTATTGGGCTGCACCCCACAGGCCTGCAAGCCTTGTAGTTACCCAGCCTCAAAACTGAAGAGGGGGCTTCCCTGGTGGCGCAGTGGTTGAGAGTCCGCCTGCCGATGCAGGGGACACGGGGTTCGTGCCCGGGTCGGGGAAGATCCCACATGCCGCGGAGCGGCTGGGCCCGTGAGCCATGGCCGCTGGGCCGGCGCGTCCGGAGCCTGTGCTCCGCGGCGGGGGAGGCCACAGCAGTGAGAGGCCCGCCTACCGCCAAAAAAACAAAAACAGAAAAAAACTGAAGAAAGAGCCTGGAGATGGTGACAGAGACATCAATGGCTTATTGGATAGGGGATCTTACACCCACCTCTGAAGCAAAGAGTCCTGGAGCAACACCCCCACTGCAGACCACAGACAGGACATGGCAGCCATCTTCACTAGTCTGGGAGGTGGGTGGGGGAAAGCTACCATTTATAGGAGGAATTGATGTCGTCAGTTGGCTCATCAGTTACCAGGGAAACCAACAGCTGGGGCACTCCCTAAAAGCCCCTCAGATTAACAACCCTCACGATCATCATGAGGGCAGATGTCTCCCTTTAGTAAACTAGCAGGTGGAGTCGTTCTGGCCTAAGGATTAGAACAATCACCAGCCGGGGCTGGGGGCAAGCACGTTCATATGACTAGGGTATAGGGGAAGCAGGCGCTGGGTGAGCAGGGGATGTACAGAGAGCAAGAGAACAGCCATCCTGAGTGGCCTGACCATACACTACATAAGAAAAATTCATTTCATATCCATTTTGTAAAGGACTCAGATTTTAAAAGAAATACATGGATGGAAATGGTATAAGTCAACACAGATTTATGGTATCATAATTTTCCAACTGACATAGTAGAAATGTGATTTTTTCACATAAATAGTACTTTTTCTAAATAAATAATGTAGTTGGAAGGTTCATAATTACTCCTACAGTATACACTTTACTGGACTAAGCTGATAAACACCATAACGTTTCTGTTCCCAAGATCCACCATTATACATTAACATTTTAATGGACACACTCGTTATATAGCCAGGATAGCAATTTCCAGATCTAGTGCTAATGTACTTCCTGGCTAAAGCTGAAACTCTTAAGAGCAATTAACTAAGTCATGAATTAATATTGTTTAGACATCAGCCTTTAGAACTAAATGGGATAATGTATGTTAAACCCTTAGCACATTTCCTGCCATAGGGTCAGTACTAATAAATGATAGCCATTAATATCAGTATTATAAATAAATGATGTCATGAGGTTTTCTACATCGATTACTGCCACTTGAAAAAAAAATGTTTTTTTAATGTAAAGCACTTTCAAGCTATGGATAAATTTCTCAAATCCGTTCTCAAATCTGTGGTCTTATATGACGGAAATGCTTTCACACTCTCACAAGGCCAATCACTACTCTATCAACCCAAAGTTCAATTAAACCAGTTACTAACAGTTTTTCCCTGTAGGCACCTTCAGCCATCTACATGCTATATATGCCTGTCAGTAAAAACAAATGCTACCAGCTAGTGTTTTACTTAAAGTCCATGCTACAGAAAGCTGTGTCAGTTGGGTACCGGTGAAGCAGACACCGAGACAAAGTTAGGAGGGCAGAAGGCTTATTGAGGGGTAATGAGAACAAAGTTTAGAGATGAATTGGGGAGGAAACAGTATTGGGTAGGGAGAGCCTTAGACCATGATGCAGGACGGACAGTCTTGGCTACCATAATGGGGAGCTCAGGAGCAAAGCTTGCCCATGAGGACCCCCACCTAGGGCAGAAATGGCCGGTACACTCACCATGCCCAGCCATTGGTTGGGGTCTACCCTGGAAGAATGGCCTTGGCTTGAAGGCTGAAGCAGAGCCTGAAGGTGCCAACAGATGGAGCTTGTTGGCTAATTGCACTCTTTATAGCTGATGAAAGAAGTTTTTAAATATTGAGTTATGGAGAAGTCATTCTGACTTATACACGAGTTAACTTGAATTTTATGCTAACTAAAACAGCCTGTTTGTGGCCTATCAAACATACATTGTACATCTACTATATTAAAGAAAAAGGTGCCTTGACCACAAGAGAAGAATGTCCATGCTAAAAATAAAGATTAAATGCCTCCCTTCCTGCGACGCCATTGCTGGTTCTCCTTCAGTGATAAGACTCCCTTCCCAGGTGCCAAGGTCATACTGACTTGCTGTGCATGTGCTCATCGGTTTTTTTTAAACCTTGAAGGAACGTACCCTCACTCCTTTGATGTTCTTTGTTCTGACAGATATAAAACTGTGCTGAAAACCATGCTTCTCCGGAGCAGTTCTTCAGAGTTATCTAAGAGGCTGTCTCCTGGGCTATAGTCCTCAGTTTGGCTCAAAACTCTTTTCTATTCCTATTACAGATTGTTTATTGATTATTTTCATCGACGCAGCTAAATGGTAAGTTCTTTTTTGAAAGGAGAGCTGACCAGCACACCCCCATAACTTCCTCAGAAGAAATGCTGTAGAAGACGTATAGAAGTAAAATTCCTACTTAAACTTTTTTTTTTTTTTTTGCTGCCAAACCCCTTCCTTACTTAATTGGACTCCTTTGAGAAAGGCGGTTTTTAAATCATGCTTCTGTGGAACACCTATCAGCCAGAACCATGTAATAATCACCTATTTTTTTCTTTTTTTTTAAACAAATAATCACCTATTTCTAATTTGAAAACATTTAGAAAAAATTTTCATAAAAATTAAGGTAATGGATAGACATAATTTTCTCAATATTGTTTTCTTCTATCAGTTTTTCATAAATTTGGTGTCTCATGACTTATCCATTTACAAGTACACAACAGTGACAGGAATAGCTGTTTGTATTTTTCTTGAACAGACTTTTGTGGATGTGATTTTATACTATTTACTTAAAGTAGTCATTTTCTGTTAGAAAAAAATACTGCTAATTTGTTGGAATTAGATCCAATGTTTCATGTTTTTCTGAAAAATGCTTAATATTTTGAGAGCACAGGCACTCTTTGCATGGTTTAGCTGCTAGAACAAAATTTAGAACTCCTCTGTTGCCATTAAAACTAAATAATAGAAGCAGGGTACTGCTTCCCCAAAGATAACTAATATGCAAAATCATCTTTAAGATAATTATATGAACACTTTTTAAAATAAAAAATCAATCATGCAAAAGAATCATGTCCCAAGTTGCACTGGAAAGAGGAGGAATTTGTGAGGTTGTCTTTGGTTGCCTGGATACATCATTTAGACACTTCCACTCATTCTGCTCCTTCTGGGTAGGAGAAAACCCTCACCCTTTGCCACTTGTTCAGGGGTGCCCACGTTCTCTTCTGGTCTTGGATTTCCAGATGTACAGAGGGTTTCTCCTTTCTCTTTCTCCAGTCTGTACAAATTCATGTAGCTCAATAGACCACAGGTGGAGATGAAGAGAAGCAGGGGGTGTGACAGTGAGAAAAGCAGAGTCTGACTGCAGATAACACAATTTTTGCCCACCTAATTTTTATGACATGAGTTCCCCCTGGGCCAAGGGTTTTGTTTTGTTTTTTCTTTTTTTTGTAATGTCCAATGGCACAAGGTTCAGAGATTTAAAAAGCCTTTTCTTTTCTTTTCTGCTCTAAAAACCTTTCCCGGAGGCAATGAATGCATTGACTAAATGAATAAAGGGCGAAGCGTAAAAGAAATTCAGAAAAGAAAATCTTGGGTAACATCTCAAAATATTATCCTGCCACAATTACATTCAAGGATCCTAACAGGACCTGTGGATGAGATCAATGAAACTTTCTAATAGTCTTTGATGCTTCAGGGAGAAGAAAAAGGATCCAATGATCAAAGTCAGGAAAAGTCTCCATTTTTTTTTAAGTAGGAAGAAAGAAGATGCTGCAAACCGTAGACTGATAACCTTAATGTCCCACATAGGGAAAATGCCAGACAAAACACATCTCATTTTTTTTAGATTGTTTGTTTTCATGCAAAGGCCTTGAAATAAGGTATCTGGACTCCAGGAAATAATTTGACAGTCTCCTGAGGTATCACTATGAATAAGATGCAAAAAATGGGGACCAGAAAACAGAGGGGCTGGCAGATTTATAATACAATGAACAACTATTGCCAGTGAGAATAGGAACATGGTCAAAATGGTCAAGATACAGGTAGCTATGGCAACTATGACACATGCAGAAAGTTGGACAGAACAGAGGACATGACGCCTGAGGAAGAGGAGCCCTGGGGAAGCCATAGTTGTCTGGAAATGAGAAGTGCAGCACCTGACATGTGGAGGCTAATTCTGTAGGACTCAAAAGAAAAACAACTAGGGCAAATTTCTGATAATTAGAATTCTTCTTAAAAGCGAACAAACCAAAAAAACGTAGGATGGGCTTCCCTGGTGGTGCGGTGGTTGAGAGTCCGCCTGGCAATACAGGGGACACGGCTTCGTGCCCCGGTCCGGGAAGATCCCACATGCCGTGGGGCGGCTGGGCCCGTGAGCCATGGCCGCTGAGCTTACGCGTCCGGAGCCTGTGCTCTGCAACGGGAGAGGCCACAACAGTGAGAGGCCCGCGTACGGCAAAAAAAAAAAAAAAAAAAAAAAGTAGGATGTTGTGAGGTAATATGTTTATCAGCAGCATGACGTCATGGAGGAGATTCATTCATTCCACTAAAGGTACTGATTGCCTGCACTCCACTCAGAGAGAAATAGAATGGGACCGGATGACTTCTAAGTGCTTCCACAGTTCTGAGCAGCTCTGGTTCTACTCTTAGAAAATGTGAATGCTAAACCAAAACCATGTGAAATTGCCTTTTTTTTTTTTTGGTACGTGGGCCTCTCACTGTTGTGGCCTCTCCCGTTGCGGAGCACAGGCTCCGGATGCGCAGGCTCAGCGGCCATGGCTCACGGGCCCAGCCACTCCGCGGCATGTGGGATCTTCCCAGACCGGGGCACGAATGCGTGTCCCCTGCATCGGCAGACGGACTCTCAACCACCGCGCCACCAGGGAAGCCCCGAAATTGCCATTTTAAACAAAAATATTTTATATGATTTACAGAAAAACTAGTGAGTCAGAGTTTTATAAAAACCTGTGGCTACTCTCAGAGTTGATTTTATGGCTCATGACTGGCAATATTAATGGAAGCACTAATAAGTTACGCTACGTAGTCATAAAACACCTAAGCATGAACTCATAAATCATACTCCAACAGGATAAGGCAGGTCATTTTTCCTTTGTGATTTAGTGCAGAGTAGATTTCAAACTCAGCTTTCCACAGGAGACCTATAAAACTCAGTATAGGTTAAGATCGAGGTCCAGCTATGCCATTTCAAAGATAAAATAGCAATGAACATATGGATATGAGAAAAATCCGACATTCTATACTTACAAAGTGGAAATGGTTTAGTCACCCCACGTGACAGATTAAGAGCACAGGAGGTTGCTCATTGGGTTCTCCTAACTTGAGTTTGATAGGTTGACTTTCTCCCCTTCAGCTCTACCAAGATTCTACACCAAAATTTAATGAGGAATTAAAACTTATACTTGCTTTGGTCACAGGTGTTGAATTTGTAGCTCAACTACTTACACCTGCCATCTGGTATCAGCGCTGTTCTGTTTCACTCAGTAACTACCCCTCTGACACCTGACGGGGCTGCAAATCATAAGATCCTGGATCCCTGCCACTAGGGGGTGACTCAGGCTGGCCAAAGTTCCCATCCACCTTCTGACCATTAAATTTGTATGCCCACCTGACTGGGCTAAGGGATGCCCAGGTCGCTGGTGAAAAATTATTTCTAGGTGAGTCTGTGCACATCTTCAGGAGCGATCAGCATTTAAATTGGGAGACTGAGTGAAGAAGATTGCCTTCACCAATGCAGGCGGGCACCATCCAATCTGTTAGGAACAAAACAGATCAAAGAGGCAGAGGAAGGGCAAATTAGCTCTCCCTGAGCTGAGACACCTATCTTCTCCTGCTCATGGACTTCAGTGCTTCTGGTTCTTGGGCTGTTGGACTCAGACAGGGACTTACATCATCATCCCCTCAATTCTCAGATCTTTGGACTCAGAGTGAATGATACCACCAGCTTTCCTGATTCTCCAGCAGATGGCAGATGGTGGGACTTATCGGCCTCATAACACAGGAGCCAACTCCTATTATAAATCTCTTAGGTCTCTATGTATCTTACTGGTTCTGTTTCTCTGGAGAACCCTGACTAATACACACCAGGACAGCGACTTACCCAGTGACTCCCCCCATCTGACCCAAACAGGTCCAGAATCCTTTTCCAGGGATTATTAGGGATGCTAAGAGGAGGCTTAGGGGAAGCTTATCTCCTGAGATCACAAGCACTAGAGACGGTTTGAGTCTGGAGATGCTGGCTACCCATCTGGGTCACCACAAGGAAAGAGCCTCTCTGGGAGTTAACCAGGGCAGAGGAGCAAAGAGCTGAGACATAGAAAGACAGAGGCCTGATAACATCCTTTGAGTCCCTGAATACAGCTATGATTGAATCCATCTGAACCTCTGGACTGTTCAGATTCATGAGATAAAGAATTCTTACTGGGCTTCCCTGGTGGCGCAGTGGTTGAGAGTCCGCCTGCTGATGCAGGGGACACGGGTTCGTGCCCCGGTCCGGGAAGATCCCACATGCCGCGGAGCGGCTGGGCCCGTGAACCATGGCCACTCAGCCTGCACGTCCGGAGCCTGTGCTCTGCAACGGGAGAGGCCACAACAGTGAGAGGCCCGCGTACCGCAAAAAAAAAAAAAAAAAAAGAATTCTTACCTACTTAAACTAGTTTGAATTCAATTTTGTCACTTTGCAACTCAAAGAGTCCCGAAAAATTAGACATAGCAGAGTTACTTTTATGTTACTGGCTTATCCCTGGTACATTTTCTGATAATTAACTTCAAAGAGCTAGTAACCTTGAGTAAGAAGAGATCTTTTCATTGACATCTTAGAGAGGACTGAAGATTTAGTCACTCATTTCATTTACTTATTTTGGAAAAGTAAAGACACACTAGTAAAGAAGGAATAACATTGAGCACCAAAGCTGTGCTGAGATTTGAACTCCTTTCCCAAATTATAATGAATTGCTCATTGTGACATAAGGTATTTTCCCCAAATGGCTGCACCAATATATTTATCCCATCTCACATGCTCTTTGTGAGATATGGCTAACACCCCTACCCACAAGAGAGGGGATCTAGGTACTCTTTCTTTGAACCCAGACAGGGCCTGTGACAATCCTGGTCAGTGGGGAATGATGGGAGTGGTGCAATGTGGCTTCTGAGGCTGGGCCATAAGAAAGATACGGCTCTGCCTGGCTCTCTCAGGACACTTGCCCTTGAAACCCAGGTTCCGTGCTGTGTGGAAAGTCAAACCAGCCCACATGGGGAGGCTCAAGTAAAGAGGAATGAAGGGCCCCAGCTGACAGCCAGCATCGGTTTTCAGATGCATGAATGAGCAAGCCTTTACATGACTCCACTCCCAAGGCCTGGAGTTTTTCAGCTGAGGCCCCAGACACAGCCATCGTGCTTCCCACCGTGCCCTGTTTAAGTTCCTGACCAACCCCCCACCCCAAACTAGTAATAGACAACTAATATGGTCATCTTGGCTGAGATGCTATTTTGCTGAAAGAGAAAACATGGAAGTATATATGTATGGTTAAACATCTATTTTCTCAGAAAATGAAAGTGATGGAAGAATTATATGGAGGTTTAACATTGCTGATTGCAGAGTCTTCATAGTAGGGCTAGACCTTCTCAGGTAGAAGAGAAAACATGGAATCTCCAAGGGATCGTTCAATCTTTGAATCTCTACAACCTAGAACAATGGTGAAAACAAACACATCAGTATTCAATTGCGCCTACCAATTTGTAGCTCAGCTTCTGGAAACTGAGTCAATTTTGGCTGGCAACTAAAGCAGAGATGATGCAATGTGCTCTTCAAGCCCATTTCATTTTATTCATGGGCACATAGCCCATCCTCACTTCCCAGCCTCCCCTGCAGCTGGATGGGGGTAATTGAATGACTAATTGCTCACCACTGTGGCTAAAAGTTAAGTAAGGGCTGGGGTCAACTGCTTTCTCCCCACCCTACCCCAAGAGCTAATCAATCAGCCATCCTGGGGATTTACCTTTTCCATAAATCCTCTTTCTCTATCCTTACTGCATTACTGTAGATGGGCTTTTGTTTGGATTCGTGACAGATTTAATTGTTCTCCATGCTCACCCTACAGGCAGAACAATGTTTCTGAAATGTTCATCTAATCATATCATGCTTCCGTTTGTGATTTTCTCCGTCCAGCTTCACCTCCTGCTAGCCCCTGCTATACCTCCCTGTGCCTGAAACACCTTCCTTTCACGTTCTTATTTCCACAGGATTGGGTCTGGCTCATCTTCCAGGACTCTGCTTAAATATCCCTTTATTTGGAAAGCCGGACTCGAATCACTAGTCTGGCCTACTCTGGTTGCTTCTGCTATGAGCTCTCACGGTGCTCTTTATCTTAGAGGAGCACTTATGACACCTTATTTAAATTGCTTAGTTGTTTGTTTCCCCTTTCTGGATTATAAGTGCAATAATGGCTCATGGGTATTGCATACCCAGGGCCTGGAACAATGTCTGGCACGTAGTAGGAGATATATAGATATACGTCATATATATGTGCTTAAATGGCATGAATAAATCAGCGACAAAAAAACCCAAAGAAACAAAAACAAGTACAAAACCCACAGAGATCTTCCTCCCACGCAAGCTGCAGTAACAGATGTCAACTAGTTAGTGAGGCCGCAGCAGGTAAAAAGATTTCCTAAAATCTCTCAAATCTCAGTCATGTACTGAATTTGCTCCAACATTTTTTTCTTTCCCTGGCCTGGGAGAAGCAAAACAGTTATGTCAGTTAAGAAACTAAGGTTTTTTGTTTTTTTTTTAATTCTGAATTTGATTAATTGCTCAGGCTCTATTCTCTGAAATGTAAGTACATAAAAGACCTCAATAGCCAGAAACATGCTAAATTTCAGTTTGATTTTTATTTGGAGGTAGACTGATAATTGGTAATAATGGGGGTGATGAATGAAATAAATTTGCATACCTAAAATTTCTCCTAACATATTATTGCCAGTATTCAAGAGGCATATGCCTATTTTGCAGAAGGGGAAAGCTGTGAAAGAATGAAATGAAGTAACTGCTCTTCTGGCTGTAGTTTGGAAATCCATATAGACATTAATTTCCATTATTTTAAAGATACCGTTTTGAAATTGAAGTGTCACTTCTGATTTTTGAGGAGGTCATTAATTTATTTATGAAATTTTAAAAGTACCTAGAAGGTAAACAAACTTACAAAAAGATCATCATCGTGTCTTAGGGAAGGTGCAGTAAAATCCGAGTGTCCGATTACTTTCTTTTGCAGTACATTGAAAAAGAACACTTTTCAACTTATGAAAGACTTACAAGATCAGCTTCTATATCAAGAAAAAGAAATTCCACAAATCCATTCCTGCAAAATTCTAAAAGAGGAGAGAGAGAGAATCTGAAAACGCTTCCAAGTTGCCCTAGGAATCAAATCCCAGGCGCGGCCACAGGAGCATGCAGATCATCTCAGGTGCAGAGGATTAAGTGACACACCCGGCTGAGAAGCTTGTCTGAAAGAAGAGTATCTAAACCTGCACTCAGAGCATCCTCCTTGCGCACCTGTGAACCGCAACCGGCTCTGTTCTTCTCTGCCCTTTCGCTCTGTTATTACAGATTTAATTCACTATTCAGATATTGTCTGTAGTACAGGTCTCACAAAGCACTATATTCTTTAGGGAAATATTGGAGTGGAACGTAAAATAGTCTGTTGTGCCAAAGCGACAGCAGAAACAAGCAGAGCCCAATGTAATGAATGATAAGCATGTTTGTGTTTAAAGGAAGCGCTGACATAAAAGAGGCAACAGAACACAAAACATGCTTCTATTTAGCTTATCAAATATGCACAGTATCAAGAAAACTAGAGACAGTGATTAGAAGATCCAGGAAATTCAGGTAATAGGCCATATTTTGCTCCCCCTTCTTTGGTACAGAGGGTTAAGATAATCACATTCTTCCATTTATGGCATATTATCATCACTCTTCTTTGCAGCAGCCCTCTCTCTTTTTCTTCCTTTATCCCTGCTCTCTGCTTTCCTTCCAGCCTCCCCCTCATAGCTCAAGAATAATAGGCTCGGTATTTGTCCTTAGATATGTAAGCATCTTTGAAAAAAATAGCACTGTTTCTGTGTGAGTTGCTGTTGAAAACATACATTAATAGGATTACGCTACACATCTCAATCTGTTTCACCAAATGCTAGGTTTTTAAGCATTTTAAGTCCTTGTTGCTGTATGCCGTTCTGGTTCATTATTTCCAACTGGAGCAGAGTATTCCATAGTACGCCTCCACTGCACTTTACTTCTCCATTTCTATCATGATGAACTGATGTTGTCTCTAACCTCTACCACCATAAACAACGTATGATGGACAGCTTTGCGTATACACCTTCCTGATGACCTGTGTGTGAGTTGTTCTAGGGCAAGTGAAATGGATTGGTCGTCTATTGGATACACGTACTTAATTTCACTAGATCGTTTTCCAAAATAGCCACACAAGTCTACACTCCACCTTCAACAGTAAATGAGGGTTGTTTTCCCCACCTTCTCACCAACGTGTATTATATGACCTTCTAAATTTTAGCAATACCATCTTATGATTTTAATTTGCATTTCTTTAATTACTTGTGATTTCGGGTCTCTTCATATCATTGCTAGCTGTTTAGGCTTCCTGATCTATCAATCTATTCATATCTGTCTATTGGAAAACCTTGCATTTTTCTTGGTGATTTGCTAGAATTCTTTGACTACTCTAGTACTTCACTGTCCAATAAGGTAGACACTAGCCACATGTGACTATTTAAATTTAAATTAACTAAAATTAAAAACCTAGTTCTCAGTTACACTGGCCCCATTTCAAGTGTTCAGCAACCTGATGTGGGTAGTGGCTACCATATCGGAGAGCACAGACACAGAACATTTTCATCATCACAAAAAGTTCTATTGGACAGCATGGTTAAATATTAGTCCCTGGTCTTTTTTTTTTTTTTTTTTTTTACGGTACGCGGGCCTCTCACTGCTGTGGCGTCTCCCGTTGCGGAGCACAGGCTCCGGACGCGCAGGCTCAGCGGCCATGGCTCACGGGCCCAGCCGCTCCGCGGCATGTGGGATCTTCCCGGACCGGGGCACGAACCCGTGTCCCCTGCATCGGCAGGAGGACTCTCAACCACTGCGCCACCAGGGAAGACCCCCTGGTCATTTTTTTTTTTTTTTTACTTAATTTTTTTTTTTTTACATCGTTATTGGAGTATAATTCCCCTGGTGATTTTTTAACATTGTGAATATGTTCCCCTAAATGGTCACCAGGTGTGAATCTTATCTATTCTGTCCTTCACTGAATAAAACTCCTGAATATTTACGTAGTCATATCTACTATGACTTTACCACGCACATGTAGGTCTCTTATCCATTTGAAAGTCATCTTTATATGCGGGTGACAAAGTTTCAACTTTATTTTTCTCTATCCAATGGACCAGTTTTCCAAACACCATTACATAATCCATCCCTTTCATGCTGACTGGTGGGGCTACCTCTGTCTAATAAGTTCCCATATATACACAGGTCTCTTTAGAGTATTCTATTCTATTCTATTCTAGTCTAGTCTATTCTACCCATTCTGTTCCACTCCATTCCATCTATCCCATCTCATCTTATTTTATCTTATCCTGGTCTGTTCCATGGTCAATTCATCTGACGTGTGCCAGAGTACACTGATGGTTCGTTTGGTTGTTTATCACTAGAAGAATACGCCTTCCTTAAAGCAGACTCTCCTAATTGTGTACTCAATATCCATTCTCCCTTTCTTTTTTACAAACAGAACTCCAATTTTGGGGGGACAGCAATATTCCTAGCCCAAAATATTCATTTTCTCAGCTTCTCTTGCAGCAAGGATTGGCCATGCAGTATAGTTATGAATAATGAGATGGAGGCAAAGTTCCCTAAGGACAGTTTCTTTTTGCAAGTAAAAAGGATTTCCATGAGAAAGCCATTATCTCTTCTCCCCTTTTTCTTACCTAGAGGTACAATACTCTGAGGTGACAAGGATGGGGAGAAACGTCTACATATTAAGAATGGCAGGACAGGAAAACAAAGAGCGTCAGTCACTAATAGCATTGTTTAGGTGTCAGTATCAACCATGGCCTGCCTCTGGGCTTGATGAGTCAAATCATCCTCTGTCTGTATAAGCCCCTGTAGTAGGGTTTTCTGATATTTGTAAATATATTTCTGAATCTCTTTCTTACTGATACAGCCTTCACTTCCCCTCCTTTTCCAAATTTAACTTACACTTTCTTTTTATCATATAAACTTCAGAATACATTTTTCAAGTTCCTTAAAAACTTTCCCTGGATTTTGACTGGAATTGCATGGAACTTTGTAGATTAATATGGGGAGAAGTGGAATCTTTACAATATTAAGTCATCCCAACCACAAAAATGGTGTATCTCTCGGTTTATTTAAGTCTTCTTTCATGAAAAACTTTTAGCCAGTTTTCCCAGTAAAACTCACGTGCACTCTTTGCTGGGTTAATTTGTGATGAAGATCCAGAACACCAGCTTATTGCATTTTGCCAATTCTAAGATGTACTTTGTTTGGTTTTGCTTTACATTTGAATATCTTTGCAATCTAGACTCATCTTTAGATTGATGACATCTAACAGCCAAAATTGGCAATGTTCCCATCCACCTTGTCCCCTTATTGATGCATAAAAAATTGGCACATCAGGGCTTCCCTGGTGGCGCAGTGGTTGAGAGTCCGCCTGCCGATGCAGGGGACACAGGTTCGTGCCCCGGTCCGGGGAGATCCCACATGTCGCGGAGCAGCTAGGCCCGTGAGCCATGGCCGCTGAGCCTGCGCGTCCGGAGCCTGTGCTCCACAGCGAGAGAGGTCACAACAGTGAGGGGCGCGCGAACCGCAAAAAAAAAAAAAAATTGGTACATCAGACCATAGATGGTTTATCATTCAAAGAAATATAGTATACATTTTTATTTAATATTTTCTATTTGTTGTTTTTCTTTCCCTTTGGTTTCTTTTGACCATTCCCTTGGAACTTCCAAGTGATCAAAATCAAAACTGACCACAGTTTAGAAATATTCACTAACTTTCCAAATTATTATATGTACCACTTATTCCAATAATTTATAACACTAAGGGCATTTTTACATTTTTGTAGACAGCCAATCTATTTTCTTGTTTTGCTTGTAGTTTTGTTAATGAAAAAATTTTGAAAATAACAATAGATAATATAACAAACTTCCATAAGCCAGCCTCCTAAATTAACAAATACTGACATTTTATAATTGCTTCAATTAAATTTCTTTTCCTTTTAATAATAAAATTTATTAATTTATTTCCTTTAAAAAAATTATCATCACAAAGTTAAAATTCCCTGTTTTTCCCTTTCCACGCTCATTTCTCACCCTTCTCTAAGGCAACAACTCTTTAATTAGAGTGTAGCCAGTCCACATTTTGTCTGCTTTCGTACATACAATTCAAGCCACAAGTAACACAAAGTATTATTTTACAGATTTAAAATTTTACCTGTATGACATCCATGGTACATGGTATAATTTTCATCCAACATTGTTTTTTAGTTCTTGCTGTGTTAGTACATATGGATTTAATCCATTTATTTTAACCTCTAGATAGTGTTTCATTTTATAAATTCCTTTATTGAGAGACATTTGGGTTGTTCCCATTAATTCATTATTACAATCAGTGCTGCAATGAACTTTAAACATATTTCCTTGTTCATGTTCAGGTGCACAGAATTCCTTAACCACATCTATTTCCTCAATAAAGGCAATCTTTTCTTTAAAAGAAAAAAATAGATACTTCATCCTTTTCAAAAGTAAATATAATTGATAAAATCTTTAAGAATGTCTTTTCCCCTCTTTGTATGAAATAACTGCTGTGTGTTAGAATGTTACAATGAAAAGATGGTAGTTGTAATTACATTCCATGAAAGAGCTCTTATCAGAATGTCAACTTTCTTTATTCTATTGGAAATAATTATTTTTTAAGTTTTATCTTTGACTTTTTTTTTTTAACATCTTTATCAGAGTATAATTGCTTTACACTGTTGTGTTAGTTGCTGCTGTATAACAAAGTGAATCAGCTATACATACACATATATCCCCATATCTCCTCCCTCTTGCGTCTGCCTCCCACCCTCACTATCCCACCCTCTAGGTGGTCACAAAGCACAAGTTGATATCCCAATGCTATGTGGCTGCTTCCCGCTAGCTATCTATTTTACATTTGGTAGTGTATATATGTCCATGCCACTCTCTCACTTCATCCCAGCTTACCCTTCCCCCTCCCTGTGTCCTCAAGTCCATTCTCTAAGTCTGTATCTTTATTCCTGTCCTGCCCCTAGGTTCTTCAGAACCTTTTTTTTTTTTTTTAGATTCCATATATATGTGTTAGCATACGGTATTTGTTTTTCTCTTTCTGACTTACCTCACTCTGTGTGACAGACTCTAGGTCCATCCACCTCACTACAAATAACTCAGTTTTGTTTCTTTTTATGGCTGAGTAATATTCCATTGTATATATGTGCCACATCTTCTTTATCCATTCATCTGTCAATGGACACTTAGGTTGCTTCCATGTCCTGGCTATTGTAAATGTTGCATCAGAGTAATGATAGTAAAGATGATCCAAAATCTTGGAAATAGAAAGAAGAAAATACAAGAAACATTTAACAAGGACGTAGAGGAACAAAAGAGAAAAAAAAAGTGATGAAAAACACAATAAATGAAATTAAAAATTCTCTAGAAGAAATCAATAGTAGAATAACTGAGACAGAAGAACAGATAAGTGACCTGGAAGATAAAATACTGGAAATAACTACCACAGAGCAGAATAAAGAAAAAAGAATGAAAAGAATTGAGGACAGTCTAAGAGACCTCTGGGACAACATTAAACACACCAACATTTGAATTATAGGGGTCCCAGAAGAAGAAGAGAAAAAGAAAGGGACTGAGAAAATATTTGAAGAGATTATAGTTGAAAACTTCCCTAATATGGAAAAGGAAGTAGTCAATCAAGTCCAGGAAGCACAGAGAGTCCCATACAGGATAAATCCAAGGAGAAACATGCCAAGACACATATTAATCAAACTATAAAAAATTAATTACAAAGAAAAAATGTTAAAAGCAGCAAGGGAAAAACAACAAATAATATACAAGGGAATTCCCATAAGGTTAACAGCTGATCTTTCAGCAGAAACTCTGCAAGCCAGAAGAGAGTGGCAGGATCTATTGAAAGTGATGAAAGGGAAAAACCTACAAGCAACATTACTCTACCTAGCAAGGATCTCATTCAGATTCGATAGAGAAATTAAAACTTTTACAGATAAGCAAAGGTTAAGAGAATTTAGCACCACCAAACCAGCCTTACAACAAATGCTAAAGGAACTTCTCTAGGCAGGAAACACAAGAGAAAGAAAAGACCTACAAAAACAAACCCAAAACAATTAAGAAAATGGTAACAGGAACATACACATTGATAATTACCTTAAATGTAAATGGATTAAATGCTCCAACCAAAAAACATAGACTGGCTGAATGGATACAAAAACAACACCCGTATATATGCTGTCTACAAGCGAACCACTTCAGACCCAGGGAAACATACAGACTGAAAGTGAGGGCATAGAAAAGATATTCCATGCAAACGGAAATCAAAAGAAAGCTGGAGTAGCAATTCTCACGTAAGACAAAATAGACTTTAAAATAAAGACTATTTCAAGAGACAAAGAAGGACACTACATAATGATCAAGGGATCAGTCCAAGAAGATATAACAATTGTAAATATTTATGCACCCAACATAGGAGCACCTCAATACATAAGGCAAATACTAACAGCCATAAAAGGGGAAATCAACAGTAACACAAAAATAGTAGGGGACTTTAACACCCCACTCTCACCAATGGACAGATCATCCAAAATGAAAATAAATAAGGAAACACAAGCTTTAAATGACACATTAAACAAGATGGACTTAATTGATATTTATAGGACATTCCATCCAAAAACAACAGAATACACATTCTTCTCAATTGTTCATAGAACATTCTCCAGGATAGACCATATCTTGGGTCACAAAACAAGCCTTGGTAAATTTAAGAAAATTGAAATCATATCAAATATCTTTTCCGACCACAACGCTATGAGACTAGATATCAATTACAGGAAAAAAACTGCAAAAAATACAAACGCATGGAGGCTAAACAATACGTCACTAAATAACCAAGAGATCATTGAAGAAATCAAAGAGGAAATAAAAAGTACATAGAAACAAATGACAACGAAAACACAATGGCCCAAATCCTATGGGATGCAGCAAAGCCGTCCTAAGAGGGAAGTTTAAAGCAATATAATCCTACCTCAAGAAACAAGAAACACCTCAAATAAATAACTTAACCTCACACCTAAAGCAATTAGAGAAAGAAGAACAAAAAAACACCAAAGTTAGCAGAAGGAAAGAAATCATAAAGATCAGATCAGAAGCAAATGAAAAAGAGATGAAGGAAACGATAGCAAAGATCAATAAAACTAAAAGCTGGTTCTTAGAGAAGATAAACAAAATTGGTAAACCATTAGCCAGACTCATCAAGAAAAAAAGGGAGAAGACTCAAATCAACAGAATTAGAAATGAAAAAGAGAAGTAACAACTGACACTGCAGAAATACAAGGGATCAAGAGAGATTACTACAAGCGACTCTATGCCAATAAAATGGACAACCTGGAAGAAATGGACAAATTCTTAGAGAAGCACAACCTTCCAAGACTGAACCACAAAGAAATAGAAAATATAAACAGACCAATCACAAGCACTGAAATTGAGACTGTGATTAAAAATCTTCCAACAAACAAAACCCCAGGACCAGATGGCTTCACAGGAGAATTCTATCAAACATTTAGAGAAGAGGTAACACCTATCCTTCTCAAACTCTTCCAACATATAGCAGAAGGAGGAACACTCGCAAACTCATTCTATGAGGCCACCATCACCCTGATATCAAAAGCAGACAAAGATACTACAATAAAGAAAACTACAGGCCAATATCACTGATGAAAATAGATGCAAAAATCATCAACAAAATACTAGCAAACAGAATCCAACAGCACATGAAAAGGATCATACACCATGATGAAGTGGGGTTTATCCCAGGAATGCAAGGATTCTTCAATATACACAAATGAATCAATGTGATACACCATATTAACAAACTGAAAGATAAAAACCATATGATAATCTCAATAGATGTAGAAAAAGGTTTTGACAAAATTCAACACCCATTTATGATAAAAACTCTCAAGAAAGTAGGCATAGAGGGAACTTACCTCAACATAATAAAGGCCATATATGCCAAAACTACAGCCAGCATCATTCTCAATGGTGAAAAACTGAAACTATTTCCTCTAAGATCAGGAAGAAAACAAGGTTGCCCACTCTCATCACTATTATTCAACATAGTTTTGGAAGTTTTAGCCACAGCAATCAGAGGAGAAAAAATAAAAGGGATCCAAATCGGAAAAGAAGAAGTAAAACTGTCACTGTTTGCAGATAACATGATACTATACATAGAGAATCCTAAAGATGCTACCAGAAAACTACTAGAGCTAGTCAATGAATATGGTAGAGTAGCAGGATACAAAATTAATGCACAGAAATTTCTTGTATTCCTATACACTAATGATGAAAAATCTGAAAGAGAAATTAAGGAAACACTCCCACTTACCACTGCAACAAAAAGAATAAAATACCTAGGAATAAACCTCCCTAAGGAGACAAAAGACTTGTATGCAGAAAACTGTAAGACACTGATGAAAGTAATTAAAGATGACACAAACAGATGGAGAGCTATACCATGTTCTTGGGTGGAAGAATCAACATTGTGAAAATGACAATACTACCCAAAGCAATCTACAGATTCAATGCAATCCTTACCAAAGCACCAATGGCATTTTTCACAGAACTAGAACAAAAAATTGCACAATTTCTATGGAAACACAAAAGACCCCAAATGCCCAAAGCAATCTTGAGAAACAAAAACGGAGCTGGAGGAATCAGGCTCCCTGACTTCAGACTATACTACAAAGCTACCACAATCAAGACAGTATGGTACTGGTACAAAAACAGAAATATACATCAATGGAACAGGATAGAAAGCCCAGAGATAAACCCACGCACATATGGTCACCTTATCTTTGATAAAGGAGGGAAGAATATACAATGGAGAAAAGACAGTCTCTTCAATAAGTGGTGCTGGGAAAACTGGACAGTTCCATGTAAAAGAATGAAAATAGAGCACTCCTAACACCATACACAAAAATAAACTCAAAATGGATTAAAGACCTAAATGTAAGGCCAGAAACTATAAAACTCGTAGAGGAAAACATAGGCAGAACACTCTATGACATAAATCACCGCAAGATCCTTTTTGACCCACCTCCTACAGAAATGGAAATAAAAACAAAAATAAACAAATGGGACTTAATGAAACTTAAAAGCTTTTGCACAGTTATGTTTTTCATAAACAAGATGAAAAGATGACCCTCAGAATGGGAGAAAATATTTGTAAATGAAGTAACTGGCAAAGGATTAATCTCCAAAATATACATGCAGTTCATGCAGCTCAATATCAGAAAAACAAACAACCCAGTCTAAAAATGGGCCAAAGACCTAAATAGACATTTCTCCAAAGAAGATATACAGATTGCCAACAAACACATAAAAGGATGCTCAACATCACTAATCATTACGGAAATGCAAATCAAAACTACAATGAGGTATTACCTCACACCACTCAGAATGGCCATCATCAAAAAATCTACAAACAATAAATGCTGGAGAGGGTGTGGAGAAAAGGGAACCCTCGTGCACTGTTGGTGGGAATGTAAATTGATACAGCCACTGTGGAGAAAAGTATGGAGATTTCTTAAAAATCTAAAAATGGAACTACCATATGTCCCAGGAATCCCACTACTGGGCACATACCCTGAGATAACCATAATTCAAAAAGAGTCATGTACCAGAATATTCATTGCAGCTCTATTTACAATAGCCAGGACATGGAAGCAATCTAAGTGTCCATCGACAGATGAATAAAGAAGATGTGGCACATATACACAATGGAATATTACTCAACCATAAAAAGAAATGAAACTGCGTTATTTGTAGTAAGGTGGATGGACCTAGGGTGTGTCATACAGAGTGAAGTAAGTCAGAAAGAGAAAAACAAGTACCGTATGCTAACACGTATATATGGAATCTAAAAAGAAAAAAAAATGTTCATGAAGAACCTAGGGGCAGGACAGGAATAAAGACACAGACCTACTAGAAAATGGACTTGAGGATATGGGGAGGGGGAAGGGTAAGCTGGGACTAGGTGAGAGAGTGGCATGGACATATATACACTACAAAATGTAAAATAGATAGATAGTGGGAAGCAACCGCATAGCACAGGGAGATCAGCTCGGTGCTTTGTGACCACCTAGAGGGGTGGGATAGGGAGGGTGGGAGGGAGACACAGAGGGAGGAGATATGGGGATATATGTATACATATAGCTGATTCACTTTGGTATACAACACAAACTAACACAACATTGTAAAGCAATTATACTCCAATAAAGATGTTAAAAAAAAATAAAATACAAAAAGGAAAAAGAAGTGCTTGTACAGTATATTTAGATTTTTAAATTGTCTTTATTTCTGTTCTTATTCTTTTTCAGGTTTACCACTATACCTCTCTAAGGTTATGGAATGGGTTGACAGCCCTTCATTCAGGGCTTGAGATGTATGTGCTAAGGTGACTTATCTGAGTCCATCATCTAACTGGATAAACTCTTTGCGTAGTTGGACTTATCCATTGCCTCAGGAGCTACAAATTGCTGACATGATTGATTTTGATCCATCAGATATATTTTGATTTTTTTGTGACCTAATCTTTCGTCCCAAATGACTCATCTTCAGAGTGCAGGTAATAAAATATACTTCCCCATGCTGTTTTGAGTATTCTTTTTTTTTTTTGCGGTACGCAGTCCTCTCTGTATTTTTTTTAATACAGTTTTATATGTCTTCTTCACAACTATTGTTCTGAGTATCTTTTTTTAAAATAATACAATGTAGGAGAAGTTTATTTCTCAACTACTTGTTTTTAGTCATTCAAATCTTCTTCAGTTAAATCTAAAACCTTTGGACAACTTTGTTTTCTTTCTCACTAACCATTGTGATTTTTCATCTTTAGATAGCAATATTATACATTTAATTATAAATTATAAATAGTTGATATTTGATCAATGACATGAATAGATATTAGATAGATAATTGCAATGATAGTTTCTGCTCTTTAGGAATTTTGCAAACGAAAATAGCCAAAAAAGATTGGGATATATCCATAAGACAAGGTCCTTTGATTTTTTTCAAATTCAATATTTTTAGGCCTCAGTCACTTCCTCAGAGGATAATAATATTTTTTCCATTTGTTTTAGGGGGTCATTATAAAAATTTATAACTTAAATTAGTGGCTGTGAAAAGCCTTTTGTAGACTACTGTCCACATTATTATGTTTGATATGAAGGCTATTCTTGATATAGTGCATACTGATGATGTAATTAAACCAATAAATCTGGACACAAATAAACAGCAAGGGGTAATTACATCTCCCTGTGTCTGTGATAAACATAACTACAGAAGAGAGAGAGAAGAGTCAATGTTTCTGCCTTAGAAGAAAATTCTATTGTAACCCTCAGGAGATCCCCAGAAAGTTAAAAGGCAAGTGAAGACACAGTAAAAACTTAAATATATTTAAGAGGAGGGGGGAAAAAGATAAATGTAAAGTTGGAGAAAGACAGATTCTCAATAAACATTTATCACATGAATGAACAAATTAATTGGAAAGAGTAGCAGAAATTCAGCTTTTTTTCTTTTACTATTTCTATGGAAAACCTTGGGACTGAGATAAGCATGAGTTGGTTGAGGCAGGAGTACTGATAAAGAGAGCTTACCTGACTTTGAAAGAGACGAATGCTATTCTTGGTCTGCAGAGAGGAAGACAAATGTGGAAACTTCCCCAAACTATTGATTTTATATTCTTCATCTCTGAATCAGCAGCGACTTTCATTTCAGACATTCTCCTGCCTTTTCAAGATGTTTAAAACCAGCATCATTACATCAGAACAAAATCTCTTGCTAAGTTACTTTGTGTGTTCAGGTTATATTCTTATCCACGAATGACAAAATAGCTTCTCTATGGATGACATACCTTCTTTCCTCCACTCCTTATGAACTAAATTTGTGTTTGGCTTAAATGTTTATTCTATTCATAGTCTAAATAAATAAATATATATATATAAAATATATATATATTTTTTTGAGCAATAGTGATAATCAATTAGCTCTATGTTTTAAGAGAGAACTGATGGCAGGGAGAAAGGTGTATTTTGGGGAGAAGAAAAATTTGTAGGTGTTTCTGAGATCAGTAAACTAAGCTGAAGATGACTCAGTCACCTCAAGTGGCTTTGGGATTGACACCCCGGCAACTTTAATCGAACTGGGATTAAGGGGTTCACTGTGAATGCCATCTTCCCCTCCAGACCTAGTCCTTCTTCACCTGTGCCCTTGATCTCAGCAAGTGGCATCATTATGTACTCAGCGGCTCATGCCAGATCCTGTTAGTTTTTTGTGTTTTTTTTGCGGTACGCGGGCCTCTCACTGTTGTGGCCTCTCCCGTTGCGGAGCACAGGCTCCGAACGCGCAGGCTCAGCAGCCATGGCTCACGGGCCCAGCCGCTCCGCAGCATGTGGGATCTTCCCGGACCGGGGCACGAGCCTGTGTCCCCTGAATCAACAGGCGGACTCTCAACTACTGCGCCACCAGGGAAGCCCCCTGTTAGTTATTTTTTAATTTATATTTATAGTTTTTTGCGGTATGGGCCTCTCACCGCTGTGGCCTCTCCCGCCGCGGAGCACAGGCTCCGGACGCGCAGGCTCAGCGGCCATGGCTCACGGGCCCAGCCGCTCCGCGGCATGTGGGATCTTCCCGGACCGGGGCACGAACCAGTGTCCCGGTTCTCTCAACCACTGCGCCCTGTTAGTTATTTTTAATACCTCCTGCTCCCTCACCCCATGTCCAGTCACTTACCAATTGCTGAATATTTTGGCCTCCTAAATATCTCTCAAATTCGTCTCCTCCCCTCCATTTACCACCACCATCTTCTTTCACCTGAACCACTCCAATAGCTTCCTCTTCAAAGCAGTCCCTGAGGGTTTCCTCTGTTTGTAGAGCACACCAGGGGCAGTGGGGAGCTTTTAAAACTTCAAACCTTTTCACAGCACTTCCCTGCTTCCCTTTCTCCTGGGTTAAAATCCTGAGGCTGACCTTCAGGGCGCTACATGGTCTGATTTCTGCCAGCTGTGCCCAAAGAAACATTTGCTGAGTGGATGCATGAACAAAGCCTCGCTTTGGGTAAGTTACTTAAATATTCTAAACTTCAGTTTCCTCATCTGTAAAATGAGAATAATAATATTTCCCTCACAGGAGTGTTGCTAATTTAAACAATAAGATATCACATGAATAACATGTAAGCGTTTAGCATTGCAGGATACATCTGATTATCACTGAGTGAGCCAAATCAGCACTTCGCACAGAACCTGATACACACGCCCAATGCATATTTGTTTGATAAATCAGTGCTTTGGGGTTGTAATGATCTTGGGTGATTTTTATTTCTATACAAGTACCTACAAAACTCCATAATCCTCCATTTGATGCTGAACAGACAGCTGTATGTGGTTACCTGCAGCATCATACTGACTCTCAAAAAATCTTCATTGTCTCCAGTGACTATGAAATCAAGTTCAAATTCCTACTCTTGGTCTTCACATTTCCAGTATGTAAATCTATGCTCCTGAAAATTTTCTCTCACACAAAATGTATTGAGTTTCTACACTATTCCCAGAGCTGTTAGGTGCTAGATATTTAACTATTGAAGCCTTGTGTGATGTAGAATATCCAAGTGCTGTTGCATGTAAAGAAGCAGAGCCCTAATTGGCCAAAATATCATTTGAAAGGGATTTTACACAAGTCTCTCCAAGGGTGTGGACAGGAATCCTGACCCTGGAAACACATCCCGTCACCTGCGGCAGCCACGTAGGTGCACTGCTCAGCTCTCCCTTTAACAGAACCTGCTGTGGGGAGCAGAGGTGACGGACAGGCTCCAGCTGAAATAGCTTTGGATTCTGCACGATGTTCACGCTGAGGCCTCGTAGCCGGTAAATGACCAGGTAGGGGTACTAGAGCGGTACACTGAGGGCCAAGGCTCTTCTCCCAAGCTTCTTTCCTTTCTCGATGTCAGCCCCACCTCATGATCAGGGTCTGAAGGCCCTCTGTCTTCTCTTTTCTCCCCTCCTTTGTGCTTCACAGACACTTCCCCCAGCAAATCTTTGGCATATCTAATCCCATCTCAGCATCCGCTTCTTAGCGAACCCAGACTAACACAGGTGGTACCAGGCGTGGTCCAAGACAACAATCTGTAAGATGAGACTTTAATTTTTAAATTTTTTATGTACTCCTTTTTAAAATTGAAGCATAGTTGATTTATAATATCGTGTTAGTTTCATGTGTCTAGCACAGTGATTCAGTTATATATATCCTAAATATATATATCCTTTTTCAGATTCTTTTCCATTACAGGTTATTACAAGATATTGAGTAGAGTTCCCTGTGCTGTACTGTAGGACCTTGTTATCTGTTTTATATGTGGTAGCTTGTATCTGCTAATCCCAAACTCCTGATTTATCTACCCCCCCTTTCCCCTTTGGTAACCATAAGTTTGTTTTTATGTCTGTGAGTCTGTTCCTGTTTTGTAAATAAGCTCCTTTGTATTGTAAGATGAGACTTTTAAATCAGAGAACTTTACGTGGCACTGTGGTCTCAAAAGGAAACATCGGTGTGTCTGGGAACCAAGAGTGAAAGGAAAAGTAGCCCCACTTACCGTGGTTCTTAATGACCGGCGGTGGGAGTATGTGCTTTATATCCCCACAATTGTGGGCTCTGCAGGGTTGGAGATTCTAGTTCCCAAAGGAGGTGAATGTGCAAGGCGACCTGGTAAGCTTCCCGATGAGCTACAAGCTCTGGTTGCTGCCAGTGAACTTTGAACTCTGTGTTCAGGGCCAGCGGGGAAGAAGAGAAGTCACCGTCTTGTCAGGGGCAGTTTCCCCAATCCTCAGGAGAAGGTAGGGCTGCTCCTACACAGTGCAGGCAGAATAGAATATATGCAGAACCCAGGTCACCCACCTGGGCACCTCCTGCTATGCTCTTGCCCAGTGCTAACTGCTTGTGGATGTTCATAGCAAACCCAGCCTGAGAAGGATACGCTAAGCCAAGGGTCCGGACTCCTCGGGAATGAAGGCTTAGGAAACACCGCCATGAAATGCACTGCCTTGTTGGCAGCTAAAGCTGAGGGTGAGGGCACTTAGAATGGATAATGGGGGACAAAGAGGATGCATGTCAGGTGGCGCCCTGAGACCAACTGCAGGGAATTCCTCCTTTACATTCCCCCTCGGGAAAACTTGGCAGGGCCCAGGAAATGCAAAAACAAAGGACACATATTCAGAGAAGCATCTGCCCCGACACCTTTGTGTCTCCTTAATAGAGCCCAGAATATTAAAAACAAAACCAAAAAAAACCCTCCTTAAATCAATAAGAAAAAGTGTAGAAACTTTCACTTACAAGAGCTAACGTTCCTGGGATCTAATGTGCAGCATGGTGACTGCAGTTAATAATACTGTATTGTGTACCTGAAATTTGCAAAAGAGAGTATTTTTAAAGTGTTCTCACCCCCCAAAAGGTGACTGTGTGAGATAATGGATATATTAATTACATTTTAATTAACTTGATTGTGGTAATCATTTCACAACGTATACATGTATCAAGTCATCATGTTGTACACTTTAAATATATCCAACTTTATTTGTCAGTTATACCTCAGTAAAGCTGGGGTGGAGGGGAAATAAGCAACCTAATAGAAAAATGGAAAAGACAGGACCTGATATTTCACAGAAGAAACAACATAGGAAATAAACATAAGAAAAGCTGCTTAATTTCATTAGTAATTGGGGGTAATTCCAATTAAAACAAAATAAAATATATTTGAGGGGAGGCAGGAAATAGAGTTCATTGAGTCATATTTTCTCTTTACAGCTTCAAATACGTACTGTATGCTAAATATTGGGTTGGCCAAAAAGTTCGTTCAGGTTTTTTTTTTTGTAACATTACTACACTGCTATAGTCCACATTGGTGTGTTATTTCCATAACAAGTTTAAAGACTTCTTATGAATGAGCTCAATAATACAAAAATGTGCACATACTTACACAAATTGCTATAGAACAGTAGTGCATACATTATTCTCCTCCTGAAAAATTAGCTTTGATTTAAAAACCTCTGAATTTTCAAAGTCTCTGATTTTAAAGATGAGATCCAAGATGGATACTATGTGATTATAATGTCTATTTTAGCTGTTTGATTATCTTACTTGGATCATGAGACAGAGCGGGAAGGATTTAGATCAAAAGACATTGGTGAATTTACCCCTTGGGTTATTTTTAAAGGGATAGCTAGAGTTCTTCCCTTAATCCTCCTCTCCCCTGCAACAAAACACACACACACACACACACACGCACACGCACACGCACACACACACTTTGGCAAGAATTCTACACTGGAGCACTGAAGGGAGTTCATGCTCGGAGGTAAACCGAAACAGACTTTCAGAATTATGTGACCTCTGGCTGGGTGGAAAGAGATGTCCCTGTGAATAAGCACATGGAGGCATAGGAAATATTCTGTCTTAATCTGTATGGAGAGATATGCAAATTGGTTATATTATTCTTTATGCCTTATATAAGTGAGGTATTTTTGTATTTGTAAAGAAATATATCATAAAAACAAATTTTGAAAAAGACTCAACTACAAGGAACTGATGACTCTGGAATTTTACAATATTAATCCATAACCTCTTTACGTTTGTCACACACTTTCAAAATTTAGAAATTTTTGCTGTCCACTGCAAGGTTGATCCAAAGACACTAAACAAGTCTGCAAGACTATCAGCCTAAGTGTGACAGGCTCACAGAATCTGCAGAAGCACCCACAGTTATCACCCTATCCTCCAGCTCAGCCTTCCACGTGCACTGGATGGTGTTTGACAGAGCTGTTCACTCTCCCGACTGGATTCCTGCCTCTGCAGCCCACGACTTTCCTTGAGGATCAGCCTTACCCCACAGTGAGCCTCTTACCCTCCACCAAGCTCTACTCTGCCCTCTACTCTGCCCTCCTTCAGCCCCATCACTGTGGCGGCAGGAAAAAATACATTTTACACATGAGTCACAATGTGGATACACCTGGGAAGAATGGATGACACACCGGCTGGAAGCCATTGTCTCATGAGTCATTGCAGCAGCGTCTGTGCAGGAAAGGCCGTGGGTAGACTGCTTAGTAACCCCTGCTCTGAATGGTGCTACCTGAGTTTAAAATCTGGCTTTGCCATTTACTGACGGGGTGACCTTGGGCAAGATCCTTCACTGTGCCTCAGTTTTCTTCTCTATAAATTTGGAGTAATTAGTACACCTCTCTCATAGGGTCGGTGTGAGAATTAAACGAGTCAGGATATGCAAAATGCTTAGAGGGTACCTGGCTCATGCTGCTGTGTGAGTGTTAGATCTTTTGTTTCTAGAGCAAGACAGCAGCTCCTCCCACTGACGTCCCATGTAAGCCCAAATGGGATGGGGTCAGGACTGGGAGAGGACAGAGCTGTCTCTCCTTTTCTGCATCTTGATGAAGGTGATAGAGTCTGACTCCCTTCGGACTGCCAACAGCTGTCAAGCCTCATCCCTCCCTCTTCCTTTTTGCACCCACATCTGGGCAAGCCGATTCAAAAGCGCACACACCCCCTCTTTTGGTGCCCACAGGAAGTCAATGCACACAAGCCCCTTCTCTCTAAGAGTGCTTACCCTTAGCCCAGCACCACGCCCTACCTCAGTAAAAGCCAAAGCCGATCTTCTTGCTCTCAAGCCATTTTTTGAACTGCTTGGGAGCCTCCCCTGCTCTCCCTGGAAAGCCTCATTATGTGAGAAAGAAACCTTTTTATACCCCGTTGGTGCGTGTGCAACGTCACCAGGCTGGGACTTCTGAACGAACTTCGGGCGGGCAGGGGCTCATCTCATCTCTGAGGGGTGACCACAGCAGAGAACTGTGCGTCCAGGAGATGGGGGAAGGCAAGGGATCTAGCTAGCTGCTGTTTCTCTTTGCTTAACTCTTTTTAGCCTCAACTCTAGGAAATGAATTCTCCAGTCTCCAGAGTAAAAACTAGTCTTGATCCATAGCGCTAATTTAAAAAAATTATACTCTGCACTACCTTTAGGTATGTATCCTTTGCTAACCTAAACCAGTATTCTCAGAGACGAAAGAGACACCCCACGCTCCTGCCTCCAAGTAGTCAAGAATTTAGCATCCTGATTTGTTTTTTTTGACAGACATCAGCAGGATCCCGTTTCATCAAGGAACAACAACAACAAAAAGGCAAAGCTAGTAAATAAATACTCTATCACACTGTGGAGGAAAGGAAGGGAAAGGGGGGGACAGAGGCGTTAACTGTTGTGTATTGAGGGCCTATTATCTGCCAGGCTCTGTCTTATATTCATTTAGATTCACACAGCAACCCATCAGCTGGGGTTTATGGGCTCCATGAGCTCCTGCTTCGCAGGTGGAGGAAATGAAATGCTGGCAGATTTTATAAGTTACCTGTGGTGGACAATCTCTAAGGTGCCTCTCCTTCCCCCCACCACGATCCTGCTTCCTGGTGTTCAAGCTTTTGTATAATCCTCTCTCCTTGAGTATGGACAGGACCTACGGTTTTCTTCTAACCAACAGAATATGGCGGAAGTGATGGATACCACTCCTGTTATTATGCGATGTTAAGTGAGACTTCATCTTGTAGCCGACCTGGTCTAGAGACTCTCTTTTCGGGCTCAATGAAGTGGGCAGTCATAATGGGAAAGCCCAGGTGGCACTGAACTGCAGGCAGTGTCCAGGAGTTGCAGGTAGCTGGCAGGACCTCTGGGAAGCCTCTAGTTGATGACGAAAGCTGACAGCCAAAAGCCAGCAAGAAGCCAGGGCTCTCAGTCCTACAGCTGCAAGGACATGAATTCTGCCAACAACCTGAGCAAGCTTAGAAGAGTATTCTTCACCAGTTATGCGTCCAGAAGAGAGCACACTTTGGCTGCCATCTTGGTGGCGTACTTCTAAGACCCTAAATAGAGAATGCAGTTAGTCTGGACTCCTGACCCAAGAAATTGGGAGGTAATATACTGTTTTAGGCTGCTAATTTTGTGGTAATTTGTTATGCATTAATAGATAACTAATATATTACCCATCCCAAACAGATTTTTAGCACATTCTAATTTTCATTTTTCAGTGATATAACATTCTACATAATAGCCTACAGTGTTGATAAAAGACATTATTATGGAATATCATTGACTATGGTACATTTTGATTTAGTTGCTCTAACAATCTGCTTGAGAGGTTGATTGTTGAGGAAAGTATGTAATAATCATAATATGCTTTCATATGATCACATAGGATGATAGACATATTAGGACTTAATATCATTATCGATTTATTTCTTCCCATTTATACATCTCGACTATGTATAACATTCCTTCTGTTTCTATATAAAGAGTCGATTCTATTTTATTTTATTTATTTATTTTTTGTATTCTTAAAATTCTTCTGGTCAATATCTTTCATAAGGAGTCCTATGGAGTTTCTCAATATCCACAAGATGATACATTCATGATTGTTAAATATCCTTGTATGTATGAAATCTTTTTACAGTATTACACACCTTCAAATATAAATGATGTATAAAGAAGAGGAAAAGAGTGGTGACATTTGTACCAATCAATGAAAAATTCATGTTATGTAATATATCCTAATTTATCCCTATACCTCTACCCCAATTAGTATTTTTCTAAATTTCTCTACTAAAAGCACTTATGTATTAATATAAATTCACATATCCTATACTTGTAAAATTGGTAAACTTGTTAGAGATGTTTAAGAGCATATTCCCAGTTTATCATGACTATGATATTACTCTGAACAGAGAGGCTTCTTTGTGTTAAATGTTACTCATTTTCTGCCTTACGGAAATCTACTTCTCCATTTGCCAGCTCCAGCTGGGAAAACCCACTGGGCTAAAATCAAGGCAACAAATAATTCTGTGGCCAGTTCCGCAGATCTGTGATTGGCCCTATCTGTACAGTCCCAGAGAAACGCTACAGGATTAAATACTGCATTTAGTTTTAAATTTGTTGGCAAACTCTCCAGGTAGATTCCTGCTCCTACTTTCTCCTGCTAATATCCAGCTTTAATGAGCCTCTGACATTTCCAGAAGACTATTTCTTCTGTAGATTTTGCTTATACCAAGTACAGCACTCACCATATTCATCATGATGGACTGAGCAACTGTCCTCCTTATCTTTAGAATACCTGAGCACTGATGCCCTAGATTCCAAACTCAGCTCCAAATGTCTGGGCTAATACAATCTTCTGAGATGGTTAGAGACGTTAATTAACCCCAACAATTAAATTAGGTTCTCCCCAAGATTGGAGATCCACTTAAAAATAATTAGTGTGACCTTAATCTTCCAATAAATATGTGTAATCCTTGTCTTGAGACTACATGATGGAAGAAACTTCCCCATTTCCAAGGTACTGGCTCACTCACACAGCAGGAGTCGAACTGCCTGTACCTCATTCATATTGCCTGTTACCACAGTTATTATTTTAGCAAAAACTACACAGTGGAACCTCACCATGTGCTCCTTGCTAATGAGGAGAATTTAAAATACTGTCCAAAAGGGACTTAACCGTGGCAACTATCAGAGCACCTCACCGGAAAGCTGAAAGCCCTATAAAACGATCAGAATCTCAGCACTTGTTCATTCTGCAAGTACAATCCAGGGATGAGCTGAACGTTCCTATCTTTGCCTCAAGGGACTTCCAGTCTACTGGGTAATTTTTCTAGTAGAGAAAAAAGTCATCAAGGTCTCCCCTAGAGGACTAGATAAAATATTTCCTAAAACCAGTCAACTTTGCCTTCTCTTTATGTGTACCTATGTGCAGGTATGCCTGGATGCACCCTCATTTTGTTCCACTAAACATTTAGATCTCCTAATTTTCATACTCACCAGACTTCTGATCATTTTTCTGCTCCTTCCTTTTCTTTCTCCCAAGCATCTCCCTCATCTCATGCAAAAAAATATAATGCAGGTTCAGGCTAGCTTGCCAGTGTGAACTCACTTCACCAAGGTATGATCATGCTGGATAAGGCCTGCTGTTGCACCCGCATTGTGACAGAGCTTCCTATACCCCGGGAAGAGAGCCCACCTGGCTCTATTCTCCTTCGTTCCTTAACTCCATTCTCCTGGCAGTTCTGGTTTTTATATTCTTTTAAGTCTAATGGTTCAAACTTGACTGTGCATGAGTCACACGGAAGCCTTGTTAAAATGCAGATTACGGGGCTCCACCCCCAGAATTTTGGATTCATTGGCGTAGAGTGGGCCTGAGGATTTGCATTGGTAACAAATTCCTAGATGATGCTGATGCTGCTGTAGTCCAAGGACCACGCTTTGAGAAACACTGTTTTAGGCGCTGGCACTCAACCCTGATTACAAATTAGAACCACCTGTTGACATATGAAACAAATTCACGCGACCAGGCTCCTCCTGTGACTGAGTAAATCAGAATCTCATGGGGTGGGTCTGGGGTGCTGGTTTATTTTAGAAGCTCCCAGCTGATGCTAATGTGGGACCAGGTGAGAAGGGCTGCAACAAGAGGAGCTGATGACAGAGATGAAAGTTGGGGTGAGATTTGAAGAGAATGCCTTGACTCAAAACCTCCTCTAGACATTTTGTCTTCTATGTGAGAAACACATATTTTAATATTTTAGGAACGTTTAAAATATTTCAAAAGCCATTACACATTAGTCTATGACTCATGTTCCCGGAATTTGTTGGCATTCAAATACCAAAGAATTATAGTACGTTGTCATAATAACATAAGCCTTTCATTTCTGTTTGCTGCAATGGGTGGTCAGACATTCAATTATGCATTTTTTATGGCAAGAAAAATGCATTTTCTATGAGAGAATAAAAATCAGCAGGATATAAGCACAGCAAGAACTTATTAAATGGCATGGAAAACTTATTCATCATCAAGAGAGTAATTATCAGGAGACTCAACTGAGTAAAACTAGAACTTCTTAGTGAACCTGAGCTATAAATAAATTTGGGCTTGGAAATGCATCCCTCAATTCCTGCAAATAGTCAACTGAATCTTTCATGTTTTTTTCTGAGACACTTGACTTTGCATACAGACCTTGCCTGACTTTTTTTTACACTGATTGTAAAGCAGTTAGAAGCAGTACACTGGATTCCATTCCACAAGACCATTCCATTCCATTCCACAAGACCACTAAGATTCTGTGGGAAGGATTCAGGTGACGGTGGCCAGTTTCCAGGCAGGACTTCATTCTTTTCTGATTTGTTTTCCTGGTGCCCAGCGCAACATTTGGCATATAACAGATGCTCTACAAATACTGACCTAATTTAACCAAATATTGTCACCCTATTTCAGAGGAAGTAAATCTGCCTTTTGCTTTTCCTTTTTAATTTTTGTTTGTAACAGAGTAATAGATGCACATAATTAAAAAGTCATGGCTGGGCTTCCCTGGTGGCGCAGTGGTTGAGAGTCCGCCTGCCGATGCAGGGGACATGGGTTCGTGCCCCGGTCCGGGAAGATCCCACATGCCGCGGAGCAGCTGGGCCCGTGAGCCATGGCTGTTGAGCCTGCGCGTCCGGAGCCTCTGCTCCGCAACAGGAGAGGCCACAACAGTGAGAGGCCCACATACCGCAAAAAAAAAAAAAAAAAAAAAAAAAAGTCATGGCTTATAACAAAAATTTACCAGCTTGTTCTACCTTGTTACCCCCCAAATTCTGCTCTCCAGAAACGCATTTTCTGCTTGGCCAGCTACTTCTTCTGATATTTCTATCCATATTTGTGTGTCAAAGTCCCCACAAAAAACTGTCTTGATAGAAAACTTATAATCTATTTTGATTTAAAAAAAAGAAAAGAGCTGAGTTCAATAGAAATTTGACAGGCAGGTAGTAACTGCCTAAATGAATCCAGTCAAATGAGTTTCCCAAGGGCTTGAGCCCTTGGGTTGTATGAGGTCAGTTGCAAAGGAGTTAGCCATGGCGTGGTTTAGGTGGTAATTAGCAGGTGGCGTCTAGGCAGGGATTGGTGGACATTTGTAAACCCACGCATATTCGAGGTAATTGGTTGATACCTGAGGCGAGGCTAGTTGTTGAAATGGTGTGTAACGTATCCTTCCAGAGCACAGGAGTACCAAAGAGCTGCTGTTAAACGAACTCTTGGTGATACTGACACTGAAAGTGCAAAGGATAAGATGCTGGAGGCTGATCCAAGCTTACAAATGAGCCAAGGCATAGACAAGATGCGTGTTTCCTATTGTAAGTTCTACAACGAGAAGGTAAGCACTGTACCTTGATAATTTTTTTTTTACATAGAAATAAAACACTAACTCTCAATGTATCTAACGTTTTACATTATAATGTACTAAATAAATACTGCCTTTACTATTATTTCATTTCCCCATCCATTTATAACTGATAGCTTAAACGTTTTGACAAAAATTTTAAATGTCATGGAACAATGTTATGAATATAAACTTATCAGTTATGAAGATTGCTTTGCACAGTTTCAGCTCACATGGCTATTTTTATGGTCCCACACTCCCCTGCAAGGCTAGGACAGCCTGTAAACGAAACTGAGAAAGGCCTGTTTCCTCTCTCTTCCCTATACCTGCCTGCCCTCTGCTGGAGGTGCCAAAGATTAGTGAAATTGTCCAAGGACTGTCAAGCTACACCCAGGTGGTTACCAACCTTTTATTCTGCCCTGCCCTACCCTTCACTGCCACCCTTAAGGCATGGAAAGCATCCCCAGCACAAGCAAGGATGTTCTAATTCTCAGTTGGATTAGTCATTTTATCCACACGTGAGGAAGACTCTGATGCCTGTAAACGATCACCAGTTACATAACTGAATTCTCTTAGTTCTGTGCTCAGATTGTAGCCTTCTGATGCAAGCCTCTTGTTGGAAGAGATGTCAGAAGTTATTTAGTCCAGTGCTGGCTGATTCCAGCATAAACTAACATTTTTACTTTTACTGCATGACTTTTACTGGTTAACTAAAATATTCTCCTGTGTTGTAAATGTGAGCTCAGAGACCATCATCTTCCAGCAGAGACTGGATTTTTGACTTATGCTAAATTTCACTTGACATTTTCTTCTCCTGTTCAATTTCTATGATTGTCTTCGCTGCCTGGGCAATTACTCTCAGAGATGTTTAGCATTAATAGCTACTTAGAGATGTCTCTTGTGACTGATATGAAGAACGATATAGCCTTTCAGTTTCTTTCCAGAACTTCCAGATCTGCTTCCAGACTGAGTTCCAAGATATTATATTAATCTCCTCTTTCACCCCCAATCCTGCACCCACCTCCAGTTTACATTCCCACATACAGCAATATCACTTCCCTGCCCAGTGATTTAGCACAGGCTAAATCCACTGGAAATGCTGAATAAATCTTTTGTTAAATGTGTGAATGAAATAATATATTTCTTTTCTTTAGTGAAGGAATCAAGGTTAGTATCACTCAGGAATGAGAATAAGAATTCTCATTAGGCAAATGATATATACAGATATACAGATAGGCAAATGATGTATCTGTAAACTTACAGGAGGCTATTAAGAGCTCTGTTTGCTCAAAAGAGGAGCAGGTTATAGAAGATTTAGAAATATGAACTTCTAAAATTCTTTTATCTGCTTATCTCATATCTTTGTTGTTTTCAAAAGGACATATGTGTTTATTTATGTAAAACAGACAATAAAGGAAATAGGTTTAAAAGATAAAATTAGAAGTTGTCTTAAAGCTCTGAGATTCTGAATTATCTTTTTTGTTAGAACTCTTGGACAGTGGATGGTCATTTATTTTCAGATTCTGAAATAACTTCTAACAAATATAAAAAGAACAAGGTAGTGAATGTTTTTATTTCCAACCTGTCAGTAGTTTGTAAGTAAATTAACATGCAGTGTGGCTTCCTATTACACAGGGGATTTTTTTGTTTGTTTTTAACATCTTTATTGGAGTATAATTGCTTTACAATGGTGTGTTAGTTTCTGCTTTATAACAAAGTGAATCAGCTATACATATATATATATATATATATATCCCCTTGCTCTTGCGTCTCCCTCCCACCCTCCCTATCCCACCCCTCTAGGTGGTTACAAAGCACCGAGCTGAACTCTCTGTGCTATGCTTCCCACTGGCTATCTATTTTACATTGGGTAGTGTATATATGTCCATGCCACTCTCTCACTTCGTCCAGGGGATGTTTTTGCAAGAATTCTGCAGACATCTCTGACCATAAAGAAAGTTATTATTATTCCCATTTTATATTTAGAGAAATAAGGCAAATGAAGAAATTGAAAGAAATGCTTAATTTTACAGTAGATCTGGGAACAGAACAGCGGGGCCACTGATTTTACTTCGTTAGAGTAGTGATTTTTTTTTTTTTGCTTATATCCTCCCTAAAATAGTTTTGAAAAACAATGTGCCTTCTCACACATTTTTTGTTAACATCTGAAATTTTTCCTCATAAATTTAAATAGTAGCAAAGAATATAGCCCTATTATGATATTGACACTTTTAACAAAAACCTAGTGTACCACTCTGTCCGGGAGGGGGAGATTTCCCTCCTACCCCTCTTGAGTTTTTTTTGGCTGTTCTAGTAACTAAATTGATCCAAGACAGATGAACAGGAGAAAAAAACAAATTTAATTCATATATATGGAGGTCTTACAGAAATAGGAGCTAAGAAGTGGCCAAAGGAGGCAGCTTTTATACTTCTGAGACAATGAAACAACAAATTTGTGAGGAATTGACAGAACAAAGGAACTTAGGCTTGGATGCTTAATTAGTGAGGAATCCAAGCAGAGGTTGGGTTTGGGTAGTAAATTAGCAAAGGAGCAACAAGCTTTGTTTGTACAAGCTTCTCAGCCCTGAATTCCCCATCTCCAGCAGTGAGGCTGTCTCTCTACCCACAGAGGCAGGGAGGGCCCCTTTCCCAGGGGAGATTTATTTCCTGCTTTCAGGGAGACAGAGAGGAGGAGGGTCTGAGTGTTCTTGCACTGGCTGTTTCTCAAACAACATTAATTCAAAATAATCAATATGCCATCATGGCATCTTTGGGGATGGCCTGTCCTGAGACCCAACAGCTCTTTTTAATGTATACAATATAATCTGAATACCAAAGCAATTTCATATGCTTACTTTTAAAAACATAGGGTTTATGGCAACATGGATGGACCGTGAGGGCATTATGCTGAGTGAGACAAGTCAGAGAGAAAGACAAATACTGTATAATCTCACTTATATGTGAAACCTCATAGATAACAGAGAACAGACTGGTGATTGCCAGAGGTGGGGAGCGGGGTAGGACAAGATGGGTGAAGTTGATCAAAAGGTATAAACTTCCAGTTATGAAATAAATAAGTCATGGGAATATAATGTACAGCATGGTGACTATATTTAATAGTACTGTGCTGCATACTTGGAAGTTGCTAAAAGAGTAGATCTTAAAAATTCTCAACAGGGCTTCCCTGGTGGTGCAGTGGTTGAGAGTCCGCCTGCCGATGCAGGGGACACGGGTTCGTGCCCCGGTCGGGGAAGATCCCACGTGCCGCGGAGCGGCTGGGCCCGTGAGCCATGGCCGTTGAGCCTGCGCGTCCGGAGCCTGTGCTCCGCAACGGGAGAGGCCACAGCAGTGAGAGGCCCGCGTACCGCCAAAAAAAAAATAAAAAATTTCTAACTATGTATGTTGATGTTAACTAGATTCATTGTGGTGATCATTTCACAATATATACAGATATCAAATCATTATGTTGTACACCTGAACCTAATATAATGTTATATGTCAATTATATCTCAATCACAATATAAACAGTCTCTTTTTCAACATTAGGAAAATTTACATTACCTATTTCTCCTTGAACTTGTATTTCTATTTCACTTTACCCACTGAATTTTATTGTTTATATTTGAAAGTTTAAAAAATTAATCATCATACTTTTCTGCAAGAAAAATTACGTATATGTTGAAATTTAAGAGATTTGCTTCCTGTATTGGTAAAGCTGAGTGTTAAATTTTTCTTCTGGATTAAGTTATCATCACTGTTATTAGTATGCAGTTAAACATAGCAACATACCTGCATTATTAAAATGGATAATTATGAAACATAATAAGTAAGATGTTATTGGAACTATGTCTCTTAATGAGATGGATGGAGCCTTTTTCCTTTTAATTAGTCCATATATCCATAGATATGTAGACTATGTCAATAAAAATTGACAGCAAAAACAAATTACTGGATATTTTTACATGTAGAATTTACCAAAAATTGTATTCATGACTGTTTACAGTAGAAGCCACAAGTATTCTTGTTAAGCTAATATATATCTAATAAGTACATCATAGGATAGAATAAACTGGTAGAAAGGGGTTAAGCAAGAAGAACAAGCAGGAAATGCATCCAAGTAAAAAATGAATAGCGAGTGTCTAATTATGTTTCTGCAGTAGTTTATTACAATTTTTCTCTTATGAGTCTGGATGAATATACAAGAAAATATAAAACACTCACTTCTAATATATGTTTTGGATACTTAAAAATGTAATCCTGTCAGCAGATAATCGTGGGAATTTTTATCTATTCTTTCTTGAAATCATGCAGCTGAGACACAAGTGCTTTGATCAAGGCCGTGTCCCTGTAGACACTCACACCCTGGAATCAGGCCCCCTGGCAGGACTCCAGATGGCTGAGAGGTTTGCCTTATTTTATGAAGTAGGGTAAAGGTGACTGGGAGGGAGGAGCTGGGAAAGACTGGGCACAATCCCTCCATCAAGCACGAGTTCTCAGGCAGATCAGAGTTAAGCATGAGTAATATGGAATTTGAGGGCCTGGAAATCGCTCCCCTTAAAACTGTCCAACATACTCAACTCCCACAACTCCTGCACCAACCCTAGTTTGAAGTCCACAGTAGAGACCTCTGAAATCCACAGTGTATTTTAAGTTTAAACTTTTTAGAAAGCCCAGAGACACAAAGCCTGGCTAGGAAGCTCACCAGGCTGTCCTGTGAGAGACCTTCATATAAGCTTGAATCATTATGTGACAATGGCCTTCCTGAGGGAACTGCAACCTTTCTGACAGGATACTGAACCAGTAGGGTAGGACACGGGGCAAACAAAGCCTGATGGATGACTATACAGTGCTTTTAATAGCTTTCCATCTTTGAGTGAACGTTTATTTCCATAAGGAAAAAAAAAAAACAAAACCTGTTACATGTGAACTGGCTGCCCAAGGAGTATAATAAAAATCAGAATGTAATGGAAAAATTCAGACAAGGTCATAGTCATCTTAAGTATATATTTATTTTAAGATCCCTTGAAGGGCTGGAATTCAATTGCTAAATGAGCATTCTTTTATCAATGCAGAGATGAAATAAAACTATTATGCCATTTTTCTAAGGTATTTAATAAATGTATATATTATAATCTAGAGTATCATAATTGTGATTAATCATTCTAGGTCATTAGAGAACATTTCATTATAATGATTTTTAGCCCCTATTTTTATTATTTTATTAAAAGAAAATTTTTTTTTTGGCTGCACCATTCGTCTTACGGGATCTTAGTTCCCCGACTAGGGATTGAACCCGTGCCCTTGGCAGTGAAAATGGGGAGTCCTAACCACTGGACCACCAGGGAATTCCCCTAGCCTCTATTTTTATTTTATTCTATTTTATTTATTTATTTATTTTTTACATCTTTATTGGAGTATAATTGCTTTACAATGGTGTGTTAGTTTCTGCTTTATAACAAAGTGAATCAGTTATACATATACATATGTTCCCATATCTCTTCCCTCTTGCATCTCCCTCCCTCCCACCCTCCCTATGCCACCCCTCTAGGTGGTCACAAAGCACCGAGCTGATCTCCCTGTGCTATGCTGCTGCTTCCCACTAGCTATCTATTTTACGTTTGGTAGTGTATATATGTCCATGCTACTCTCTTGCTTTGTCACAGCTTACCCTTCCCCCTTAGCCTCTATTTTTAAATTGGCACAATTTATAAGGCGTTTATAAAATTTTTTGAAAAAATTCAATCCAGTGCAAAAGGAACAAAATGGACAACCTGCCCTTGAGATTTAGGAAATGTAAACAGATGGATGTGTAGATGGCATACTCATTAATAAGAAGGTGGAATTATGTTGGAAATAAGACTTTGGAGAGTTCCCAAGATGGCAGAGTAGAAAGACCCTGAGCTCACCCCCTCTCATGGGCACACCAGAATTACAACTATTTACAGAACAACTCTTGATTAAAAAGACTGGAACCTACCAGAAAAGATCTACAACAAAAGATATAAAGAAGGAACCACAATGAGATGGGTAGGAGGGATGGAGTTGTGGTATAAGTCAATTCATACCCCAAGGTGGACGGTCCACAAACAATTACAATTACAGAGAATAATTACAATTGCAGAGTTCTCCCCAAGGAGCTAGGGGTCTGAGCCCCATGTCAGGCCCCCCAGCCCAGGGATCCTGCACTAGGAAGACGAGTCCTCAGAATGTTTGGATTTGAAGGCCAGTGGGGCTTAGTTTCGGGAAACCCAAAGGGCTGTGGGAAATAGACACTCCATTCTTAAAGGGTGCATACAAACTCTTAACATGCTCTGGGTCCCAGGGGAGAAGCAGTGATTTGAAAGGAGCCTGGGTCAGACCTCCCTGCTGATCTTGGAGAGTCTCCCAGAGAGAAAGGAGGCAACTGGAGCTCACCTTGGAGACAGACAGCCATTTCGGGGAGCTTGTTCTACCACATGGACACTGCTGCTGGAGACTATCATTTTAGAATCCTCCCTCTAGCTTACTAGGCTCAGGAACTAGCCCTGCCACCCACCAGCCTATAGGCACCAATCCTGAGACTCCTCAGGCCAAGCAACTAACTAGGCGAGGAGACAGCTCCATCTACCGGCAGACAGGCTACCTTAAGACCTCCTGAGGCCATGGCCACCCCTGGACACGGCCCTGCCCACCAAAGGACACAGGACCCAGCCCCACACACCAGCCTGCAGGCACTAAACCCAGGACCCCCAGGGCCCTGCAGCCAGAGACCCTGGGAAGCAGCTCTGCCCACCAGTGGGTAGACGTCAGCCCCCAAATCCCCTGGGTCCTGGCCCCACCCACCAGCAAGCCTGCTCTAGCCTCGGGACCAGCCTCAACCACCAGAGTCAGACACCAGCCCCAGGACAACCACAGCCCCGCAGCCTGCCGGTAGTCCAGCACCTGCCCTGGGACGGGCTGGGCCCTAGCCTGCTCACCAGCAAGCCAATACCAGCTCTGAGACACCTTGGGCCCTCCAGCCAGCTGCCCCAGGATCTGGCTCCACTCACCAGTGGGCCAATACAAGCTTCGGGACACCCTGGACTCTGCAGCCAGCTGTGTCAGGAACTGCCCTACCCCCCACCAGCAGTCTGCCACCAGCTATGGGACCACTGAGCCCTGCAGGAAGACCCACACACCCAGCACTGCCCCAAGAACTGGCTTTACCCACTCGTGGGAGGGCACCAGCCCTGGGATCTCCTGGGCTCAGACTCTACCAACCAGTGAGTCAGAACTAGCCCAGGGCCCCCTAGGGTTCTGCAGCCAGCTGCCTCGTGACCCAGCCCTACCAACCAGCAGCCAGCAGGGCCTGGCAACCAACTGGCAACCAACTGGACCAGGGGCCAGCCACACCTCCCAGACCGCCCACAGTAGTCAGCCTGCTGTAACAGAAGGACCCATGCGGCCCACACAGGGGACACCCCTAGAAGATTTAGCTTTGGTGACCAGGGGGGAGTACACTGCTGGGACATCTAAGACATCTCATACAAAAGACTACTTCTGGGCTTCCCTGGTGGCGCAGTGGTTGAGAGTCTGCCTGCCGATGCAGAGGACACGGGTTCGTGCCCCAGTCTGGGAAGATCCCACATGCCGCGGGGCAGCTGGGCCCGTGAGCCATGGCCGCTGAGCCTGTGCGTCTGGAGCCTGTGCTCCGCAACGGGAGAGGCCACAGCAGTGAGAGGCCCGTGTACTGCAAAAAAAAAAAAAAAAAAAAAAAAAACT